>NW_019154106.1:6848070-7119741 GCF_002288905.1 Enhydra lutris kenyoni
TTGGAAGCAGGCTCCCTGCTGAGCAGAGAGCCCAATGCGGGGCTCGATCCCAGGACCCTGGGATCATGACCTGAGCCGAAGGCAGAGGCTTAACCCACTGAGCCACCCAGGCGCCCCCCTTTTTTTTTTTTGTACTTTTTTTTTCCCTACCAGTACTACACAGATGTTTCTTCACTGTCTTCTGTCTTGCGTTGCTGTCATCTGAATCTGCTGTCATCCTGATCTTTATTCCTTTTTATGAAATATGTCTTTTTTCTTTGGCCACTAAGATGATCTCATCATCACCACGTTTAGGCTTGGCAGTTCATGTCTCCTTTCTTAACGATTCTTGTGCTTAGGGTTCACTGAACTTCTTCGATCTGAGGATTTATAGTTTTCATCAAACTTAGACAAATTTTGGCCACTATTTCTTCAAGTATTTTTTTGTCTCCTCCCCCTTTTAGGTTGTATATTTGGCTGCTTGAAGTTGTCCCACAGCTCACAGCTCACTGATGGTCTGTTCGTGGTTTTTTGCTATCTTTTTGTCTCTTAAGTATTATTTGGAAGTTTTTATAGCTATGCCTTGAAGTATATTAATCTTCCTTCTGCAGTGCCTCATGTGCAATTAATTTAATCTAGGTTTTATTTCAGGCACTGAAGTTTTCAACTCTCTAAGTTTGGTCTGGGTCTTATTTTTCCTCACAAGTCTCTACTTAACATGTTCAATCTTTCCTGTAACTTGTAAGCATATGGAACGCTGCTGTGATCAGTGTGGACTGCCCTTGTCTACTAATTCTGTCACCTGTATCATTTCTGGGTCAGTTCTGATTGGTTTTTCTCTTTGTAATGGGTCCTATTTTCCTGCTTTTTTTTTTTTTTTAAGAAAATTTTTTAAAGATTTATTTATTTCTTCGACGGACAGAGATCACAAGTAGTCAGAGAGGCAGGCAGAGTGAGAGGGGGAAGCAGGCTCCCTGCTGAGCAGAGAGCCTGATGTGGGGCTCAATCCCAGGACCCTGGGATCATGACCTGAGCCAAAGGCAGAGGCTTTAACCCACTGAGCCACCCAGGTGCCCCATTTTCCTCCTTCTTTGTATTCATGTTCCTTTTTTTCTTCTGAAGGTTGTTAAATTGGTTTCAAGGTGAAGTAATAGCATTTATTCCTTATTCCTGTTTATTTTCTAAAGTACATGTTTCTTTTTTTTTTTTCATTTTTAATATAGATTTATTTATTTATTTATTTATTTGACAGATCACAAGTAGGCAGAGAGGCAGGCAGAGAGAGAGGAGGAAGCAGGCTCCCTGCTGAGCAGAGAGCCCAATGCGGGGCTCAATCCCAGGACCCTGAGACCATGACCTGAGCCGAAGGCAGAGGCTTTAACCCACTGAGCCACCCAGGTGCCCCCCCCCCTTTTTTTAAGATTTTGTTCATTTATTTGACAGAGAGAAAGAGAGAGCACAATCAGAGGGAGCAATAGGCAGAGGGAGAGGGAGAAGCAGGCTCCCCACCGAGTAGGGATCCCAGTGTGGGACTTGATCCCAGGACGGTAGATTCATGACCTGAGCTGAAGGCAGACGCTTAACCAACTGAGCCACCCAGGTGCCCCTTGAACTCCGTTACTTTTCTTCTTCTTTTTTAAAAAAGATTTTATTTATTTATTTGACAGAGAGAGACACAGTGAGAGAGGGAACATAAGCAGGGGGACTAGGAGAGGGAAAGCAGGCTTCCCGCTGAGTGGGGAGCCCGATGTGGGGCTTGATCCCAGTATGTTGGGATCATGACCTGAGCCGAAGGCCGACTGCCCCCCGGCAGCAGTGCTGCTACACCATGGTAACGTCTTGTTTTAGTGGCTCTGATCCTAGAACTCAAACTCCACTTAATACCCATGTATATAAAACAGAATGACTGAGTTGCCGCCAACTACAGTAGGAGGAGATTGAAGAAAGACCAGCAGCTCCATTTTGGAGTTAGGAAAGAGGGGTCTGGCTGGAGGTAAAAATTTGGGAGTTAGCAGTATATTAATACTAATTTAAAGGCAGGAGACCAAGGGAATGTGTGCCAATGGAAGAAATATAGACGGAGGGGTGCCTGGGTGGCTCAGTCATTAAGCCTCTGCCTTCCGCTCAGGTCATGATCCCAGGGTCCTGGGATCGAGCCCCACATCAGGCTCCCTGCTCAGTGGGAAGCCTGCTTCTCCCTCTCTCACCCCCCGTGCTTGTGATCCCTCTCTCACTGTGTCTCTCTCCCTTAAATAAATAAAATCTTTAAAAAATATATATATATATAGACGGAGAAGCGCAGAACCCTGAGGAGCTTCAAAGTTTGGAATGTGGGAGACGAACAAGAACCATAAAAGAGGCTAAGAGAGTGGCCAGTGTGCTGAGGACAGCAAAGGCAATGTCAGGGGAGGGAGACATGGACTGTGTCAGATTGTGTCATTAACCACCTTGAGACTGCGGTGCTGGGAAGGCCATCTACAGCTCCCAGTGCCCCCAGCTTAAACTGGCACCCCTGGCTGCGCTGTGAATGCGCCATCACGAACATGCAGCCCAGGTGAGCCTTCGAGTTGACTTCAGCCTCGGCAGACACGGACTGCAACAGCGTGGGCCTTTCCCTGGGGCTTCTCGCAGCACGGCAGCTGACCTTCCTGGAGAAGTCATGAGAGGTGGGGATCCACCAGCCCCCCCAAAGCCTCTAGATGGCGGCAGGTACACCTGTCAACTGGAGTGCGACCTCTTAGACACTGAGCTGAAACCACCCAGGAAGCCCCTCCCAGATTCCTGACCTACAGAAAACAGTGAGATAATAAATATTTGTTAAGGAGGCGCCTGGGTGGCTCAGGGGGTTAAGCTTCTGCCTTCAGCTCAGGTCATGATCTCAGGGTCCTGGGATCGAGCCCCACATCGGGCTCTCTGCTCAGTGGGGAGCCTGCTTCCCCCTCTCTCTCTGCTTGCCTCTCGCCCTACTTGTGATCTCTGTCAAATACATAAATAAAATCTTAAAAAAAAATAAATATTTGTTATTTTAAGCCACTACACTTTGAGGTGACTTTAACGCCATTAACAGATAACTAATACATGTAGTAATAGCATCATTTCATGGGTGAACAAGGTGAAGCTCACAGGGACAACGTGACCAGCTCAAGGTCATGGAATGAACAAAGGACAGAACTGGCCTTCATCAGAGTAGGATCTCACACATGACATGTTGTTGACAAACACTTGTTGAATCGGCCCAATCTTTTTTTTTCTGTTATCGTCAGGTTACAGCTGAAGTACAGCAGTGCTGAGTTAACAACCCATGGTTATGCACATAATATCAGACTATACGACTAATTAAGCGCTCTGGGTCCCAGACACCTCTCCTTTCTATTAAGTGACTTGCTAACCCAGGCAAAGGCCTGTGTATCAGGACATTTGTCCTCTTTGTTGCCTTGAATCCCAACATGCTTATTTTGGGGGGGAATCCCAAGAGACATCAGAAATAGAGCCTGTATCAGTCAGGGTCCAATCACAAGAAACCACGCAAGAATTTCAACAGTGATTTCATATAAAAATTACGAACTGTCTAGTAAGAATTCTAAAGAAGTACCAGGTGTAAGCTCAGGAGCCCGTGGAAGAGGCTCCCAACAGAAGGGCTGCCATCCGGACTGCGCCGGACGGGACACGGTTCGGATTGACAGAAGACATACAAAATAAATACAGAGAAATTGCTGTAGTGCCACACTGACAGAATTTGCCGGAAATCTCCCCTCTCAGGTACTGGGTAAAGCTGTTCATCGGAAAGTGTCTCAGCAGAAAGATTTCATTATAAAACTGCCCGTAGGGGTAAGCCAGGGAGAACTGCTGGCTCTGGGCGCTGCTGAGGGCTGGGCACTGCGGGAGTCCGGCAAACCAGGAAGGAAAACTCCTTCCTTCTGCAACGTGTCTCCAGTGCCCTCCACTGACAAAGCTTCACATCATGCCTGTTGTCAAAGGGGAGATATTTAAAGGGCCCAGATTCATTTTAGAGAGCAGACAACGAAGAAGGAATCTGGAGCTGAGAAGCAATAAATTGGTAACTTGCATAACCTGGCTCAAATAGCATCCACAGAAATTCTATAGCTCAGGCATTTTGCTCAAGACAGCAAGAGAGAGTTTTTTTCTGGCTTGAGGCAGGTACGAAACAAAAACTAATTACGGTAACCAGCTCTGTAAGGAAGAAGCCTCAAACTAAAGTTGGGTAGCCAAGTTAATTTATAAAAGCAAGCACAGTAGGCTAGGTATATGAAAAATCAAATGCCAATGGGAAAAAAAACCCCGAAACTTTTTTTTTAAACTGAACCACAGTGCAAGCATGTAACATACAACATTTACAATACTGAATTTTCAAAGATAAAATTTTAAAATACGCATTGAAAAACAGAAATCTTTAACTACTAAATTTTTTTGTTCATAATCTGTTATTCCTTTAACTTGGAACCAGAAACCTGACACCTTTTTTTCTGCACCAAGACGTCAATGTCTGGTCTTATAATTCGAGTTGCAATGTATAGAACTGAATGTAATCTTGTATCCTTTTTTTTTTTTTAAAAGATTTTATTTATTTATTTGAGAGAGAGAGAATGAGAGAGAGAGAGAGCATGAGAAATGGGAGGGTCAGAGGAAGAAGCAGACTCCCTGCAGAGCAGGGAGCCCGATGTAGGACTCGATCCTGGGATTCCAGGATCATTTCCAGAGCCAAAGGCAGTCGCCTAACCAACTGAGCCACCCAGGTGTCCATAATCTTGTAACCTTTAACTGGGAGCAGAAATTTAGTTTTACTCAATTTGTTAACAGGAAACAGCTCTTCACAGACATAGGTGCTTCCAAACGTGGACAGAATCTTTGCACAAAAGTTTCTGTATCTGGGGTAACTCCTGCTGAGGTATTTGTAGAATTCTGGTGTTCCAATGTCATCATATTTAGTTTCTAATACCGTCTTACACTGCAGTTCAATAACTTCCATTTGTAACTCTTCATTAACACTGTCAGTGTTAACTGAGAGAGGTGGGCTGAACAATATGAGCTCATTTTCAGAATGTCTGAAATCAAAGAACCTTTCTTGGAATTCAATCTTCAGCTCCACGATTTTGGGGATGTAGCTTAAGCCATCGCTTTCATTTCTTGAAACTGATTTCTGTGTAGGAAAGTGAGCCAGATTATTCACAGCCCAGTGAGTTTCCCAAAGACTCAAATTTTGCTAGGAAAGAGCAAACTGAATCATACATTTGGGTCCCCACTTGGGAACATCTTCGCAGAGAAATAGTCAAAGTGTTTAGATGGTTTGTAATGTCAACCAAAAAGGCCAGGTCTCTGATCCAATCTTCCCTGGTGAGCTGGGGAAGGGGTTTGCCCTTGGAAGACATGAACAAATCTCTTTAGTTAAGTCAAGAAATCTCTTCCGTACCATGCCATGACTAAGCCACCTTACCTTTGTATAGTAAAGGAGATTACCATATTGTGCTTCTAGTTCCTCCAGCAAAGCACTGAACCATCAGCAGCTAGAGCCATGGTGACACGTGGCTCACTGTGTTAATCACTACATCCATGACATGCTCTAGTTTTAACTTTTTTTTTTTAAGATTTTATTTGTTTATTTGACAGACAGATCACAAGTAGGCAGAGAGGCAGGCAGAGAGAAGCAGGGGGAAGCAGACTCCCTGCTGAGCAGAGAGCCCAATGTGGGGCTCGATCCCAGGGCCCTGAGATCATGACCTGAGCCGAAGGCAGAGGCTTTAACCCACTGAGCCACCCAGGCACCCCTAGTTTTAACTTTTTAGTACAAAACAATTCCTGGTGAATAATGCAGTGCAAAGATTTAAGTTCTGCATCCTTGAAAAGCATTTTGACCTTGGCTCTAAGTTTTGCGACAAGCCCAGTGTTATCACAGACCATCACAGGACCACCATCTGTGGTCACGGTTACCAGTTTGGACGAGTCAACATTAAACTTTTCATGACTCTCAACATACCCAAATAAGTCATTTTCAGATGTTGGGTCTGTCATGGGCACCATGTCCAAAAGTTCTTCAGTGATGTCAAAATTCTCATCAACGCCCTGGATAAATATAATTAACTGACTTATATTATTTACATCTGTGCTCTCATCCACTGCAATGAAAATGTCACAAATGATTTCATTTTTTCTTGCAACTTGTCCTCTATGTTCTTCACCATATCTTTTACTCGCTGAGCAGCAGTGTTTCCAGTTAGACTTATGTTTGCAAATGCTTGTTTCTGCTCTGGACACATGATTTCTGCAGCATTCAATAGTCATAGTCTTTTATAAACTCACCATCTGTGAAAGGTTTCAATGTCCGGGCAATTTTTTTCACTTATGACATAACTGCATTTCATAGCAGCATCACTTATTTGATTTGCCTTTGATGATAAATGTGGAAGAAAGCTTAGTCCTTTTTTTTTTTTTTAAGATTTTATTTATTTATTTGACAGAGAGAGATCACAAGTAGAGAGGCAGGCAGAGAGAGAGGAGGAAGCAGGCTCCCCGCTGAGCAGAAAGCCCGATGCGGGGCTCGATGCCAGGACCCTGGGATCATGACCTGAGCCAAAGGCAGAGGCTTTAACCCACTGAGCCACCAAGTGCCTCAAGCTTAGTCCATTTTTTTTAGTTCATTACGTTTTTCATCATGCATATTTTCTGTTTACCAGTCAAAATTCTTACTATGGTTTGTTTCATAACAAACCATGTATTCTTTTGATACAGACAAAGTCTAGTTATGTATTAAACATACAGGGCTATTCTTTTTTTTTTTTTTAAGATTTTATTTGTCACAGAGAGAGAGAGAGAGCACACATAAGCAGGCAAAGGCCGAGAGAGAAGCAGGCTCCCTGCGGGGCAAGGAGCCCGATGCGGGACTCAATCCCAGGACCCTGGGATCATGGCCTGAGCTGAAGGCAGTGGCTTAACTGACTGAGCCACCCAGATGTCCCAATATAGGGCTATTCCTAACTTCCACAAAGAAATATGCTCTTTCCCATTTTTCTTGAAACATGCGACGCTCTCGATTCATTTCATGTTTTCCCACCTTTTTTTTTTTTTTTTTTTTAAGCATTTTATTTATTTGACAGAGAGAGAGAGATCACAAGCAGGCAGAGAGGCAGGCAGGGGGGGGGGGGAAGCAGGCTCCCCGCCCAGCAGAGAGAGCCCGATGTGCGGCTGGATCCCAGGACCCTGAGACCGCGACCTGAGCTGAAGGCAGAGGCTTAACCCACTGAGCCACCCAGGCGCCAGTGTTTTCCCACTTTTGACAGAGATACAGGTATATAAAGAGAGTTCATGTTTATTTACTATAAGAGAAACAACAGCACAAGCCTGATGATAAATGGTAACTGACATTGGTTTTGAGGAGTGGAGGAGGGAAGAGTGGAAACTGTAGCAAAGGGTAAAGCCTTCCAAAGGGAGCAGCCACTACTCAGTTGGTGTGGACTGTTGGTATGTGGCAACACAGGCCCACTGTGACCAGAGCTTCCCAATTTTTGAAGCAAAGCCAGATATTGTATTTTCACACAAAATCAGCAGACTTTTAGATATTGCAAATTAAAGCAAAAACCTTTAGACATGCGAAAGGCAAAGTAGGTCTAAGGAGTGTAAACAGCCCCGTGGCACCAGTCTGGCCTCTGGAGCCCCACTCACCTCCTAGCCCGCGGCCAACCACTTCCAGGGTCGCCAGGGCTTCTACCCCACACGGACCCAGAGTGGCTTCATCCTGCCGGGGTGAACCTGCCAGAAGCACGACTTTATCTTTGGTGGTGTGGTCCTCCAGGGAGGCGACATGGGCTTACGGAAGACGGGGAGAGTCAAGAACGTTCTCTGAGGAAGTCACGGGAAGCCAGGCAAAGGGCACATGGGTTGCGGAAGCTCAGGGATACACTCTGCCCTTTACCTTGATCCGAGCAACTGCCTCCCAAGAGTGTGCAGCTCCCGCGCACGCACAAATCGATGGATGTCAGTGACTTGAAGGCAGAGAAGAGTGAAGTTAGCAGCTGCGAGACGCAGGGAGAGGTGTGGGGGGGCCGAGGACAGTTCGTGGGGCCGGAGAACACTTGCGGGCGGGACAGCATCCCAGGGGAACGGTGGGGTTACAGCTAATCAGAGCCCACAGTGGGGACACGCACCGAGAGGGGGATTACACCTCGCCCGGGCCCAGGCCCTGCTTTCCGGTTCCCCTGAGACCTGCCGCCCTCCGTCCCTCAGGTATCCTGTTTCCGTTCCACCGGGATCTTACCTGGGACACAGCCTCGTGCCGCCGTAACCGTGGAAACGGAATCCAGAAGCTACAGACCAGAGGCGCGAACACACCCACCACTGGGGGCGCATTTGCGTCACTGCCCCGCGCCTCCTCTCGCCTTCCGCGGAGGCCTCGCCCCCTCTCTCCTCGCCACGCCCCTCCGCGGTCCGCGCAGGCGCGGGCCCCTCCTGAGTGAGCCCAAGCTCTCGGAGGCGGTAGGCAAGATGGCGGCGTGCTTGCTGAGACCGGTTTCGCGGAGCTGGATAGCGGGTTTCCCTGCACCCTCTGGGACGCGGCACATGATGGGAGCCGCTTAGTCTGACACTGAGACGAAAGTCCAGATATTTGTTGGGACCTCGGAGCAACGAGGCCCCCGCTAGAACTTCCATTTTCTCATAAGAGATGGACATCTGTTTAAGCACAGACCGGGCTAGTTAGGGTGCAGAGGAGGTGGTAAAGAGTGCGCAAGACAGGGTCGCCTGGCTGGCTCAGTCAGAGGAGACTGCGACTCTAAAAGGTGCAGAAGGGGAACCGTGGGACCAAGGGGCCTCAGGTGTGGCCAGGATGTAGAGGTCCCAACCAGGGAGGAGGAGGCTGGGAGTTCCTAAGTGGCCTCAACTGAAAGGAGCTGCATGTTCAGTTGGCCTCCCTCTTTTCACCTGGACTGGGAGCAAGGGGGACACTGAATGGAGCTGCCCAGGAACTGTGGGTCCCCGAACCTCAGACCTTCAGCCCACCCTGAGTTGGCAGGGCCTTCGGTTGTAACCCTCAGGCCTCATCCAGCACTGGGGGGTTGTGTTGGAAAGAAATACTCAGCATTAAGGCAGAATAGTTATGCCCTAGATCATAGAAAAAAAATCTAAGTCTGAATTCCAACTCAGAATTTACCCTTGGGGCTTGACTCTTCTGTAAAGTTGGGTAATAGTAATTACTGTCTTGCAGGATTGCAGGAAATAATGTAGGACTCTCCCTTAGCATGGTGTTGAGTATATCTGCATAAAACCAAAATCAGGAAAACTTTTTTTTTAAGATTTTTTGAAAAAATTTATATACTTGACAGAGTTAGGGAACACAAGCAGGGGCGTGCGGTGGGAGAGGGAGAAGCAGGCTTCCTGCTGAGGAGGAAACCCAGTGTGGGCCTGGATCCCAGAACCTTGGGGTCATGACCTGAGCTGAAGGTAGACGCTTAACAACTGGGCCACCCAGGTGCCCCAAGATAGACTTTTAAATATTGAAAACTTTTGGGGGCACATGGGTGGGTCAAATGGTTAAGTGTCTGCCTTTGCCTATGGTCCTGATCTCAGGGTCCTGGGGTTGGGCTCCCAGCTCAATGGGAAGTTTGCTTTTCCCTCTCCCTCTGACCTTCCCTCTGCCTCTCCTGCTGGTTGTGTACGTTCTTGGTCTCTCTCTCAAATGAATAAAAATCTTAAGAAACCCAAAACCTACTGAGCTTATTTAAAAAAAAAAAATTGAAAACTTCTGATCTTGAGCTGGTATAATGGTTCAGACTTTGGAACCAGATTGAATTTAGATCCCAGCTCTATGGTTTACAATCTATGTCCATGGGCAAATCACATAACCTTTACCTCTGAGAATAGGAGTAGTAGAACCTACTCATGTGGGAATTGAGTAAGTCAATATACCTATAAAGCATTTAGAACAATGTCTGGCACAGAATCAGCAAAACAAATTATTGTTAATAAATAAAATAGATACACCATGCTGAGTTAGACTTGTGAGCTAAACGTTTTTTCATAACTCTTCAGACAACTCACTTGAGCCTCACAGATGGAAGCAGACACATCAGAGGCCAGCCCTTCTCCAGCCTTGTAACCCACTAGTCTAGACTCCTGGTCTTTGCTTCTGCTTTGCTGCCCATCTAGAATGTTCTTTCATCTGTTGAGTTTCCGCCCATCCTTGGAAACCAGTGGCTGAGAGGAAGGTGGTTGTTTCTTCGCTTCAGACACAGAACCTGGGGCTGCCTCGTCACCCTACCTTGGTGGACCCTTGGTGGAGTGCTAGTTTGTAGAGCTCCAGCTACCCCCGAGCTCCAGCTATCCCCAAAAGCATCCCAAAGCCCCCAAAGTGTGCCCGATGTTTTATCTTGAGCGGCTGGCACCTCTACCCACCTTAACCTGTGGTTTGCCTGCTGGAAACAGGACCTGTGGGGAAATTCCCAAAGGCTGGCATCTGCCTCAGGTCCTCAGGAGTGGCCAGCAGTTGAGCCCTCTGTCTCGTGCCCAGGCAAACACTGTTGGATGCCTTACAGGGCTTTCCCAGATGGGAGAAAATGAAGGAGAGAGAAGACTCAAGTGCTTGGATTCCCCCAGCAGGCCTGTGTTTGTGGCATAGCCTCCCTGTCTCATCCCTCCTTTTGGTCTCTTTCTTTCCTTTTTAAATTAATTAATTAACTAATTAATTAATTTAACACAGGGAGAGATTGGTCACAAGCAGGCAGAGAGGCAGGCAGAGAGAGGGGGATGCAGGCTCCCCGCTGAGCAGAGAGCCCGATGCGGGGCTCAATCCCAGGACCCTGGGATCATGACCTGAGCCTAAGGCAGAGGCTTTAACCCACTGAGTCACCCAGGTACCCCTTTCTTTCCTTTTTTTTTTTTTTTTTAAATTTAAGATTTTATTTATTTATTTGAGAGAGAGCACAAGCAGGGGAAGCAGCAAATGGAGAGGGAGAAGCAGGATCCCCGCTGAGCAGGAAGCCTGATTCAGAGCTTGGGGCTCGATCCCAGGATCCTGGGATCATGACCCGAGCCAAAGGCAGTCACTTAACCAGCTGAGCCACCTGGGCGCCCTCCTTGTGGTTTCTTTGTTTTTTAAAGATTTTATTTATGTATTTGTCAGAGAGAGAGAGTGAGTACAGGCAGGCAGAGTGGCAGGCAGAGGCAGAGGGAGAAGCAGGCTCCCTGCGGAGCAAGGAGCCCGATGTAGGACTCGATCCCAGGACGCCAGGATCATGACCTGAGCCGAAAGCAGCTGCTCAACCGAGCCACCCAGGCGTCCCCTCCTTGTGGTTTCTAATTCAAGAACATGTGGCATAATGAGAACACAGGATTAGGAGTCAGTGGATCTGGGTTTGATTTTGGCCTTGCCATACACGGCTGGTGCTGCCCAGCTTCTCCCAACCTCGGTTTCTACGAAATAGAGATAATACTACATGTGACCTCCAAGGGCTATTAGAATAAAATGAAGGTGCACAAAAATCACTTAGAACTCTGTTCCTTTGTCCCAGAAATCTCTGAGTCTTCCTGGCCTAAAGAAGGGAGAGAGCCTCCTCAGAAGGTCACTTAAAGCCCCCAGCAGCTGTAGCCTTGGATTCTACATTTATACATTCATTTCTTCATTCATTCCAGATTCTTACTGAACACCCACTCAGTGCCAGGCCCTGTGCTTGCCATCGGGGTACCAGGGTGGCATCGCTTGCGCTGACTCTAAGCTTCCAGGAAGGGGAGGCTCCTGATCTGGAGTCTGGAGGGCGTGGCCATTTGGCACTGCCCGTCTGCAGACTCCCAGGAAACGGGTCCTTAGCTGTGGGAAGAGTAAGCCTAGGGAGAAGAGGCTTATTATTCGTACCCTTGGCAGACCCCCACTCATCCAGCCTGCCCTCCTCTGTAAGGTGCCTTCAGATGGGCAACATCGCCCACCTTGTCTACAAGCCCCACCCGTAGAAAGGAGAGATCTCTAGTCAGTGGGTTAGGTGGGTCAGACTTCTGGTCTCTGCCTTTTTAGGACTAAGTGGGTGGGAGCCCAGAAGGCCGAAATGCTCTCCCTGTCCTATAGAACCTGGCTAGGACCGACTGACCTCCTTCCTTCTGGACTGAGGGCTTCCCCATACTGCTGCCAGGTTTGGTCCCCGTCACCCAACAATGAGATGATGGGAGACCATTCAGACCAAGAGCAGCTTCATCTTGCCTTCTATTTTTTTTTTTTTAAGTTTTTATTTATTTGACAGAGAGAGACACAGCGAGAGAGGGAACGCAAGCAGGGGGAGTGGGAGAGGGAGAAGCAGGCTTCCCTCAGAGCAGGGAGCCCCATGCAGGTATCGATCCCAAGACTCTGGGATCATGACCTGAGCGGAAGGCAGAGGCTTAACGACTGAGCCACCCATGCGCCCCAAGGATTTCATTATTTAAGGCCTAATGGGGACCTTCCACGTCAGATCCCCTTTCTCCAGCCCAACACAGCAGCCACTAGTGGGTTCCCAGGCCCTTTGGGCTGATGCCTGATACAGGGAGGACGGAGGGCAATTCCAGGAGACCCAGGGCAAGCATGTCGCCCTTTCATGGCTCCTCTGGCCTCAGCTCAGGTCCAGGTGACATGTGGCCTTCCAGCTGGGTGAAGCTCTAAGGACAGTGTCCTTTTTCTTTGTCTTCCTCTTCCAAGGCAGAAGGGGATGAGCCCCCCAAGTACCTAGGAGGACCTTGGAGGCAAGAAGGCGCTGGTGCATGAGGTCCCCACCCTGTGTCTTCAATGTCATTATCTGGGCATTAAAGCAAATGAAGGGCTGATATACACTACAACATGGGTAAAACCCGAAAACATGCTGATGGACGGAAGCCAGACACAGAAGGACAATTATCTTTATTGTTTCTCTACTAATGAAAGGAAGATGCTGCTTTTTTTTTCTTTCATTGAACTGTAAGGGCGTTTTCTCTTTTTAAAAAAATTTTTATTCCAGGGACACCTGGGTGGCTCAGTCAGTTAAGCCACTGCCTTCAGCTCAGGTCATAATCCCAGAGTCCTGGGATCGAGTCCCACATTGGGCTCCTTCCTCAGCGGGGAGCCTGCTTCTCTCTCTGCCTCTGTCTGCCTCTCTGCCTACTTGTGTTCTCTCTCTGACAAATAAATAAATAAAATCTTATAAAAAAATTTATTCCAGGGTGCCTGGGTGGCTCAGTGGGTTAAGCCGCTGCCTTCGGCTCAGGTCATGATCTCAGGGTCCTGGGATTGAGTCCCGCATCGGGCTCTCTGCTCAGCAGGGAGCCTGCTTCCTTCTCTCTCTCTCTCTCTGCCTGCCTGTCTACTTGTGATCTCTCTCTGTCAAATAAATGGATAAAATCTTTTTAAAAAATTATTCCAATATAGTTAACAGTGTTATGTTAGTTTCATGGGACAATTATTTTAGATTCTACTTACTTATATGAAGCATCTAGAATTGGCAGGGTCATAGAAACAGGAAGGAGAGGTCACCAGGGGCTGTGAGGAGGGGGACATGGGAGTGGCTAATTAATGGATATGGTTTCTGCTGTGGGGATAAAAGGGATCTGGAAACGGTGGTGACGGTTGCACAGCATTGTTAGTGTAATTAATGCCATGGAATTAGACATCTGAAATGGTTAAATGGCAGGTTTTACATTGTGTGTGTGATGTCCACAATACATTTTTTTTAAAGACTTATTTGAAAGAGAGAGCAGGGGGGTGGGGCAGAGGGAGACCCTGAGATCATGATCTGGGCCACAACCAAGAGTCAGACACCTAACCGACTGAGCTACCCAGGCGCCCCACAATAAATTCTTTTAAGATTTTATTTGTCAGAGAGAGAGTGCACAAGCAGGCAGAGGCCTAGAGAGAAGCAGGCTCCCCGCCGAGCAAGGAGCCTGATGTGGAACTCAGTCCCAGGACCCCGGGATCATGACCTGAGCTGAAGGCAGCAGCTTAACCAACTGAGCCCCACAGGCGTCCCTAAATTTAAAAAAAAAACATTAGAAAGAGGCCACAAGGCCAAGCAAGTAGTGTCACATTCAGCCCCCACTCAGAAATCTGACACAGGCAATGGAGGCAGGAAAGGCTGGGAAACAAAGTGGGAGTCTGGGATCCACAGGGTCGGAGGGATGGAGAAGAACCAGAGGTTAATGGAAGCAGGGGACAGCCGAGGCTTGAACTGGCCTTCAGCCACCCACGTGGTCTGTACCGATCAGACACAAGCCCCACCTTAGTATTCTCCTCTCTTCTGTCCCCACTGTCCCTGCCCCATCCAGGCCTCCTCATCCTGCTGTGGCTTCTTCCTTTCTGACCTTTGGACCATCTTCCATTGGCTCGGGCAGCGACCTGCTAAAACCCAGATCTGACCACGTGTCTCTCCTGCTTAAAATCCTTCTGCAGCTCCCCATTGCCTCTGCTCAGCCTTGCAAGCAAAGCCATTCCCAGCGGACTCCAAGCTGTTTCCCCAGTCCTGCCTTTCCCAAGCCCGAGTTCCTTCATGTCCATGGCCACTTTGGAGTACCTTCCATGTGGCAGTTCATAAACCTTGTCCCTAATTTTTCCCACAACCCTGCGAGATAGAGACCATCGACCCATTTTAGAGACGGAGAAACTTGAGTCTCAAACAGGTTAGATCAGACTCAGGTCCATGCTCTTCGCCACATGTTGGCTCCTCTCTCATTCACTCCTGGGCTTCCTGTCTTTGCCTAGGCACCAGCGTAATAAGCCTGTCCGTTCCTAGCAGTGGGTTGATCATGTTGGAGGACAACAGGTCTCGAAGCTTCTGGCCGATGCAGCTGCTGCTTTTCAGATAGACAACTTGGTGAACTTTGTGACCTTAGTGCCCAGGCCTGGCTTCTCAGGACACACGTCACCCACAAAGACCATGGCCTCCTACTGCTTCGCTTCACCGCCTATGGGAGAAACAGCAGATCCAGAAGGCAGTCTTCTGTCGCCAAAACTTGCCAAGGGGCTGAGGGGCTGCCGACGGTGACAAACCAGCCATCGCTCTCTTTTAGGAGGGCCCAAGCCAAGGCCCTTTAGTTTTTGTTTAAAGAAATTTTTTGGGCGGCACCTGGGGTGCTAAGTTAAGCGTCTGCCTTCGGCTCAGGTCATGATCCCGGGGTCCTGGGATCGATCCCTGCATGGAGCTCCCTGCTCAGCAGGAAGCCTGCTTCTCCCTCTCCCACTCCCCCTGCTTGTGTTTCCTCTTCGGCTGTCTCTGTCAAATAAATAAATAAAATCTTTTTAAAAAAAGTGGGGGGGGGGTGCTTGGGTGGCTCAGGGGGTTAAGCCTCTGCCTTCGGCCCAGGTCATGATCCCAGGGTCCTGGGATCGAGCCCCGCATCAGGCTCTCTGCTCAGTGGGGAGCCTGCTTCCTCCTCTCTCTGCCTGCCTCTCTGCCTACTTGTGATCTCTGTTAAATAAAATCTTAGAGAAAAAAAAAAAAAAGTGGGGTGGGGCACCCCCTAGCTCAGTTCTGGAGGGAATACTCTTGATCTCAGGGCTATGAGCTTGAGCCCCATGTTGGGTGTAGAGATTTCTTAAATATAAAATCTTAAAAAAATTTTTTTTTAAATAAATTCGACATTCACTGCGGGACTCAAACTCACAACCCTGAAATCATGAGTCACATGCTCTACTGATTGAGCTGGCCAGGCACCCCCCAACGTCCCCTAAGATCAGTCAGTTGAGGGTCTGCTTTTGGCTTAGGTCATGATCTCAGGGTCCTGGGCTTGAGCCCCAGCAGTGGACTCCTTGCTTAGGGGGGAGCCTGCTTCTCCCTCTCTCCCCCTGCTTGTGCTCTAACAATGGTAACAAAAGAGATGTTCTCTCAACCAAAGCTGACCAGCTTCCTGCCCTCCCCTGCGTCCCGATTCCCCTCCCTCCGCCCTGCACACTGCATCTCCCTCAGGCTTGTCCAGGTTTGGTGTCCCCTCCAGCCCACAGGAGCCCAGCTCTCCAGAGAGGACTTGTCCTCTCACATGACCAGAGTTTGGGCTGAGACCAAGACCTGGAACTCTAACCAGGTTCTGAGAGACAGGGGACCCCCTGCCTGGCTAGAAGGAGGGCCCACTTGCCAGGCCAACTTTGCACACCTCCCCTTCCGCTTCCAGTGTTCCTGATGAGACAGGGGGCTGTTGAAGGAAGAAGTTATTGCAGTGATGGGCAGAGGGGCCCTGGGAACCATGGGCTCAGGTTGGAACCAAAGCAGCCCTGTTCCCAGGTGCAGAGAGCATCCGTATGGTGGCCAGTAAACTGGATCGGGATCCTCTGACCTCTCCGGGGATGTGGGCGAGGGATGGGGGAGGCTGGCCAAAGCTGGGGGAGAGGCGGAAGGAATCCCAGAGACAGAGGTGGCAGCTGCTGCGGGCTTGCACGGAACTCACTTAGGATCACTGCACACTGCCCCATCTGGGTCCTGACCTGGGGGGTCTCCTAGGATCCATCCTCCAGATCCCAAGTGGCTGGAGAGTGCAGTCTCAGACCCCTCAGTGCCCACTCTGGCCCCTCCTGCCCCATTTCCTGCCCCAGGGTGAGCTCCTAGGCCCCTCCCTTCTGCTCCCCCAGGGCCACTCCACACCCCAACCTGCCAGGCCAGAGCTCCGCCCTTCTGGCCTCTGCCACCCAGCCCTTCACAAGAGCCATCCTGGTCCTTGGAGGTGCAGGGCAGGGGGAAGCTGGTCCTGGGAGCCTCAGATGGAAGCGGCCAGCCGGGGAGCACACCCTGAGGAGTGTGGGCACTCCAGGTGCGTCCCTCAGTCTTGGGGTTCGGGTCCCCCGAGTTTGCTTTTCTCAGAGGGACTAAGTCATCTTCTCCACAAGGCTCAGGGCAAGAGGGAGGGGCTGCAGCCACTGGAGCCCTTGGGTGCCCAGGCCCAGGTCCTCCGAAGGGGAAGAAATGAGGGAGGAGACCATGGAGAGGAAGGGCCTGGAGCAGGCAGCCGGGAAGAAGCAGGGGCGCCACAGGGACTCGAACCCTGGCCCAGTGGTGCTAGGCGTGCCACCACCAGCGCCTTTTGCTTTTTCCTCCTTGCTTTCTCACAGACTCAAGGTGAAAAGCAAAACCTGGATGCGGCCATGAGCCGCATCCAGTAAAAGAAACACCTGCGGCGGCTCCGCAACCCCCCCCCCCCAAACACCCCAGGCTCACCCCTCCCTCCCGATTGCCCTTTCAAAGGTACAGCCAGGGGGACGGGCGTCCCCTTGGCTCCATGGCCACAGTTTCCTGTGGTACTGGACGCACAGCCCCACTGCAGAAGCTCATTACCTCAGAGGGAGGAAAACTGAACACAAGTTATGGTCCTGCTCACTCAAGAACAGTGTCAGCAGCAGTAAGCCCTTGTATGCATATGGAAATTTCCAGAAAGATCCTGAGAAACTTGAGGGGCCACCTCTGTGTAGTAGGACTGAGATGGGTGAGGGGAAAGGATTTTACTTTAGACCTTTCCCAAGGCTTGAATTTTTAACTCTGTGCAGATTCCTTTTATAATTAAAGACAAAAATCTCAAGTTTTTCATCGGAACAGGAAATCTAAGAACTAGGGGATACCTCAAGCACCCTGTCCCAGCTCAAACGCCAATGGTCCCTGGAGTCTGCTGTGCCCCTGCCTCACAGGGCCACACAGACTAGCCCACCTGTCTCGCCTTCCATCCTCGGTCTCTCCACCACTGCCAGCTGTGGAGTCCTTCCTGGGAAACGCCACTGCTTGGAGATGAAGTCGGAAGCCCAGCAGTCCCACCTGCCTCACGGTGGGCTGAGTTCCCGAGAGGACGGGTCCAGGAGCCAGGAGGAACAGGGAGCCCATTCCGAACACTTGGCCAGTTTACCTGCCCCGGGTCACCCTCCCAGTCTGCTGAGCACAGCGCTTGCGGCTCCCAGGCCGGGCCCTGCCTCCCGTGGGCCCACGGCGGGTCCAGTGGAAGCGCCCCCACCGGCTCTGTGGTCCTCATCCGGGAGTCCTGGCCTGGCCTCTCCCTGGGGGAGGCCCCTGGACCCCTCCTGTCAGCCCTGAGGAGCTCAGCAGTCCCTCCCCAGCAGGATCCAGAGGAGAAGCTGAGGCTCAGAGAAGCTGAAACCAGTTCAGGGTCACACAGGTGCATCTGGTCAGGTGGAGAACAGGGTCCTCTCTACTAGTCCTGAGGAACTCAAGCAGAACTGGCCCCATTTCACGCATTCATTCATTCATTCATTCATTCTCTCTCTCTCTCTCTCTCTTCTCTCTCTCTCACACACACACACACACACACACACACACACACACACACACACACACACAAAGGTCTGGGGACCACTGGGTGGCCTCAGAGCCAGGCTTCCATCCCCCTCACCCCAGCTCCCTCATGCCCCCCATGACCTCCTAGCGTCCCATCACAGCCTCCCGTCAGGCTTCGCCCGCCGCCCACACACCACAAAGGACAGACACTTACTTACTGCAGCAGGAGAGGGGAACCAGCCATCTAAGTCCCAACCTGACGAAGCAACAAAGCTCTGGCCTTAAAAGGCCTCAGAAATGGGGGGGGGTAGTCAAAACCCACTCTGTAAGATGAGCAAAGAATTCAACATGTTAGTGACAAAACCCATGAGGTGTGTACTTAAGGCAACCAGAGAGTGACCCACGCCGGGACATGTGTCCCTGATGAAAACTAAAATGGCTTCCAGGAAGCACTTCGCACGCACAGTCAAAACCAGGAAAAACTGTGTGGCAGGGCAGGGGGGAAAGGAAGTGTGGCCCCTTCGCAGCGCTGGAGGACACAGGGCAGCGAGCGGAGAACCCAGCAGCTGTCACCCCTTCCCTCCTGCAGGTGGGGAGTGAGTGCCGCTGCCTAAGCAGCCCTGAGGTGTAAAAGGGATTTGCCCAAAGGTGTCCGTGACCGTGTAATTTACCATCACAAAGTGCTGGAACCAGCCCACCCGGAAGCCCCTGGGGGGACCCAGGCAGGCTCACACCCGGATCACCCCCGGGGGGACTCAAGCAGAACAGGTGGGTTGAGCACGGGTAACCGCCACATCACCAGGAGTGTAAGAAGCAAAGTAATTACCAGTCCCAACTGCGTACGATGAACACGGCTGTGAGCAGGAAGCAGAAATTAGATGTAAAAATACTTTCCAAATTCACCAGTGGAAAATTCCCCAACACATAGGCACTTCATTCAAATGTAAACAAGGTGGCAGTCAGGCTGGGGGCTGGGCAGAGGGTAGGCTGGTGAGGGGGTGGCCACCAGCATCCAGCACTCCAGACCGCAGGGGCGGCTGGTGCTGTCGGGAGTCTCCACGTAGCACACGCTGCAGCGAACACAGAACAGAGCTGGTGAGCAATCTGGGGGGCCGGGGGACGGCTGAGGGACGGTCAGGGAACCAGAAGTGCTGGGGAAAATGTCATCACACTTCTCATTACAGAGGGATACAGTGGGTTTGCATGGGACCAAATACCATCGAGAGGGACAATCCAAAATATGGAATGTGACCAAGAACACCCTCGAATGCCATAGAACGTTTGTAAGAATAATCAGACCTTAACCAACGTAGAAGGGAGCCCAGATCAGGAAGGCAGAAACCGCACAGGGCACTGCCTTGGGTAACCATTCATTAAGCCAGCAATGGACTGTAATAGTTAAAACAGAGTAAAATAAAACAAAACAAAAAAAACAAACACAACTTTCCAAACTACTGGAAATTTTAAAGCATAACCTTAAATAACTATGTTCAAATTATATATCAAAACTGAAACAACAAAGCAAATGGGAAATAAGGGCAACAAAGTCTTTCCCAACTACAGACAGCAAGTCTTCAATGCCCTCCGGGGCACATCATGAATCCTCCCTGGGCGCCCTCCCCGCCAAAGCCCCACGCTGCACTCCTAGCTCCTGCCAGTTCCCCTCACAGCTCAGAGGCTTCGCTCATGCCCTTCTCTCCTCCTTACGGGTTCGTCTACCCTTCCAAGGAGAGCTCAAAGGCCGCCCTCCCTGGGCGAGCTGGCCTGGGCGGGGTTGGTGCAGGACTGACCGCCTCCATTACCGCCTCCATTACTGCGTGTGGCCTCCCTGCCTTCCCGAGGCTCCCCATTCAGCACACCCCTGCGGGACTCTGGAAGAAGAGTAACAAAACATCCGACATCCGAGAAAAGCAACAGAATTAACAAATTACAACATGAAGGCAGTAGAACTGCCTACCCTACCTAAAGCTGCTGCTTTGAAAAGGCCAATAAAATAGGTTTCTTCAAAGTCTGATTCAGATAAAGGAAGACCAGGAACAAAAAGTGAAAACTATTGATAAAGATTAAAATGCAAAAAAACCCCTGCTCCACATTAATACATATGAAAATGGCAATTTTCTTAGAAAATTTAAGCTTGAACACCTGACTTACGATGAAATAGAAATACGGACTAGCCTGTACAAGAAATTCAGTTTTTGAAAACCACTACATCTCCAAAGGAAGCGGCAGCCCCAGGCAGCATTACAGAAGTCTGTGCTCAAATATTTGCCCACGGTATTTCTATCCCGACGAGGCCAGGAGACGGCGGTGCCCCTCACTCCCAGCCCCCGGGCCCCGCGCGCTCACGCCAGCTTCACACCAACCACGCATTCGGTTCCAACTGGATTTCTGTCCCCATCTTATCAAGGAAAACTGGCTTCCAGGATTTAAGACATTTGGCCAAAGTCATGTGCTACTAAGTGGCAAAGCAGGGAACAGAAACCCAGAGGTCAAGCTCAAAGCTGGGCTCTCGGCGGTGCCTCTGTCTTTCAGGACATCCTGATACCAACACCTGAGCGCGCCCTGAAGGTGAAGTGAACCCGCCAATCCCTTCCTGTGCGGACAGACCAAAGCACCAGGCCTGGGAACGGCTTGTCTCAGAAATCACGGGCGCGCTCAATATTCCATGATGCAATTAATTGTGAGAAAATGGAAGCAGGAAGACTGGATGCTCATTTTTTAAAAAGATGCAGGAAAGACAACTGCGTAAATACAGTAGCTATTATGCACTTAAAAGACAAAGAGAATATTCTAAGCCATCTACTGCCAGACGATGCCAGCTCTCGCACCAGACGACACTTGGGGACACCGCACAGGAAGGGACTCACCAGAGCAGGATCGGGTCACACTCTGTTCTCTGACCCCACACCTTCATCATTCACCCAACACCTGGACATTGGCTGCCACATCTGAGTACGGCCCGTCCTACTTTTTTCCCCTTGAATCCAGTTACTTTTAAAATACAAATTTATGTCAAAGAACACCACGAAGAAAAGTGGAAACACAACCCCCAGAAGGGGAACACGTATCTGGCAATCATCTCTCTGATCGGGGTCTGATACCAGAATGTACAAAGAACTCTTAAAATTCAGTAATGAGACGAGAAACACTCTATCAGAAAGGGAACGGAGGGTCAGTACACACTCCTCCGAAGATCCACACGCCGCCAATGAGCGCAAACCAAACTGACCCGAGACACCACTGCACACCCACGGGACGGCCACAGTCAGAGGGGCATGCGGGTCCGGGGCATGAGTTCAAGCCCCACGCTGGGCAGAGAGCTTCTATAAAAAAAAAAAAAAAAAAAAAGCACAAAAAGCCAGGTTAAGAAAAGTGTTGACGATGTCAAGAAGCTGGAACCCTCCTAAGTTACTGGCGGGCACAAAAAATGGTGCAGCTACACCGGAGGACAGTTCGGCAGCTCCTCAGAAAGTTAAACAGGAGTTACCATCAGACCCAGCAAGCAAGGGGTTCCACTCCTAGGTACATATCAAAGACAATGTAAAACAGGTTCGCATAAAAAGCTCACAGCAGCATTATTCATAACAGCCCCCAAATCGGACACATCCTAAGTGTCCCACTGATAACCGGATAAACAAAATGCGGTCTCGTCCCACGATGCAGCCCCATGAAGGAACAAGGTGCCGTTACGTGAATGAACACTGAGAACATTATGCCAAAGTAAGACGGACATGCGGGGACAAATATTGTTGAGTCCACTTACGTGAGGAACCTAGAACACACAAATCCAGAGAGACAGACAGCAGAATAAATGTCACCAGGGCCGGCGGGAGGGCGGGATGGGGAGTTACTGCTTCATGGGTACTGGGCTTCCGTTTGGGAAGATGAAACGTTCTGGAAACGGGTAATAGTGATGGTTGCAAACACGCGGAGTATACTAAAAACCACTGAGTGATATACTGCAAAAGCACTAATTTTACAGTATGTGAGATTTCAATTAAAAAGAGGAAAAATAAATTCCTTTTAAAAGGAAACATGCTACCACCATATAGAAAACCAGCAATTTTCAAGTACTTGTTAAAATATGCAAATATTAAAACTTAGAATGTTTATCAGCAGATCACCCCAACTGAGGACCACTGGAAAGACCATCAATGGGCAGCCTGATGTGTGCTGCTGGGGGCTCACCAGCACCTCCTGGGGCCAGCCCGACCCTTCTCCATCTGCTGGCAGAGCCTACCAGAAGGCTGGGTAGGAACAAGACCGCACTGCTCATGGCTCATGAGTGAGGACAGCCCATGCGAGCAAGACAGAAGAGGAGCAGCACAGAAAACGAAATAAATCACATGGAGGACAGAACCAGTAGATGACGCTTACTTTTAAACCCCAACAGAATGGTGCTCACCCCGTGTCAGCGGGGCCTAAGCACACAATGCTTCCTCCATTTCATTAACCCTCACCCTATCTCTTACTGGGTACCAGGATTATCCCTTCTTACACACGGAGAAACTGAGGCAGGGAGATGGTCTCACAGAAAATAAGGAAAACGCAGGTCCAGCACGGGAGCAGTCATCTGACTCAAAAGCCCGCCCTGTCAGCCAACATGTAAATAATCAGCAGATTTACTTTCAAAATAACGTGTATATATACAAAACAAGTCTTATTACATGCTACCTTAATCAGAAGTCTATTTTTTAAAATATGGAACACTTCACAGATTTGCATGTCATCGCTGCATGGGGGCCATGCTGATCTCAGTGCTGTTTCAATTTTAGTACATGTGCTGCTGAAGTGAGGACTACTTTAATCAGAAATTTTTTTTTTTTTTAAGATTTTATTTATTCATGAGAGAAAGAGACAGAGAGGCAGAGGGAGAAGCAGACTCTCTGCTGAGCTGGGAGCCTGCCATGTGGGGCCTGATCCCAGGACCCTGGGATCATGACCTGAGCTGAAGGCAGATGCTTAACCGACTGAGCCACCCAGGCGCCCCAGAAATTTTAACAGAAAAATATATCTAACCACAACACAGAATGTAACATTTCTAGAACCAAAGGTCACAAATGTACATAACTTGCACAAGTCTAAAATTCCATGAAAATCATCCTATCCTGAATGAGCAGGGAGACCAGTTCCTGAATGGAATGTCTCGATATCATAATATATTGATAAATGTGATGCAATTCCAGTAAGAATCAGAACACCTTCAAAAAGAATGCCAGGGAATGGTATTAGCACATATTACAATCACATATGATATTGTCATCAGGTACGATAAAGCTAACATATGGAAACATTGGGCTGGCAGAGGAAAGACAAAATGGTGGAAGACGAGAAAGTTCAGAAATAGATTCAATTATATTAAATATTTAGTCCATAAGTGACAAGTGCCATTCTGCATCAGTAGAGAAAGCATTATTCGGCAAGTAGTACTGGGAACATTGGTTAGCCATCCTGAAGTAATTAGATTCTTACCTCATACTGTACAAACGACTTCTGGTTGGATTAAAGAGTTATCTCAAATGTCAAAAATGAAAGCACTAGAAACCAGTGGGAAATAGTCTAACATCAAAGTATGAAACCACGATAGTAACAGATTTGATGACGAAACTTAAAACCATCAGCAAGATCCAACATGTACCTTTAAAATGCAAACTACAACCTGAAACCAGTGTCGTGGGTCAACTGTGCTCAAAAAAGGAAGAGAAGAAAGGCACACTACAAACCTGAAATCTGTTTTGACAGAAGGGTCAACGTCCTTGAGCAAAGACTTCTCAGAAATGGAAACATAAGCGAAGCACAAAGTAGATGTACACTTCAGCCAACAAAGTTCAGCTTCATAAAATCAGAAAGTGCGAACCGAAACACGGAGATACTGAATTTGCCTTCCGATCAGTAGAGATAAACTCCGAAATGTTAGGGCAGGGCTGCGGGAACTGCCGCTGTTGGCGGGCTGAGGAAGCCTGAGGTGCCCTTCCTAAAGATGGGCCCTTTGCAACCTGAGTCCTAAAGCCCAGAAGCCATAAAAGAAAACGTTGATAAATAACTGTATTTGAAACCCCGAACAGCAAATTTTCAGCATGAAATGTAAAATCAGGATCAATGACAACAGTAAAGTATTTGCAGCACAAGTGACAAAGGGGTTATTTCTACAGAGTATAAGACCCTTGACAATCTGGCACACAGCCCGATAGAAACAGAAGTCAAAACTACAGTGAAATACTATTTTCACATAACAACCCAACTTAAGAACACAGTGTTGGTAAAGGTGTCAACGGGAACAAGTTAACTCCCATGTACATAAACAGGCAGTGGTCATCATGTTTAGAAAGACACTTGGACTGTGACCCAGAATCCTCCTGTAAGGAAAGCTTCCCTCAGGGGCACAGCTGCCCGATACTCAGTATAGCCTTATACACAGTAAAAATTGCTAGAACAATCTAACTGTTCCCCAAAAGGGAAATGGGTAATTCGAACATGGACTATCACACGCATGTGCAAAAGCCCAAAGCAGACCATAGAAAGAAATCTGCAGTGAGCTCCTCGAGGTGCTGTTGCTAACTGAACAGTCCAAAGTACAAGACAGGGTATGGTACAGTGGGATCTCCACAGTGAAATACCTACACGGGTTCTCCAGAAAGAGCCAGCAACTGGCCACAGTACTGGCCCCTGTGGGAAGGGAGCCAGGGGGTTAGAGGAAGATGTCACTCTATCTCCTCCACAGGGTTTGAATTTTTAACACATGCAGGTTATTACTTTCAACATTTTTTATACCTTGAAAGAAATCAGAACAAAACCAGCAGAGCCTTGTCATGGTCAGCATGGATGAGGGGCGGGGCCTCGCAGTGACACAGACAGCTGGTCACACTACGGTTTCATCAACACAGGAGTCAAGGGGACAGTGCACCGTATTACCCCGGAGGCTAAGGGGGCAAAGATAAGGCTGCCAGGCCAGATCCTGGGCCTTGGGATTCCCAGTGTTGAGCTTTCCAGGACCCTATTAGAGCCCGGTTCCCACCTGTGCTCCTGGCACTCGGTGGCCTCTGAGAGCTTCAAGTACTTGGCAAGAAGGCAGCGGGGGCAGTGCTGGGCGGGAGAGGACGCGGACTGTGCGCACGGAGCCCAGTCCTTTCCACTTAGGATCAGAAATGCCTACAGATGGATGCCAGGCGAGATTTCAACAGACCAAGCCAAGCAACCAACAAGATACAATTAAATGCTGCTTTCTGCACAGGTCACAACTGCTGTCCTAGAATAGTTTGTTTTTCAACCTGCTTAGGGGAAAGGGCACCAGAAGACGACTCTTGGGAGTCTGTTGGGTCCATTCTTGTTTTGTGCTAAATGGACAGTCCCAGACCCAGACAGCACACAGAGGGAGACTGTTGTGTCGTGATGTCCCAGAGGGGCTGTGAAGGCCTGGAGCTTCCTTAAAAAACATACTTCGGTAGTTTTTTGTTTGTTTGTTTTTAAGAGTTATACCAAAAGAAAGCAAGTAAGGATAATCCAGTATTCAGGATGATGGAAAGTTGACCCAGAGGGAGGCAGGGAGATGGTGGGGGGATGACCACACGGGCAGAGGAAGCTACTATCTAAAGTCCTAGTTTTCATACTGAACAGAAGATCCAGAAATGCTTACTACATTATTAAAAACATGGGAGCAAATAGAAGACCCATGTTATGTCATGAACCAAAGATTAACCCAGTTTTGTGTACTTGAGTTCCAACAGGGAGAGAACATTCTTGCCTTAAGAGGAATAGCAGAGCCTCCACTTACTGTTTTAAAACATAATAAACAGTGACGGTCATCAATAGTTGCTGTATTTGATTAGAAACAACAGAAACTGGAGGCTAAAAACTTCAGAAACACATTACGTGGATGATCGTAAGACACTAGTATTGACCTGGAAACAAAGATAGTATTTACTCAGTAAAAGTTTGACATTTCAACTTTATAATTACCTTAGATCTACTCCTAAGTTGGATTCATAGGTCCTTAAATGGCGAAGAGTACTCATTATCACCGTGAGAGTACATACACATTTAGATACTAAAGAAAAAGCAATCAGAAGCAAAACCAACAGACTTAGTTCCTACTGGACTTGGTATATGAATGTTTTAAAAGTCCTTGTGTGATATACTTCTTGCACCAACAATAAAAGGAATAAACCAGACTAAGTTTGACAATTGTAACTGGCAAAAGCTTACCTTCTGAAGTGAAGAATTCATGATTGTTAATGAAACTCAATATGGAATTTCACACGGTACGTGATCAAAGAGTAAAAGGCAGAGAGTAAAATCAAGTGGTAAAATAAACTAACCAGTAAGTTCAAAAACAGGGATTAAGAATACCGAAATACTTCTCAAAGAAGCAATAAACAGTTCCTAACATTGGACTTGGCAATGATTTCTTGGACATGACACCAAAAGCACAGGTAACGAAAGTAAAAAAAGATAAACTGGATAGAAGTTAAAAACTTCTGGGCATCGAAGAACACCATCGACAGAATCAAAAGGCAATCTACACAATGGGAGAAAATACTTGTAAATCACAGATCCGATAACGGGTTAATATCTAAAATATTTCAATGAAAATCAGTAACAACACAGTTTTAAAAATGGGCAAAGAATTTGAAAGATATTTCTCCAACCAAGACATACAGATAGCCAACATTCCTATAAAAAGATGCTCCACGTCACTAATCATTATGGAAACGTACATCAAAACCATAAGGAGACACCACTTCATACCCAGCAGGATGGCTGTTATTTCAAACAAGAGACCAAGTGCTGGCAACAATGGGGAAAACTGGAATTCTTGCAGACTGCTGGGGATGTACAGTGGGGGCCACTACTACGGAAAACGGTGCAGCTCCTCAAAAAGTAGAAACTAGAAATACCGTATGATCCAGCAATCCCCCATCTGGGTGTGTCTCCAAAAGAAATGAAAGCAGGGTTTCAAAAGGTTATTTGTACACCTGTGTTCATAGGAGCATTATTCACAATAACCAAAAGGTGGGTGCACCCCAAGTGTTAATGAACAGATGATAAATGTTACGCACCATGGAGTATGTTTCCGCTCGCTTATTTATATAAAGTAACCTCTACACCCAACACGGGGCTCCAACTCACGACCCCGAGATCAAGAGCTGTATGCTGTACCAACTGAGCCAGCCAGGAGCCCATGTTTCAACTCTTAAGGGGGAAGAAAATGTTGACACCTGCTGTAACACAGGTGGATATTCAGCCAAGTAAGATACGCCATTTGCAAAAAGAATACTTTGTGATTCTACTTAACACAAGGTGCCTAGAGTACTCAAGCTCAGAGAGACAGAGAAATAGAATGATGGTTACCAGGGGCTAAAAGGGAGAAGGTAATGGGGAGTTACAGAATTTCAGTTTTTGCAAGATGAGAAAGTTCTAGAGATTTGATACACTCACAAGAGGCAACGTAAGCTTTCTGGAGAGTGAGCCTCTGACAAGAGTTGTAAAACCAGGCATGCTCACGGACCAAGCAACGGCACTCTGGGGAACAAACAAGACCCGAAATCGTAGAGATGCTCACAGCAGGCGCCACCTCAAACAGTCAAAACACTGCTTACAACTTAGGACTCGACTATACATCCAACAGCAGAAGCACTATGGGACAAAATAATGCAGTTGTTCATTTGATCTTTTTTGAGGTCATGGACCTCTTCAGCGAGCTGTATATACATACATATATACTTACACAGTTTGAGCATTCACAGGCCTCTAGAAGCCCATCTGTGGCATTCTTAAGATTTCATTTATTTGACAGAGAAACAGCAAGAGAGGGAACACAAGCAGGGAGAGGGGGAGAGAAGCAGGCTTCTCCCTGAGCAGGGAGCCTGATGTGGGGCTCAATCCCAGAACCCTGGGATCATGACCTGAGCTGAAGGCAGCCACTTAACGACTGAGCCACCCAAGTGCCAACTGTGGCATTCCTGTGAGAGCATTAACCGAGAAAAAGCGACTTCCGATGTATTTGTGAACTCTGCTGATACAGACATGTGCATGGAAACAAAATTAAATGCAAAACCAGAACAGACCAGAACATGCACACTGATTGGTGTTACATAAAAGGCTCAGAGCAAGGAAGGCAGGTGCCTAGAGGGCAGAGAGAGGGAGCAGGACCCAAGGGCCAGACCTGAGCCCAGGCAATAAAGGACAGGAAGGCAGCGCCGCAAATGCCTTGTGCCCAACACACACTGCCTTTACCGCCCTGTCACACCTGAGGGTAACAGGCTTGGTGGTGGGGTTGGGTGGGGTTAAGTAGCTCGTTCTGGTTTGTAAAGCCTCTGAATAGCCAGGTCAGTAGAACCCAGATCTATCTTTATGTACCTGCTTTTGAGCGACACCCCCCCCGCAGTGGGGGGTTGCCAGAAGTTCAAAACAGAATGGCGGAACAGGGAGCCCTGGGGAAGCAACCGCCAGGACCCCACCAGGAGACAAGACCTGCCTGTCCCATCGGGACAACAACCCTCATGGCCGACAGGACTCTGCTCCTCACTCTGTCAAGGAGCCCCAGGGAGGCCGGCACGGGGCGGGGAGCAGCTTGGGGGGCTCTGAGCAGGCAGCAGCCACCCCCCCAGCCCCACCAGCACAATAAACTCCAGCTGCAGTACATGTTTAAATGTAAAACAAATGAACCATACATAAGCGCCACAATAGAGAATATTTAGGTACTTCGGGGGTGGGAGAGATCTACGCCCAACGCCAAGTACAGAACCTATAAAGAGTGACGACCCGCTGAAAACCCGCGTCACTTTCGAGGTCTGAAACAAAGGAAGCAAAAGGAAAGGCAATCTGCAAACCAGGAAAAGTATTTGCAACAAACTAGATTATTAATGTCTTTAATACATAAGTGCCGTTACAAAACCACCAACAGAAAATGAACCAGGAAGCCGAAGCTTGTGTGCACGCGTACACACACACACACACACACCCCACTGCAAATGAGCAATCCACACAGATGTTGAGCCTCAGTAGCAGCGGAGCAAGGCTCCCCAGTAGAGTAGCCTGGACGCCCCCCCTGCCCCGAGCATTACCGGGGCGATACCCGTTCTGTGGAGAACAGCCGGAGAACAGCCAGGTCCACACCAACAACGAAAAAACAGATTTAGGAAACCCCTCCCAGGAGAGTGATATTTACACCATGAGTGAATCTAAAGTCCTACGTCTGACATAGTGATTTCATACATTGTCTCCCCAAGAAATCACGCCAGATGTGAGAAAGTGGGAGCTACAGGGAAGGTCATCACAGCTTTACTTCCTGAGAGGAGAAAAAAAATCAAGCAGAAAATAATTAATTTATAAAATTATGAAGGAGATTGTTTAAACTGATACAGCCACACAACGGGTTACGTCACCACCACCAAAGATGCCTCAAAAACAGGGAAAGATGTTCACTGCCAGCAACAGATAACTGAGAATTGTTTTTTTCCAGTTATACTGGTAAACCCTGCGATAAACCCTTTTTATATACATGAGAACTTTAGTTAAGGTATTTCCAGGAGTGGGAAGGAGGTACGGAGCTGAGGGGCCGGGAGGCCCACAGCAGAGCCGGCAGTGTCCTACCCAGCAGGCCACAAGGTAGTGGAGGGGGCGAAAACACCCACCAGAGCAAGGTCAAGCCCATCCTCCTGGGGACTTACATCTTCACATCTTTTTATTTTGGGTTGTTCTGCTCCCTTTGCCTCCCTCTTGCCACCGCCAGGCCGCGTTAGTGTAGTCGTGTTACACTGAGCGCCGCAAACATACAAAAAACCATGTTTCGTTTCATACCAGCACCACCCGAGGCCAGAGGTTCCCGTTTCCTCCAAAGACTTAGTGACCCAGAGAGGCGAGGTTCAGCATAAAACGTTCTACTAGTCCCTTAATGCTCACGGTCAAGGACCCCAACCAAGGGCAGGTGACAAGGCAGAAGAGGGGGCCCTTTCTGTCCAACGCCTTCTGGGGGGCTGGCCAGTCCTGCAACTCTGTCCGGTCAGGGCCCCCACAGATGCCTCCACCCACACCTACTCGCGGGCTGGAGTCCTTTTTCCTAGGACTTCCAGACACGCTTCTTGCTATCTTTACGCCCCATTACTTTTGCTTTGCACTGTTTTCTACCTGGTGATTTCACTGTATCCTCCACAGCCTGTGGCAGTTCAGAGTGAAGGCTCCATTTTATGCTCTGGAATGCAAACTTATCAGCAACTCACCAATGTGGTCACCCACCCCTGCAACCCAATCCCCGTGACCAGAGCATAAGGGCAGGTAAAGAACAGGTAGGAACCTCCCCCTTCCATCGGCCATCTCAGGGGCTCCTGGATTAGGAGGAGGCTATGAGACAGGGGCTCAGCCTTCAGCTGCCTGCTCTCAGCCAGTGCCAAACATGTCCACCCTCATGGAAATTCTTCATCAGCCCACGCGGTTGCTAGGAAACGGTGACATTTAGGAAGGCATTTATAGCATTTGTATCAAGGCCGGAAGCAAGAGTTTCATCACCATATAAAAAATGCGGGAGAAATTTGGAATAAAGGGCAGGGTGGATGGAGGAAGGCTGGGGTAAAAAAGCAGAGAGAACGGGTAAATAGGAAAGGAGGCCTAGATTGTTCTAGGAGGATCAGGAACCAGAGTGGCAAGCAGGGAAAGACCCTCAAACCTGAACACCGCAGCCCCCACTCACAGCAGAGCCTTAACCTCCCCAATAGGCCACTTCCTCCTCCCCAGCATCCAACTCCAGGTTCTCAGTAAGACACATCGGGGTTCTTGAGGACCCACAAGCAGCCCACGCAGACCCAAGGAGCTACTGCCGCCTCCCCACCCAGGGTAGGTCCCCGAGGCAAACTCCGACTCCAACAGCCTCTACTCATGCCCCCTGCATACCCCTGGCCTGCTTCGTACAGCAGTACACACCCGAGCGCCCCCTGTGTCACCCAACGAAGTCAAACCCAACTGTTTAGGACTAGAGAATGATGGGCTTAGACCCACACCCCAGATCCATTCCAGCCTCCCCCAAACCACAAACATGGAAAACATTACACATTTTATTTAGACTGTTTCCCCTCAACAAAAGGAATGACAAGCTCCCTTTCTGACAAGGCCATTTGGAAATCTCACCAGCTCCAAGTTCCAGGATATTACAAAGTAGCCCCCAGGACCCTGACACGGACCTCCACCGGCTCAAAGGTTCAGCATCACATTTTGCACCACCATTAGACACTCCCCAAGGTGAGCAGAGCGCCCACAGCCACCCACCAGGCTGTGGAACACTCAGGACACCCCGTTCTGTTTGAGGTTACCACACTCCACTTAATGACCTCAATTACTTAACACTCAAGAGCAAATCCCCGCCTAATCTACAGTCAGAACACAGTCAATTTCACGACAGGTATCTTGGTTTACATTCAAGATAAAGGTCAAAACACGTAACATAGCAATACAACATTTATGAGTTTAGAACTCCAACCTTTATTCGTGCTGTGAAGGGGGGAAGAAAAGTGGTTAATCATCACATACATGATGCAACAGAACTAGTTTTTACGACAGAGTTAACACAGGATACTCGAACCAACACACCCAAAAGTATTTCCCCATACATGCATGACTAATGCTCCTTTAATTCCTAGGACAGCAATTTCATTGTACCCGTCACCAATTAAAAACTGGACTAACAGATTCTTAAACGTTAAAAAAGAACCCAGAAATCCCAGAGGCAGTTAAGTATGGGGGAGTTTAAAAATTTTAAGTGAACTTCAAGGGGAAGAGGCACAGATCAAAAGCCACAGGTTATTACCTCACCAATCAAAAGGTGCAGCTCAGGAAACAATTATAAACCATTTTTTCAGCTCTTTCTCTGCATTTTTTGAGAACAGACCACATCAAGTACAGGTCCCTCCCCGCCCCATTTTTGTTTATTTCCCAAATTGATTTTGACTTGATAGTTTTCCCTCAAGTACTGGTTAACTTAAAAAGCACATTCAAATTAAAGATACAGCCAATGAACTCCAACCTTCTCAAGGGTACATGGATTGTTTGCTACCAAATATACAGTTACAGGGACCAGAAAAACGTTTTGTTACAAGAACGGAGATTAATAGCAACAATTTTTACTGCTGTTAATAGACCACAAAAAGGAGAGATGTGTTTATAAAAAAGTTCCTTTGAAAGTCATTGCATTTTCACTTTGTTCAGTTTAAAAATCACAAAATCTTAGTGAATAGAAATATTATAAACCCATTAAGAGTATACCTTAAAAGCACACTGAACTTTCAAACTTATTTAAAATTTAAGTACATTTTGAGCAGCCATTTAAAGTCTTTCCTAAGATTTCTAGCTCCAACACGGACTGCTCACCTTCACATAAACCACTCTTTAACAGCTAGTGAGGCAGCTAAGCCGGCGCTCATCAGCTGATGGGAATTTCTCACCCCCCCTTCATGGGACTGGCATTCCCATTCAATTACAGCTTTTCAGCCTTCCCCACCTTGCAAGCAGAGCAAAACAATTTTGCTTTTCCTGCACTTAGATTTCTAAAGGACTTTTAAGTTCTAAGCAATGTTTGTGCTTCCAAAAAGTCTATTTTTACTAGTATTACCAATTTTCTTTGCCCCCCCCCCCCTTTTTTCAGTTCCCCCAGAGCTCTACTTGACCTTTTCGCCAGAATTCCCTTCAACCCACATTCCCCACCACCTCACCCTCTGCAGCGTACACCTCCCTCACCCAACCCTCTCCCCTGTCCTCACCCTCTCCCCCTCCCAGTACCAACGTCAAGCTGTGCCCCACCCCACCCCTCAGGGTTCTCCCATTTGGTAACTGAAACTTTAAACAAAAAAACCCAGAGGACTCAAAAGGTCACTGATATGCCCTAACTATCCCCTTTGCTTAGTTATCTGCAATGCAATTGCAACGCCCATTTTTAACAATTTGACCACAACCAACTTACATCCCCAAGACTGCAGCATCAATAACCTCCCTCCCCCAAATTTGCCAGCATGCTTCATTCAAGTATTGTCTAAGGCATTTCCAATGTGAACACTTTCCCGAAACACTGCTTAGACCATCACACTAATTCCTCCAACCAAGGCACAGGCAGGTGGGCGGGCGAGAGGGTCACTGGGCTCCCATCTGCAAGATTCATCTACAAGGCATCCCTCTGCGTTGTGGCACCTTAGAACGTCCTACAGCTTAAGAATCTTCTCGAAGCAAAGTTCGTAGCCCAGAACCAGTTACGACTGGAGGCTCCATCTAGAAGATGCAGCATCTGAAGCCTCCACCGCAGAGGCGGGGCCGCCTGCCGGCATTCGGAGACCTGAAGTTGGTGCTCCCGGGTCAATCAAACCATTTCTGCGGATGGCCCGATGGATCTGCTTTGCACTTTTAGTGACAGTCCCTCCATAAGCTCATCTGAAAACCTTAAGCGGCCTCCTGAATACAGGGCTTCCTGAGCAAGGCCTGGAAACGGGACACTGGAGAAACGTCCTCCTAAGCCTCTGGAAATTCAATCTGCAGACATCATTTTAGGCGGGCTCTCTCCTTCAGGGTCTCCCCTCCTGCACTGCTAGGACTCACACTGGCCAGGGGGCTCCATTTCTCCTGGGTGCCATCTGATCACCACGATGAACACTACAGCAACAAACCATGGTCCATGAGGCATTCTGGAACCTTAAGCTGGTGCCATTGCCGCAGGCCCCTCCAAGGTACACATCTGATCCCCCCCCAATCTCCACAGGCAGGCAACACCCCCCCACCCCAAGAGTCTCAGCAAGGAGGGGCTTTTTCCCCCTCACATTACCAACACATCCGAATTTCTCAGGGCCTTTGGCAACTTTCCCAAGCTTACCACGTTACCAGAAGCCATATTTTAAACAAATGGATAACCTCGAGAAAGTTAAGAGGAGAAGAGCCAGAGTGAGTTCACAGAAGTTAGCACCGAACCTAGAGGAAAAGTCCAGAGAGGAACACTGCCACCTGGAAAATAAAGTGTGGGTCAATTTCGTCTCCGGACACACAAACCTCCTGCCTCGCAACCCCAGCCTGTCGGACATCAGGCGCCACATCAATAACCTCTTAGAAAGCACCTTACCTCCTCAATCACTCCTGAGACCACCCACACCTCCAACAAGGGGTGTGGCCTGGACCCTCTCCCAGGCCAAACCAGTACTACATACCACCCTGGGCCAGAGTGGTCAGCCCCGCGAAGCTAGTTCAGTTTCCGCAAGACCAGGCCTCATCCCCAGGCGGGGTCGCAACCCTCTGGAAAAAAAAGGGGGCTGCTGGCATTGCCGCCAAGTTCAAGGTCTGCCTTCCCAGCCCACCTGCAGCTACACCCCCTTGCCTGCCTTCCTGATCATTCTCCAGGTATCAACCGCCCAGTTCCGCTTCCTCTACAGCAAGGGTGGCGAAATCCTGTCTCCTCTTCCTTCTATCTGCCTTCCTCCTCCCCCACAAACCGGAGAACTTGGGGCCCACTGTAGCTACACATGGTGGTGCCCTCGTAGAGGTCAAGTTCCCCTTCCCCAGAAAGAAGCGAAAGCCCGGCCACGACGGCTAGCCTCCCCTGGGTCACTGCGCAAACTATCAACGTAACTCTCCCCACCATAGTACCCCCAATTTCTAGCTTCCTCTTTAACCTTCCTTGGTCTTGGACCCCAACCTCCTCCAGCCTCATCTAACCCTGCCTTCCCCTGCATTTTTCCCCTGAGGCCCTGAACTAACCACCTCCTCCCTCCAAAATAACCCCAGACCCGCGACCCTCCCTGTCGCTAACTCCTGACCGACAGGCCACAACTTTTGCTTTTATAGCCTTGTGCCGCGTCACTCGGGACACTGCTCAACGGGACGATTCCTCCACCGCCACTGGGGGAAAAAAGTCCCTCCCCCACCCTGTCCAAGGAGCCTCGGGCGGGTCCCCGTCTCCCGTCCTCCGCCTCCCCAGGGCCCGCCACCTGGATGCGCTTCGTGACACGGTAAACAGATTTCAAGGTCACATTTGGGATGCGATTTCCGTGGGGGAGAAGCCCCCTTTTCCTCCTTGGGAGATGCGGGGGTGGGAACAGCACTCCCTGAAACGGGCGGGGGGGGGGGGGGGGGGGGGGGGGGGGGGGGGGGGCCCCCCCCCCCGGGAGGGGGGGGGGGGGGGGGGGCAGGGGACGGGACGCGGGCTGGGGCCACACTCCCGAGGGGCGTCGACCCGAAACGCTGGGGTCGCCTCAGGTCACCCCGCCCCGCACAAGTCCGAAAGAAGGGCCGGCTGAGCGTCTGGAAAATTCCAGGAGGCGGCGGCGGAGGAATCTCTGCAGAGGGCGCATCACCCCGGGCGGTGGCGGGGTGGAGGCGGGGCTCCTGCGCGTGACTCCTCGGGCGGCGGCTCTGCCTCGTGAGCGCCGGTGACGTCAGCGGCGCGGCGCGGCGCGCGGGTGGGGGCGGGGCGGGCCGGCGCGCGGGTGGGGGCGGGGCGGGCCGGCGCGGCGGGGTTCGGGACCCTTCTGGGGGAAGCAGGGACTGTCGCGGGTTGTCCGCGGGGAAGCGCGCGCGCGTAGCGTCTCTGCCTGAGAAACGCAGCTGTGATTTGTGTAGGATTAGAAATGGTTGGGGGCAAGTTAATTAAAACGTTGAGGCCCGTGAAGTTGCTGCTTGGTAGCTCGTGGGTAATGTGTTATGGTTTTGTTGTTCTCTGTTACCAGGGGCCTGAAAGTTTGAAGTATTTCACAAGGAAACTCTGCCCTGGGATAGGCCACTTGATGGTTTTTCATGATGTACTAAGTGGAGATAAGTAGTTGCAAAACAGATCAAAATCTTGTTTATGCGGAAAACAGTACAAAACTGCATGCACGCTACAAAACCAAAAGGGTAGAGACATCAAACCTGTTTTACTTTTGCACCTGGGGGCCCTGCCTGCTGGCGGCTTACATAGAACAGGCCTCCAACCGGGTTTGTTTGTTTTTTAAGATTTTTATCACTTGAGAGAGCTCTGGGCAGGCAGAGGGAGAGAGAATCTCAAGCTGGCTCCACCCCAAGCATGGAGCCTGAGGTGGGTTTTGTTCCCATGACCTTGAGATTGGGACCCTGAGATCATTCCCCCCCAAGGCAGAAACCAAGAGTTAGATGCTTAACTGTCTGAACCACCCAGGCACCCCCAACCTGGGGCTTCTAAAGCAGAAGCAAAAGCAAACCCCTCAGACTCTCAGCCCCTCCACCAGGGCCAGGCCAGGCCCCGCCCAGTGCTTGGCAAGGCTTTTGGGAAGGGCAGTTGGCATCTCCCTGCCAGGCTGAGGGGGAACCACAGCTTGAGAACCCTGTGTGGTCCCTGTTCAGCCCCAGCCCTGCCCCCAGAAGTATAGGGTGGAGGGAGTACTGTGGTCAGATCAGAGAAGGCCCTCTTTGACCAACTCCCTGCCGGAAGGTCTCCTCCCAGAGCAACCACCCCGTCCCAAACAAAACCTTCCCTAACAATAGGCTCCCTTGACAACTGGGAGGAAACTGGGAAAGAATTGTTCTCCAGCCTCAGTGAGAGGCATCTGCAGGTGGGGTTGGGCCCCTCCCTGTTGTTCTTGTAAAACATGCATCTCCGGTGACCCTCAGCACCAGAGACTGAGTCTGTGGGCAAGCCTGGGCTTGTTCACCCACAGCTGCTTCACTGAGCTCCTTCACCAGGGGAAGATTCTGGTAGCTGACGGTTCATCAAGATCTGCCCCCTCAGTTTTGTCCTGGCAATGTTTCCAGGGGTCGATTGGAGGGACTTGGCCTGAAAGAACAGTGTGGGAAGAGGGAATTACCTATCAGAATGTTCTAGAAGGCTGTGAGGCATGTATAATACTAAGCAAATTCTTTTCCTGCTGTGTCACAGTACCCAGGCTGTGGGGTTAGCCCTTTATTTATCTACAAGGCGGCTGAGCCGTGGTAGTCACTGCCCTGTGGTGGCTTCATGGGCCCAGCTTGAAGTCTTAGCTTGCTTTTCTCTCCTTCTAGTCTAAAAATTACCCTCATTTACACATATCGTTCCCAAGTCCCAGAAACAAACTTGCTTAGGTTTTATGTTTCAAAAAAGTCAGGAGTAGGTGGAATTAGCAACAAAAAACATTACGATTTTACAAAGTTTAGGTTTCTCCATCACAAAAAGGAACTAAAGCCTTTCTTTGTGCCCTTGTGTCTGGAGCCACTCTGGTCTCCCGCCCCATTTTCAAGGACAAAATGGCAGTTTCAGAGACTCCTTGTTTAGAAGCTCACCTGGCCTTCAGTTCCACACAGCTGGTTTTCTTTGGGAAAGGAATGTACTTAAGAGACCAGAGAAGGATAGTGTTAAAAAAGAAACAACCTGTCTAAAACAGAGTCACGGGGCGCCTGGGTGACTCGGTTGTTAGGCCTCTGCCTTCAGCTCAGGTCACGATCCCAGGGTCCTGGGATGGAGCCCTCCATTGGGCTCCCTGCTCCGTGGGAAGCCTGCTTCTCCCTCTCCCACTCCCGCTGCTTGTGTTCCCTCTCTCGCTGTGTCTCTCTGTCAAATAAATGAGATCTTTAAAATAAATAAATAAATAAACAAATAAATAAATAAACAAACAAATAAAATGGAGTCTCTTGTGGCAAGCCACACCAAGATTTAATACCTAACTTAATTGCAGCTTCAGACCAATCTGGAATTTCCCGATCAGCTCTAGTGAGGTAAGCTGTTTCATAAGGTCTCTTGGCTCTTCCCCCTAAAGAAAAGTGACCTTGCTCGGAACAATGTCTCTTTTGCTAATATCATCCTTGTCATATCCTATTTCTGTCTATGAAGCCCTTCTATTTTGTAGGGCGCCTTAGAGCTTTCTGTTTATCAGATGGAACATTGGCCTAATTGATGAATCATTGAATGTGGCCAGCTGGGTCTTTAAGTCTACTCAATTGAATTTTATTTTTTAACAATAGAAAACCACACAGAGACATCCATCCCTGTCCTGCCTTGGGGGTGGGGGTCAAGACAGTCCCACAGTAAGGTGGACAAAGGAGGGGCCTGGGTTCTGCCTCTTTTTCTGCAAATAAGGCTAAAAATACCTCCACCCTGAGGGAGGAGGAGAGCAGGCAATGCGTCAGCAGATTTCTTTGGAGCAAAACAAGCTGTTCCAGGAAAGGGCTGTAAACAGGAACTTGGATCTCTGGGTGGGGCCCACCGGAGCCGAGTGGGTGGCTGAAGCCTTGTCCTTCCTGGGCCGCGCACTTAGGAGCCCAGGGTTGGAGGGGAAAGTCCAGGAAAGGGCGCGTTTGGCGGCATCTGGATTTTTCAGGGTAAGGGCCTGGGTTCCAAGGCCTTTCTCACAGCCATGGCCATCTCCCCATCTTGTGAAACCAGCTCAGCTTTGTTTCCAAACACACACCGGCCTAGGAAAGCATCCAGATTTCCTGCAGGAGCCACTGGAAAAGGGAGAGAAGAAGGGCAAGAAACGGGTGGTACTTCAGGTTCACACCAAGGGCAGGGCAACTAGAGAATGTGCCAGAACCCCACTCCCATTCCCCGCAGGTCCGGTTCCAGAGCTGTGGCTGCCCGGGTCACCTTGACTGTCCACCCACAGGAGCCCCTGAGCCAGGAGGCCCCTTGCCTCAGAGCCTGGGAGAGGAACCTGCAGAGTCACTGTGCTGGCTGGGAGCCCTTCCAGCCCCGCCTGGCCCTGCCTCACAGGCAGGATCCACATCCCGCCCCCACCCAGTCCCCAGCAGCCTCTGCGGCCCGGGCAGGAAGCTAGGCCTCAGCCTGGGCTCAGCCCGGCAGCCCCTGTCTCACAGTGTGGCCCTGGGCCCCCTCTTAACCTCTCCCAGACATTCTTTTCTCGTTTCCACTTCATAATTCTGACCGACATTGTTCTAGCTGGATGTCCCTTTGCCTGGTGGCCTTCTGGCCTGGCTGGCCCTCCTCTGCTTCAGGCCTCTGCTCAGGGGTCGCCCTCGCAGTGGGTCCTGGGACTTGAGCTTCTTGAGGGGGTGGGTTTCTGTCTGCTCTGCCCTGCACCGGATCCCCAAACCCCCAGTCCCTGGCACGCGGTGGACCTCAGCAAATGTGTTGACAAAAGCATGTTTTGTCAAGGTCACTTGGTCCACTGTGAGGCCCTCGACAAATATTTGTGGTATTGGCAGGCTGAAGGAAGGAAATGGTGCCCAGGTCAGCAGCAGCCCCACAAACTCAATGACAGGCCCGGGTTTGGGGGCCTGTCCAGCCTGGACGCCCAGATCAGAAGACAAGGAGAAAGGGCCTGGGGCTGCTCCCTGTGGCCTGGGTCCCAGCAGCTTACCCGGAATGTCTGGGGCCAGCTGAGGGAACTAGGGGAACCGTGTGTGGTGGAGCCAGCAGAAGGCATTTGAGGGAGAGGGTGTCCGGGTACAGACTCCCTAGACCCTGGTTTATAAGACCCGGAGGAGATGGACCTACCTACCTACATTTCAGACTCAAATTTTCTTAACCCGGGCCAAAAGGCAGGCAAGGCAGCTAGAGGGTAGGGGAGCGGGGAGGGGATCCCTAAGGCAGGAGAGGGGTCCTTACATATTTGACCTAGTCTCCTGTCAGGGGACAGGGCCTGTGGGCTCTCAGTCCCTGATGCCCTTTCTTGAGGGCTCCCTGCCTAGAGCCAGACTTGGCACCTTGGCCACGCCTCCAGGAAAAGGCTTGAATGGTTAGTCCCTGACTCCTGGATTCCCAGCCACGTACACCCGACACTCCTGGCCACCCCAGCCCGACTGACCGCTCCCTGCTTTCCCTGAGTCTTGCCTAAGCTGACCTTCCACCTAGAGCTCGCCCTGCCCCTCTGCCAACTCTTTCACCAGCTCACGGTCACCTCCCTATGTCCCTATGTCCCGCAGCTGCTGCCCTTGAACGCGCACCAGATCCACCTGCCCCGGCCCCCCCTGCTGAGCTCCTGTGTCATCGCTTCCCACCCCCCAGCAGAGGGAAGTCCTGTGGAACTAGGGACCTGGTCCCACAAGCCTTGTCTCCTTCAGCCCCTGCTATGTCCTACCAGGGACCCTCAGACTTCCTCAGCCCCCCTGTTGAGTCCCACTTGTGTAGGCCTGTACTCACCTTGCCAGCCTCTCCCCAAGCCCCATCCCCCGGGAATCCTGGCGACAGTTGGGCTGTCTGGGCAGGGAGTTGGGGACGTTGACATCCTACTAGGTTTGCACCGCCCCCAAGAAACCCTCTTCCTTCTCCCAGCCGCCTGTAGCCCCCAAGGCCAGGCCTCCCCTTGCAGTAGGTCCTGCCGCCAGAGACCCCGTCCTTGGACCTGAGTTTTGTCTTGTCCGGACCACGACTCCGCCAGAGCACTGGTCAATTACATTGTCCTTGAACCTCTGAAGGAGACTTTTCTACTCTGACCCCTGATCCCGCCCCCATGCCCCCCCCAGTGGCACCTGGGAGCAAGGTGTACATGGCACCAGGCCGTCTGCAGGTACCCCAGAAACCCTCTGAGTGGTGCCCCTGGCCACTGGAGGCTACTGACCTTGACATTGAGGAAAGCCTGTGCTCTCACTGGCCTAGAGTATCCTCGATTCCCAACACCCCCACCACCGAATGCCAAGGTCAGATAGGCAGGGGACACAGAGGTCCGGAGGAAGAGCTGGGACTATTATTAACCTCCCTCTTGCATATTGTACTTATGACAAATAGTTTAAAATAGCTGTCTGGCTGAGTCCGGCTGGGGGAGGCAGGTGCTAAGAGACAGCTGCGGGGGGGTGTGTTGCTGCTGGGCTGGGGCCTGGGACAGTCAGCTCCTGCCGCACAGGGTGGAGCCAGAGGGAGAAGAGCAACCCAGGATGTGCCCATCCCACCTCCTGGATTTCCCCAAATAGCCCTTGTTTTAAATATTTTGACTCAATTACCATTTCACAGAAAAACAAACAAATAAAAATTCAAAAAAAAAAATAAAAGCAGAATCTGTCTGGAGGACATGGATCCTGATCTTTGGAAAAAGTAGGTCCCCTCACCAGTTGGTGCTCTTGGAGGTCTAGGATCCCCGACCATAGGCTGTAGGATTGTGGTGGCTGTCGGGAGTCTGGGCCCCTGCTCTGCAAGGAGGGACACATGCAGCACCCCACGGAAGGCCCCACAGTTGGCCCCAGGTTCCAGAAGACGGGGGTCTGGTTGGGAAATGCCGGCTCTCTGCCTCTGCGGTGGCGCTGGACCAGGAAAGGGCGGGCTCAGCTGCCCCCTTCTGGCCATAGCTGGACCTGCAAGCAGTGACCTTGGCCGACTCTCCTGAATTCTGCACATCACTCCCCCCGCCAAATGGTCAAACTGGTGGGGGGTGGGGGAGAAAAAAAAAAGGCAGCCAACCCTGGGGCTTGAAACTGAAGTCCTGCCCCAGGGCTAATGCTGTGTGTGACTCTTCTGTGTGACGTCGGGGTAATCTGCCTGCCTTCTCCGATTGGGACAGGAAGAAAAAGCATCAGGCGGCTCTAAAATGTCCTCGTTGCCTGGGAGGAGGAGCAGTGAGAATCTGCCCCGAAGGCGCCCACTTCTCTTGGCTCAGGGCTGTGAGTGTCTGTCAGGCACAAGGTCACAGCCAGGTTTTGCGTGACGCCCCTGTTCTGTATCCCCCCACCCCTGCCCATACCCTTTCACTGTGAGAGATGCTCCTTTCATCTCTGTTATATCGAACCTGTCAGGACTTCTCTAGAAAGCCTTCGGTGATCTCCGACTCTCCTCCCCATCTGTTGTCTGTTCCCTTTGTCTCCTGGAGCTCAGGTGTGGCTGGTTCATCCTTCAGGGACAATGAGCCTGTCCAAAGTGGCTTGTGATCCTGGTCATTTCCTATCCCCGGTGTCCCCTGCAAAGCTGCTTGGACCTTGAGCTGACACCCTTTGGACAACTCAGTCATGGACTCTCTCAGCTCCTGGTGCAGAGGCATCTGGAACTGCTTGCTGACGCGTGTCAGCGGCCCCAGACATGGTCCCTCCAGACCGTTCCTTTCCAGCTTGATCCGTGTGTCCTGAACCTTTGGCTTCTTGGACAGAGCGTGAAGGCTTCCCGGGTTGCCCTGCCATATCCTGAGCCCAGTGGGGCTTCTGGCTTCCTGTGGGTGTCTCGATGTACCTCAGGCTGCTGGCTACAGCATGAATCACTAGGCGCCCTCCAGGGGCCGGATCTGCGGCGGCCTCCTGGCCGAGGTTGTGGTGGGAGCCACCTGTGCCTGACCAGCTGAGAAGCTGGGGAGGCCGGCCAAAAGCTCCCCGATGCTGTCAGTGGTGGAGAATGAGCCAGAAGTGCCCCAGCCTCACAAAGGGTTCCCTATGTTGCTTGTTCCCATGACCTCTGCTGTTTGAGTTCTGAAGCATTATGGGGTCAGGTGGTCCTGAAGACCCTGGACCCCTGCACTGACCCCTGCACTGGACCCCTCCAACCTCTTCTGGTCCAGGGTCCTCTGGAGCCAGGTGCTGGCTGAGCCAGGCTGGGGGAGGGAAGCCCCTGTGCGAGCCAAAGGCAGCTGGTATCTTAAAACAGCAACCTTTGGTGCACTAAAAAGCCCCCCAAAAGGCCATTAGGGTGGTATTCGGGGTTGAACTGTGTCCCCCGCAAAAAGATATGTTCAAGCCCCAGCCCTTGGGACCTCCGCATGTGACCTTAGTTGGAAACAGGGTCGTTGCAGATGTAATTAGTTAAGATGAAATGGCCAAGGGTGGGCCCTAATGCCCCGTAACCGGTGTCCCAAGAAGAAGACAGATGCGCACAGGGAGAAGCCAGGTGACGACAAAGGCAGAGACGGGATGTGTGCAGCCACGCTGAGCCAAGGACTTCAGAAAAGCACCCGAAGCCGGGAAGGGCGAGGAGGGAGTCCTCTGTAGCTTTCAGAGGGAGCACGGCTCGGCTGACACCTTCTTTGGGGACTTCTGGGCTCCAGAACTGAGAGACGTTACATTTCCATCGTTTTAAGTTCCCCCAGCCCGTGGTACTCTGTCATGATGGCCCCAGGAACCTCCTGCGGGTGGAACAGAGAGAGATGTAGGACAGCACCTTCTGGAACGTGGTCTTCAGGGACGAGTGAAGGAGCGAACCCGACACAGTCACACAGAGAAGCAGCCCCATGGGCTGTTCCTGAGTGTCACCCACAACTTCCTAAGCTGGGCTGACATCCTCACTTCAGACACGACAAGTTGGGACTCACAGAGCCGACTCCCGGCCTCCCAGCAGGGGGGGGTCCCAAGCTTGCTGACCGCCTCTCTGGCTCGGCAAGCAGGGGCCGCCTCTTGTTTGTGGATGTGTGCCACACTCTGTGCTCTGCCTGTGGGCGTGGGAAGGAATCCTGACACGGGCCTCCCGTGACTCCCAGGAGCCAGACAGGTAAGGTGTGGCTACCATCCCCATTTTAGAGATGAGGCAACAGAGGCCCAGACACATGATGTAAGTTGCCTAGGGCTGCACAGCAGGGAGGTGGAGTCAGACACTGACCAGGGTGTTGGCGTCCAGGGGAGAAAGGTCTGATCCCTTTGAGGACAAGGACAAAGATGGCGGTCCCGCGGGTGCAGGGAATGTGGGGTGGGGGTGTATTGGGACGCCAGGGTGGGAAGGGGGTTAAGGAGCGCTGAGCAAAGACCTCCAGGTGGGGAGACTGCGGGGTATGTTCTAAAAACAAGGGGAGGGACGCCTGGATGGTTCAGTGGGTTAAGCCACTGCCTTCGGCTCAGGCCATGATCCCAGTGTCCTGGGATCAAGTCCCGCATCGGGCTTCTTGCTCCACAGGGAGCCTGCTTCTCTCTCCGCCTCTGCCTGCCTCTCTGCCTTCTGTGCATGTACTCTTTCTCTGACAAGTAAATAAATAAATAAATAAATAAAATCTTAAAAAAAAACAAAAACAAAACCAACCAACCAAACAAACAAACAAAAAAAAAACCCAAGGGGAGCTGGCATGTCTGGTGGGCAGAGACCAAGCCGGCATTTGTGTGGACGGAAGCTGAAATAGTTCTAGGGCCTCTCTCTCAGAAAAATAATCTTCTAAATCCTTCTTTTGCATATTTTACAAAACCATTGAACACACGGATGGCCTGACCCCAGGGTGCTCATGGGGGAGGCAGTGGGAACCCCTTTTGCCCCCCGCAGCGTGGGCAGCAGGCCTGCCTGGAGAAGAGGGGGCAGAGCATCTCACAGACCAAGAAGGGGAGCTGCTTCTCAGTTGGGCTCCTTCCCCGGACCCCTCTTTGGTCTTCTCAAGGGTGCCTGGGGTCAGGATCCCAGGCTGCATGGCCTCCGACCACCGAGAGGCCTCCCCAGCCCCCAGGCCTCCCCCTCCATCTGCCGGGTCCCTGTGCCGGTCGCAAGGAGCGGTTTGTCAGGGTCAGCCGGTGTGGGCCGTGGAGGAGGACACGCGGTGAAGGGTGGGGGCAGCGTCCTCTCCTCCTGCCATGTTAGGTGGCCACAGAGTGAGCACAAAGGCTCTTCTCTGAGCACAGCCCGTTGATGACTGAGGTGGTGTGTGTGTGTGCATGGGTGGGAGGACACATTCTGCACTTGGGTCTATGAACCACCTGGAGAACTAGCAGTGGAGACTGGATGGTGGTTGTGGAAGGGGCTCCCCCAGTCAGCTGGAGCCTGCCCACGGACAGGACGGGTGGCTCCCCTGGCTTCCCGGGCAGGGAGTGGGACGAGCCTGGTCAGAGGTGGCCGAGGAGGCAAAGGGGCCGACCTGCAGCTCACAGAGGGGCAGGGCTGTGGCGGGAGGGGCGGCGTGGGGCAGAATAAGGTCCCTACATGATGTCTCTGTCCTGATCCCCAGAGCCTGGGCATGTTGGGTTATATGGTGAAGAGGAAGGGAAGGTGCCCGTCAGCTGGCTTTAGCATGGAGATAGATGGTCCCTGATTATCCACACTGGTTCAGGGTAACCCTGAGGCCCCTAACTCGGAAGAGGAGAGAGAGAGATGTGAGGACGTCACTCGCCTTCACTGGCTGGAGGGGACGATGGAGAAACGGCACCAGCCAAGGTGCGGGCAGCCTCTAGAAGCTGCAGAGGGAAAGGAAATGGACCCCCCCTCCCCGCCCCCAGACCCTCCAGAAGGAATGAGGCCCTGCCAGCACCTTGACCTTCGCACAATGAGACAGTTCAGACTTCTGGCCTATAGAACTGTGAGGTATGGAATGTGTGTGGTTTTAAGCCATTAAGGCTGTGCCCATCTTTTTGGGCAGCCACAGGTAGTGAGGGCTGATGGCACATGGATGAGAGGAAGGGGTTCCAGGTCAGCCAGGCTTCGGGGTGTTGGCACTTCCTTACCCACCAGAGTGGGGGTGTCCATGCCGTCAGCAGGCCCTGACCTTTCAGGGGATCCTGTCAGCCCCGCCAGCTTCCAGACACAGGAGTTTGACGATGGTGAAGGTAGCCAAGACCTACGGAGTGCCTAGTCACAGTACTGGTTTTGTTTTTTGGGTTTTTTTTTTAAGATTTTATTTATTTATTTGACAGACAGAGACCACAAGTAGGCAGAGAGGCAGGCAGAGAGAGGAAGGGAAGCAGGCTCCCCACCGAGCAGAGAGCCCGATGCAGGACTCGATCCCAGGACCCCGAGATCATGACCCAAGCCGAAGGCAGAGGCTTTAACCCACTGAGCCACCCAGGCGCCCTGTTTTTTGTTTTTTTTTTTTTAAGATTTTGTTTATTGATCTGTCCAAGAGAGAGAGCGCCCACGCACCAGCAGGGGGAGCAGCCGGCAGAACAGGGAGAGGAGAAGCAGGCTGCCCGCTGACCAAGGAGCCAGATGCGGGACTCGATCCCAGATACTGGGATCATGACCCAAGCAGAGGGCAGCGGCTTAACCGACTGAGCCACCCAGGTGTCCCTAGTCACAGTACTATTACCAGTCCCATCTTAAAGGTCAAGTGGAGGCTCATGTACGTGCCCACGGTCGTGGCACCACTCTGCCCTTGCCAGACGGAGGACCCCCCCCAGGAGGCATGACTAGGGTAGAGGCCTAGTCCCGGGACCTCGCTGCCACACAGACCCGTGGCTTGCTCCTTCGAGCTCCCAAATCGTTCACAGTGTGAACTGTAGACCCCAAATGGTGTGCTTACCCCGGGATCTGTGGCAAACAAGCTGCCCCTGGCCAGGCCCGGGGCACGAGGAGCCCTCAGCGTGGGCAGGAGAATCACCCCAACCCCCTGGGTTCGCTGGCCTCTTGGCTGAGGTGCTGCGGTCCAGACTGTGCCCGGGGCCCCTATTTCCGGGTGTGAGGAGGACCGGGGCAGCAGGGGGTCTAACAGGCCATGACTGTATGGCTTAGGCTCAGGGGACAGGGACAAAGGCTCCAGCCTGCCCACTGTCAGCTCCTTGTCCCCCTGCCTCCCTGCAGACCTCCCTGTTTGGCTCCCACCACGAATCCCCAATCCCCTCCTGGACCTTCTCAGCCTGGGAGTCCCTGACCGACCACCAAGACTGGAGAACGTCCCTCTGGGCTTTCCATCGAGCTCAGCTCGGCAGCCCACAGAGCTGAGTACCTTGATGCATATTTACTACAAAGCAAGCCAGCAGCCTGTAATTGACTCCCAGGGTGTAATTAACACACTAGTTTATTTCATAACGTAAGCCACCCAAAGTTTGCTGGAAATTTATTTTATTATTAAGAAGTCACATGATACAAAAGAACGAGAATATTCAAAGGGCACTTGGTAAAATACTGCTTTGTCCCAAAGGGCAGGCAGAAAAGGTCATGGCACACAAGGGATGCTCAGATAAGAGTGGAGAGACTGAAGAGTGAAAACAAGTCATGTGTGCCCGTGCCCACCCCCGCCAGCCCAGCAGACAGATAAGCATTCACCTGGGTCTAAACATCGAGTGGGAGGAGAGAACCAGAGGGCTGGGCGCCAGGCGGGCTGGGCCGCTCCGGTCCAGTGACTCCAGGAAGGGGGATGAGATGGCCTCTGGGTGGGAAATTCCAAAAGGCTGTGGATGCCCATTTATTATAACAAACAACAGAGTCTCTACTGCCGGAGGCAAGCCCACCTCGGAACATCTGAGCCGGCAGGCCAGTCTGCATTTCCTCTGCCAGAGCTCTCCACAGGGAGGGAGGGCAGAGCAGAGCCCAGTGCTCAGCGGGGCTGGGCCTGTGGAAAGTCTCAGAAGTGCCGGGAGGGCCGTGGACCCACCGTGGAGGTGCAGAGGGGCTGGGCCCGCTCTCCTCTACCCCCTCTAGGCTGGCTCTTCTGGGAGAAGCCAGGAGGGTGAAGCAGGGGGAAAAGCTATGCCCAACACCACATCCAGCCTCCTTACAATGTCCCTGGAAAGAGGAGACCAACTCAAGTGGGAAGTCCCCACGCATAGGCCACTCCCGGGGTTGGGCAGATGGACACCCCTCGGCGCCATCTTGAGGGAGAGCAGGCAGCTGAGGTGGGTGGGGGTCTCCTCCTCAAGCTATCCCGGAGCTCCCAGGCTTCATGGAACTGGAGCAGATGAAAAAAGAGCAAACACGGGACATCCGCCTTTTGGCACTGTGTTGTCCCCAAAGGCTGGCAAAAAGGCACTTCCTTCCGGTCAGAATGTGTCCTGACCACAAGGCCTGAGTGAAGGGCACAGAGGGCTCCCGAGCCAGGCCCTGCCTGGCTCCCTCCAGTTCCAGCCAGCCAGAGAAGGTCACCCTCTCTGCCTGCCTCCTTGCTGCCCCACAGAGCCATCCCCAGACATGCAGTGTGGGTGGAATGAGGCTGAAGGAATGCAGGGTGTGGTCACCAGAGTCCAGGGAAAAGACCAAAGACCCACACTGGACCTACAGGTCCCAAATCCTATTCGGTGGCCCCCTGCCGTCAGCGCTGTCCCCGAGGACTGCAGAGCAGGGAACACTGTCCATCCTGAGAGGGGCACAAGGGCAAGTCCCGGGCTGGCACGAGGCAGCCAGAGCCTCCTTGGATGGTCCTGAGACAGCCGTGGGGCAGAGTCCAGGGGCAGGGCAGGCGGGACCCTGCAGGGGTCCCCCCGGCACCTGTGCGGGCCTCGGACCCTCACAGGCAGAAGCCACTCCTTCCCTCCCGAGGGAGCCCCCGTGCCCCACGCCAGAGCCGCAGCCCGGTCCTGCCCCTCTGGGAGACGAATGCTGGGCCAGGTCCGGGGCAGCCTCACCCTGCGCCCTCCCCCTGCCCGGCGACGCGGCCCTCAGCCCTGCTCCAGGCTGTCGCTGGGCTGCACCACGGTGTAGCTCCCCTGGCTGGTGGACAGCTGCCGGCTGAAGAAGGACGTGGTGCGCTTCGGCTTCACCCGCTTGATCTGCTGACCTGTCACGGGAAAAGGAGGACCGCGCTGAGGGAGGGCTTCCCGAGGTGCGGCGGTCCAGGCCCCCCGGCGGCGCCAGGGGCTGGCTCCTGCCAGAGCCCGTTCCGACGGAGCCCCGCTCGTTGTAGCTGCGAACCGTCGGAGCCGGGGACCCTAGCTCGTCCAGCCGTGGGGCCGGCCTCCCGAATCACAGGCAAATCCAGGTTTGCACGCGATGCTGCGCCAGCAACGCTGTCCCAGGGGCTTCTGCTCAAACTGGATCAAGAACAGACCAAAGAAATACAACACCTACAGCACGGACGGCGGGCCGAAGGTGCGCCTCAGTAAGTCAAAAAGTCTCACAAGTTCAAATTTCAGGCCAGGTGACAAGGTCAACACCAACCGTCCTAAGTCATGTTGATCACGCACCTTTGATAGGATGAGATCAAAATGGCACTTTACCTCTGGGACCTTCCTCCCCAGCCCACAACCCCTGCCTAAGTATGGGGAAAGCATCAGGCAAATTCCAGTCACGTGGCCTCCTATGCTATCCCGAGCGGTCTTCCTCCAAACGTTCAAGGTCACCAAAACCCAGGGAAATCTGAGAAACCCTCACAGCCCAGCAGCGCCTACAGAGACCTGATGAGCAAATGCAGTGTGGCGCCCCGGCTGGGAGCCTGCCGCTGGAGAGGACATTGGGTTAAAGAGAAGGACTTTAGTTAATAACACTGTATCCATGTTCATTCACTGTAACACGTATACCACATTAACGTAGGTGTTAATTTTAAAAAACAACAGGGCGCCTCCGTGGCTCAGTGGGTTAAGCCTTTGCCTTCAGCTCAGGTCATGATCCCAGGGTCCTGGGATCGAGCGCTGCGTTGGGCTCTCTGCTCCGTGGGAGGCCTGCTTCCCCCTCTCTCTGCCTGCCTCTCTGCCTACTTATGATCTCTGTCAAATAAATTAGTAAAAACTTGAAAAAAAAATAAAACAACAAAAGAAAACAAGGCAACACAAATAAATGAACAATAATCCATGAAGAAAACAGGAATGGCCACGCACATGAAATTGGTCCAACCTCCCTAATATCTGAACACCGACCCGAACAAGTTCTTGCCGTGTGCTCAAGAGGGGCTGGACGGCTGGTGCGCGCGCCGTGGGACACCACAGCCCCGTTTCTAGGAATTTATCCCAAGGAAGCGGTTCAGATTCCCAGCACGGATTTATAGCTATGTTGTCTGCAGTGGCCAAAAACTGGAACGAACCGTCATGTCCCACAACAGGGAGCCAGGTGACGCCTGCTAGCCACACCAAGGAAGACTACAATAGTAGAAAATGGTTATGTTACAGAAAAATTGTTTTGCTTTTTCTGATTATAAAAATGATATGCTTGGGGCGCCTGGGTGGCTCTGTCAGCTAAGCATCTAGCATCTGACTTCGGCTCTGGTCATGATCCAGGGTCCTGGGGCCGAACCCCCTCCCCCTGCTCATGCCTTCTCTCTCAAATAAATAAAATACTTTATTTTATTTATTTTATTTATTTTAGAAGATTTTATTTATTTGACAGAGAGCACAAGCAGGCAGAGAGGCAGGCAGAGAGAGAGGAGGAAGCAGGCTCCCTGCCGAGCAGAGAGCCCGATGCAGGCTCGATCCCAGGACCCCGAGATCATGACCTGAGCCAAAGGCAGAGGCCCAACCCACTGAGCCACCCAGGCGCCCCTGTTTTTAAGATTTTATCCGTTGAGAGAGCACGAGTTGGGGTTGGAGGATAGGGAAGGGGCACCCCTCAAATAAATAAAATATTTTTTTAAAAATGACATGCTTGTTGTCAAAAATGTAAATACTACAAAGAAACACAAAGTAAAAAGTTGAAGTTACACAAATTTACCACTGTGGTGGGCGGGTCTCCTTCATCCTGTACATGGATACTCTGGCGTGGGGTGGTCGTGCTACCTGATTTTTATTACTTGGCCTTATTTTGTGAACATCTTGCTATTTTTAAAATTTTTAAAAAATTTTATTTATTTATTTGACAGAGAGCGAGATCACAAGTAGGCAGAGAGGCAGGCAGAGGGGGGGGGAGCAGGCTCCCTGCTGAGCAGAGCCAGATGTGGGGCTCGATCCCAGGACTCTGAGATCATGACCTGAGCAGAAGGCAGAGGCTTAACCCACTGAGCCACCCATGCGTCCCTTGCTAATTATCTATTTTTAAAGATTTTCTTTCTTTCTTTTTTTTTTAAAGATGTGATTTCTAAGTAACCTCCACACCCAACATGGGGCTCAAACTCACAACTCCGACGTCAAGAGTTGCATGCTCTACTGACTGGATCAGCCAGGAGCCCCCTACATCTTGCTACTTAAATCCAGGTCTTAGTTACTACATTTAAAACCTCCTTGGGGCAGGTGCCTGGGTGGCTCAGTGGGTTAAAGCCTCTGCTTTCGCTCAGGTCATGATCCCAGGGTCCTGGGATCAAGACCCACATCAGGCTCTCTGCTCCGTGGGAAGCCTGCTCCCTCCTCTGTCTCTGCCTGCCTCTCTGCCTACTTGTGATCTCTGTCTGTCAAATAAATAAATAAAATCTTTAAAAAAATAAAAATAAAAAAAAATAAAACCTCCTTGGGGCACCTGGGTGGCTCAATTGTTAGGCATCTGCCTTCGGCTCAGGTCATGGTTCCAGGGTCCTGGGATCAAGCCCCGCATCGGGCTCCCTGCTCCACGAGAAGCCTGTTCTCCCTCTCCCACTCCCCCTGCTTGTGTTCCCTCTCTTGCTGTGTCTTTCTCTGTCAAAAAAATAAATAAAATCTTTAAAAAAAAAAAAAAGAAAAGCTTCTTATTTTGGACTAATTCTGGATTTATCAAGAAGGCCCAGAGATGAGAATATGAAGCGTTCCTAGATGCCCTCCTCCAGCTTCTCTCGGTGCTGGCTGGCTCCCTCTGTTACTGCCGCATATTTGCCAAAATTAAAAAATGAACCGCGCTGCCACACAGTTGACTGGATGACAGCCTTCCAGAAGTCAACAGTTCTTCCACAAATGTGTCTGCTCCAGGGCCTGGTCTGAGACACCGCCCGTGTACCCGCTGCCCTGACTCCACCGGATGTGGCCCCGCTGCTTCTATACCCACACCTCAAATAACGGACACTGGGAGTTTCCAGTGTGTCCTGTTCGGACACAGCCGCGGGGAACACATCTGTGGACACAGCAGTGACTGGGACAGAAAAGGACCGCCCCCTGCCAGGGCCCCAGAGCTCACAAGACACGACCCTCCCCTGGCTTCGCCCCCTCCCCCCAATTAGGTCCCTGCCAGCTGGACCCCCGATGCGCAGTCCCCGGGGCTCCCCGCGGCGTGCGCGCGTGCTCACCTTCCTCCACGTAGTCGATGGTGGAGAGATGCTGGAGGCGGCTGCTCACCACGCTGCCCTGCCTGCGCAGAGGGGGGCGCTGAGCGGGGGGGCGGTGGGGAGCCCGCAGCCGAGGGGGCGCCAGACACGTTCTCCAGGGGGGCAGCGGGCTCTGAAGTCTGGTTCAGCTCAATGCAGTACTCGATGAGGCTGCTCATCAGCTCGGCCTGGGGACGAGAGAGGGGCCACCTGAGGTCTCCCCGAGACCCAGCCTTTCCATACTCTGTGGGGCGACACAGATCCCCCCTTCTGCTGGGGGGTGGGGGGGGCAGAGAGGAAACAACTACCACTTACACCAGAAAGGCAGGGGAAGGGGGGAGTCAGGTGCCTGTGGGCCGGGGGACAGGGCAGTCCTGATGGATGTCAGTCCTGGGGGAGGTGCAGGGGTCCCTGTCTCAGCTCTGGGAGGGGGGGTAGGTGAGAAAGAGCTTTCCAGGCCGAAGGCCCAGGCCGGGAAGGCCAAGCGCCCCAGGCTGCTGCCATCGGGCTGGAGGGGGAAGGGAGCTCAGCGGTAACTGGAGGGTGAGGAAGGGAGGCAGAGGGCCCAGGCGGGGCTTTCTGGGTTGTAGGAACAGAGGAGACTTGTCTGAGAGAAGAACCTGCAGGCCTATGAGGAAGGGTGTGGTCTGACCACGGGGTACGGGTGGGTGGCTCCCTCCGGCCCCTTCCTCAACAACGCTACCTTCTCAACAAACCTGACATGTAACACTTGTTGCCAGAAAAGGGGAGGTGACCGGATGTCAGTGAGCACGGTCTGGACACCACATGATGGGGACCCCAGGGGTCGGATGGATCCAGAGACAGAAAGCTGTCAGCGGTGGCATCCCTGAGTTACTGAGCACCCACCCTGTGCTGGTTCGGCGACAGACCATGGGGTACAGCAGCGACCAAGGCGGATCCATACCCCCAAGAAAGGGACCCACAGGAGGAGCAGGGTCAGCGGCCAGGGGTATAGCCCCACGGGGACAAAGAAGTGGCTGTTACCTTGCCCTGCAGCCCAAGGCCTCCCTGAAGGAACACAACCCAGCCAGCACCCATTCCCCACAGCTGCCTCCTTTTGTCACCGAGAGACCCCACACGCAGAGTGGGCAGTGGGCTGGAGAACAGGAGGGCAGCCAGCAGGGACAGAGGCCCCAGGCTGTAAGCCAAACAGGGAGCCCTCTAAGGCCCCTGGGACAAAGCCTCAATCACAGCACGGCGCTCCCCGAGGTGCAGGGAGCCCACCATTAAAACTACACCACGTGAGACAAAATTAAGATTCATCCGAGATAAAGCTTGGCAAACCAGGAACAGAAGGGAACTTCCTCGACCTGATGACGGTGTCTCTGAAAAACCTGCAGCCAATATACTAACTTAGAGCAAGAATGAATGTAATTCCTTCCGAGGTCAGGAGCACATCCAGATGTCTGCCCACACCTGCGCAGCACAGTGTTAGAAGCCCAAGAGAGTGCAATTAGGCCAGACAGACACAGGCACACAGACTGGAAAGCCAGAACACGACTGTCCCTGTTCAGTGATGACACAACTGTCTACAGAGAAAACCCCAAAGAATCTGCAGCAAAACTGTTAGAATCAGTGAGTGAGTTTAACAAAGTGACAGGACGTATCAGTATGTAGGTAACAAAATCAGCGGCATGTCTACATATCACAACGAACAACTGAAAATTGAAATGAGAAGTCACGGTGTTCCTCGCTTCCTGTTGTCTAGCATGTAGATGTGATGGCTGGAGTTGAAGCAGCTATCCTGGACCATGAGGTGAATTTTTTTTTTTTTTTTAAGATTTTATTTATTTGACAGAGAGAGACAGCCAGAGAGGGAACACAAGCAGGGGGGTGGGAGAGGGAGAAGCAGGCTTGCCCCAGAACTGGGATCCCGACATGAGTTCAATCCTATGACCCTGGGATCATACGACCTGAGCTGAAAGCAGACTCTTCAACGACTGAGCCACCCAGGCAGCCCCATGAGGTGAATTTAAGAGTAAGAGAATATGCATTGCAGGCAATAAGATTAAAGGATTCTGAGGTCACAATAACAGATCTGGACTAGACCGCCTACCCATAATGTTATGTGAGAGAAGAATACAGTTTTATGTCACTAAAAAACAAATAAATAAAAATAAATTTTAAAAAGTGCCATCTATGGTAGCACCACAAAGAGAAAGAAAGCAAAGCAAAGCAATACTTAGGGGTAAGTAAAATAGAAGACATTCAGTATCTGTATGCTGACAACTATAAAATGTTAGTGAAAAAAATCAAAGACAAATGGAGACACACAAATCAATGGCCTAGAAGACTTACGATGTCAGCTGTCTCCAAATTAATCTACAGATTCAATGTAATCTTAATCTAAATCCCGGGAGGCTTTTTCCGGGAATGGTAAAAATCAAGACGTTTATCTTAAAATTTAAATGGAAATGCAAAGGAATGAGAATAGTCAAAAACAATTTGAAAAAGAACAAAGTTCTGGAAATCATACTACCTGATTTCAAGACTTACTATGAAGTTTCAGTGATCAATACAGTAGTATTAGGGAAAAACAAACACAGAGATCAAGGGCACAGAACGGATAGTCCAGAGACAGACCCACACACCTCAGCCAACTGAACTGCAACAGAGACACAAGGGCGATTTAATGAAGAGAGGGTAGGCTTTTCAACAAACAACACTGGAACAGAAAGAGAAAAGAGAAAGAATCTTGAGCACCTATCACGCTTCACATAGAAAAGCAACTTGAAATGGACCACAGACTTAAAATTATAAAACATCTAGTTTCTGAAATTTTATTAAGAATTATGAGGGCATCAGTTAAGCATCTGCCTTCAGCTCAGTTAATGATCTCCAGATCCTGGGATCGAGCCCCATGTCAGGCTTCTTGCTCAGTAGGGAGTTTGCTTTTCTCTCTCTCTCTGCCTCTGCCCCTTCCCACCGCTTGTGCGCCATGTGCACACGCGTGCGCTCTCTCTCTCTCAAATAAATAAAATCTTTTTATTTATTAAGTATTAATAGTATAAATTAATATTAATATTTTTTAATATTTGTAATAGTACTGTATTATTCTTATTAATTTAAAAGATCCTTTTATCTTATTAAAAAGATTTTACTTATTTATTAGAGAGACAAAGTGAGCGCATGAGAGAACACAAGCAGGGGGAGAGGGAGAGGGAAAAGCAGGCTCCCTACTGAGCAGGGAGCCCAATGCAGGGCTTAATCCCAGGACCCCAGGATCATGACCTGAGCTGGAGGCAGACACTTAACCAACTGAGCCACCCAGGTGCCCCAAATCTTTTTTTTTAAAGATTTTATTTATTTATTTGACAGAGCTCGAGAGAGCGAGAGCACAAGCAGGGGGAGCAGCAGAGGCAGAGGGAGAAGCAGACTCCCTACTGAGCAGGGAGCCGGATGCAGGACTGGACCCCAGGACCCTGGGATCATGACCTGAGCCAAAAGCAGAGTAACCGACTGAGGCACCCAGCTGCCCATAAATTAAAAAAAAAAAAAAAAAAAAAAACTAAAAAACTTCTAGAAAAAAACAAAGAGTATCTTTGTGACTTGGGGTTAGGCAAAGGCTTCCGAGGAAGCCAAAAGCACAAACCCTAAGAGGGAAAAAAAAAAACAACAACAACTGATAAAATGGACTCCATCATAATTAAAAACAGCTCTTCAAAAAAATTAAGAAAATGAAAAGTCGAATCGCAGACTGAAAGATTTGCAAAACGTATCTGATAAAGGATGCCAGATACAGAATGAGCGCTCCCAACTCGGGAAGAAAAGCACCCAGTGAAAACACGGCCCGGTGCCCTGAGCAGACGCTCTGCTGGAGACGATGTCTGGACGGTGAATAAGCTCACGGAAAGGTGCTCGACATCATGGGTCACGAGGACAAGGGCATGGAAGTGGCAGTGGCAGGTCACCTCCTGGCATCTGTGGGACTGGCAGACCAGACTGGCACAGACCACGTGCTGGGCAAGGGTGCGGAGCGCCTGGAGCTCCCGGGGTTGGGGTGGTGGGGAAATGCCAACAAAAGCCATGCAGACACTGGGGGGCAATGCAAGTAACCCCAATAAAAAACTGACAAAAGGTGTGAACAGACACGTCGCGGCTGGGAAGATATTAGCAAATCCGCTGTTCTCCGCCCGACTGTGCCACAGGCATGTTAATGCATCAGAACAGACTCTTAACATGGCTGTAAATTACACCTCAATGAAACGGGCTGAAAAATAAAGGACAAAAACATGAGGTGGCACGACTCTCCCTTCAGAGCGGCTACAATGGGCCAGGCTGGGGAGCGGACACGGGGCAGGGCGCTCGCATCCGCATGACTGCTGGGGACAGCTGGCCGTGTCTGCCCCAGTGAGCACGTGCTGACCTGCTGGCCCGGCCCTTCCACTCCCGGGTGTCCACCCACGCACGCGCACCCAGGACACGCGTGACCGTGATCGTGGCAGCATTGCTGGCAACGGTCCCACACCGGAAACCCAAGTGTCCCTCAGTGATGGGATGCGAGAGCGGTGAATTGGATGCTGGCACACCAGAGAGCACCTCAAAAGGTCGAGCTGCTACTACCTGCGGCGAGGATGGAGCAGAACGGAGCAGACAGAAGAGAACACATTGCGGCTAGAACCTGCTGCTAGAAGGTTCAAACCAGGTGGAACAACTCAAGAGTGAAACAAGGATGTTTCAGGATGGGGTGTCCCTTGGCGGGGAGGCCTGGGAGGGGGCTCAAGAGGTTTCTGGGGTCCTGGTTCTATTTTGCAACCTGAAAGGTGTTACATGGGTTTATTTTGGGAAAACTTGATTTGGAAGACTTAGGATTTGGCCACTTGCCTCTATGTATAATTCAATAAAACATTTACTTTTAAAAAGGGATCTAGGGCACCTGGGCGGCTTGGTTAATTGTCTGCCTTTGACTCAGGTCATGATCTCAGGGTCCTGGGGTCGAGCCCCGCATCGGGCTCCCAGCTCAGTGGGGAGCCTGCTTCTCTCTCTCCCTTACCACCCTGCTCATTCCTTCTCTCTCTCTCAAATAAATAAATTAAATATTAAAAATAAAAATAAAAAAGAGGTCTAGCCTAGTGATGTAGAAGTTAAGGAGTCATCAGCAGAAAGGTGGAACCAGCCAAGGATCAGAGCTGAGAGAGGGAAGAGCTCAGGGACGCTAGGGCAGTGGGTCACAGGAGCCATGGCAGGGGACAGGAGGGTCCAAGAGCTCATGGTCAAGCTGAGAGGGGATGGAGGACAGAGGCGTGTGCACTCTGACAAAGCAGGGGCCACTGGGCTTACGGCTGGGAGGTGCAGGGGTGCGGACTGGCTGCAGAGGGGTGCCGAGGGGGAGGGGAGGGTCCAGAGACCCCAGATGGCGGCTGGGGCGGAGGTGTGTTTTTGGGGACAGGAGTCCCGACCCATGTCAGTGCCGAGATGAAAGGACGAAGTGTGGGAGGGAGGCCTGTGCCATGAACGGGGCTGGGAGCAGGAGGGGCAGGGGCGAGGGTTGGGTGAGCGGAGTGAAACACAGGCACAGTGGGGCCTTCGCCCTGCCATGCCCGCTCCTCCTCCCAACTCCCAGGGGGCCTTGAGGACAGGAAGCCAGTGCGAGCTGGTCACATAGCACCGGGAAGCCCAGGCCTTCTGACTCTCAACAGTGGCCCCAGCTCAGCGGATGTCAGCTCCCCGGGTCCCCAGGCCCTCAGCAGCTGGCTCACCCGCTGTGGGCCAGCCTGGAGCCTCCAACAGTCTGGGGCGCCCTGAGCCCCGGCCACCCAACCCCTACCCGTGCAGGCGACACCCACTACCTGCTTGGAGTAGATCTTGAGCAGCTTGTTGACCGGTGTGCCCTCGTTGTCCCCATCGAACTCCAGCCACAGGACAGACTCCTCCTCCTCGGGGGACGTGTGGTCCCAGGACAGCTCCTGGAAGCGCAGGCCCAGCAGGACGTGCTGCCCAGAGGGAGACGCAGGGCTTGGATTCAGCTGAGCAGAATCCCCTCCTCTCCCCATCCTGCTCAGGGGCCACCAGGAGGGGACAACCGGCCAGGCTATTTACCTCTGAGGCTGACTCTAAATTCCTATATGAGTTTCTCGAGGTGCCCGTGCTCTCATCAGACCCTCACGGGGTAGGGGGATTGCGGTCTGGGGAGGCCTAACCCACAGCACTTCTCACCCATGGGCCAAGGCCAAGCCCAGGGACAGCTGGGAGGGTCAAGTGCAGGAAGATGTGGGTGGGAGGGGCGACCTTTTCCAGGAGCCCAGCTGGGTAGCATCTCAGCAGGAGGCCGAGCTGGGCTCTGGGCCCAGCACCAGCATAGAGAGGTGCTGGGGTCCCATTGTGGAGACAAGCAGCAGTCACCCCACACCTTCCTGCTGGTTTGGAGACTCCTGCCCGAGTACAAAGAAATCACCCCACGGGGTGGGATGCTGACACGACCTATGCAGGGAACCAAGAGACAGCCTGTGCCAAACACGGAGGGTGGGGGGTGGCGGGGAGAAGCGGGACTCAGGAGAGCTTCTGGTCCTGAGGCTCTTCTGGAAAACCCAAACTAGTCTCCAGCCACTGGTCCAACAGAGCGGCCAGACCATGCCGGACTCCCTCCACTCAGAGGTTTAATCCAAGCCGCAGCCTCCCCCCTCCCGCTAGCCAGAGAGGCTGATCTAGAGCAGACCCCAAGGAAGCTCCCGGATGCCCCCAAAAGCCCCAGGTACATCGGAGGACAGGAGGCCAGGCCAACCATGGGCCCAGGGGAACCGCGAAGGCCTGGGTAAAGGCCCCACTCCCTCTCCAGGGAGGCCCCTTGCCCCCCAACCCAGTTCCCACCCTGGGTGAGCTAGAGGTACCTTCTCCCTGCTGTCAATGACGTGCACGCCCTCCAGGCTGATGGCCACGTCCACTGGTTTCCGCCCGCCCCGGTGCAAAAAGCCCTGGGCCGGCTTGTCAACCTCACCGTGGAAGAAGGCGCACCTGGGGAGGGGAACCGCTGTTAGCCTGTCACCTCAGGCACCAGGAAAAGACGGTCCAGGGTCTGGGCTCTGCTGCCATGGTACTCTGGCCAGGCCCATGTCCCGGGCACATGAGACGTTTAAGCTGTTTTGGTAACTGAAGTTTCAGTGAAAACAGTGTGCGGCGGGAGGGAGGCTTCCTGGAGGTGGCGGCATCGGAGCTGGTCATGCAGGACAGAAAGGTGTGAATGGGCAGGGGAGGAACTGCGGGGCACAGGGGAGGGTGCGTGCCGCAGACAGAAGGAAGAGCGTGAATGTGGATGTGGGGTAGCCAGTTATGTCCGGGGCACGGCCAGGAGCCCCGGGACTCGGGCTGAGGCTGCAGGAGGCGGCCAGGCCATGGTAGGGTGGGGAGAGCCCTGCGGCCCACTGTCAGGCCAAGACCCTTCAGCAGCAGTGGGGTCCGGCTGCACCGGTGTGGGGGGCCCATGAGGGGACAGCAGCCACCCTGGGAGGCCTTGGGGCTCAACACTGGGAAGGGTACGGTGTAGGGGCCCTGACATGCCATCTCACCAAGCTGTCGCCCTCTCCCCGGTCCTGTCATGTCCTTCACCCTCCCACGGCTGCCTGGCCCGTTGCCCCCTTGCACCAGGCTCAGCCAGAGCCCTCGCCGAGTCCCGCTGTCTGACTGCCTGCACCCCTGCACCCAGGCGGGCCTGGACACAAGCACGTGCCGCCTCTGATTCCCCTGAAGAGCCTCACTCCTGTCCCTGCTCCTGCAACACCTCAACAAGGTCCGCAAATGGCCGAGATGCCGACATCACAGATCACTGAACTGGCCCAGAGCAGCCGCTCGCCTGCCCTCGTCTACCCCACTCTCACCCGCCATCGCTGTCTGCACACATGCATCTCACCCACCATAAAAACTAAAGACCTTCTCTCCCACTCCAGCCACAAACGCTGTATCTCTTGCCTCCATTCCATGGCGCTGACCCCTGAAGGCGCTGGTCACACTTGCTGTCTCCGGTCTGTTCTCACTCTTCCTCCACCCCCTGCTACCCCGTGATGCTGGAGCCAAGGTCCACTACTGGCCGCACAGGGGATGTTGAACTTGACAGGGAAGCAGCAGCACGGGACGCCTGGTCACTTCCTCCTGCCCTGCCATTCCCCTTGGCCTGGCTTATAGAGACCCGCCTGCCCGCCTCGCTGGCCCGGGACCTCCTTGTGCCTGGTTCACACCCACCTCCTCGGTCAAATCCTGGGGCTCTGGGTTTAAAGCACCCAGATGCTGATACCCAGCAATTATGACCCGACTCTAGACTCAGAAACCTAACGTCCGCTCAGAATGGCCACCGAGTATGTAGCGAGCATCTCCAGATCAACACATCCACAACCAAACCCGCGACCTTCCCCAGCCTGTGCCCTGGCCCAGGCCATCTCAGCTGGCGACACCATCCTCTAGTTGCACAAACTAGACCCCCCTGGAGTCCCGTCTCCTTGTCTTCATTCGTTCCACCGCATGTCTGTCCAGCAAATTCTGCCTACTCTGCCCGCAGCGTTTTTGGCACCTGACCGTGTCTCCCCGCCGACGTCCCCGCCGCCTGGCCTGAGCCGCAGCTCCCTAGTGGAGTACTGTCACGCTGTCCTCACCGGTCACCCGGCTGTGGCCCCTGCCATCCTGTAGTCTGTTCCTACCTCTGCTGCCGTCTCCTGTCCCACCGGAACGTCAGCCTCACCAGACACGAGCCAGGCCTCTCTGCTACTGAGTTACTGGTAGCGCCGAGAAGGCCACCAGTAGGTACACGAAAGCCACCGAGCCACTGTGGACAGCGTGAGGGCAGAACTGGCTCAACGGAAGGTCAGCAGGTCCGCCCACCCTGCGGCTGTGGCAGGTGGAGGCAGAGGACCTGTCTGGGGGCCTGGCCTGCGATGGGAGTGAGGGGAGGACAGGCGTCCAGCTTGGTACCCGCGGGGCCCAAGGTGCTGGCATGAAGACACACCTCACGTGACAACAGAGCTTGGATGGCACAGGGACAGGCACCCTGGCAGGCTGTGCTGGCCCAGGCCAAGAGAGCATGCTGGGCTGTCAAGGGAAGGGGACAGCAGAAGCCCAGGGCTGCGGTGGCCTGTGACAACGTGAGAGGGAGTCGCTCACCCATAAAAGGGCAGCTCGTGGCTCTTGAGGAGGTAAGCGCGGTAGTGGGGGCTCAGGGAGGCCCCGTGCTCGCCGTCACTGCCGGCCGCCTCCTTCACTTGGCAGTAGGCGCTCAGCAGTCCCTGCTCGCCTGTGCCCGCCTTGGCCCCTCGGCCCCGGAGGGCAGCAAAGAGCCCGTGGCCCCGCTTGCAGAGGTGGGCGGGGAGGAAGGAGTCCAGCTTCTCCCTGCAGAGGAAGGAAGATGGGTGCCCGGCATGAGGAGGGGCTCCGGGGCTGAGGGCCTCAGGGTGGCCTGCTCCTGGGCAAGGGCAAGCGAGGCCCCGGATCAGGACCGCCCCGGACCAGCACCTCCGCCCAGCAAGCACGCCCGGTGGGTTACCGGCCTAAAGGGAAGGCCAGGAGACCAAAAGGGGAGCTGCAACCAGCCCCCCTGCCCAGACAGCCTGTGGCTGGAGGGTTTCAGCACAGCGCCCGGCCACTGAGTCAGGAAGGTTTAGATTTCTGAGTTAGTGGAACTTTGACAAAGAAAAAACCGTAAGGCAAGTGACCTACAGCTTTCCACGTATTTTCTGCCAAACACGGATATATTAAAAACAAAACCAAAACCCACCACCAACTCACAATCTGTCAGCACAGGTTTGAGAAGGAAAAGAGGTTTCCGGTAACGCAACCGTGAAGCAGGCAGCCTGGGGTAACCGCGCGGCTCCCAGGCAGGCGGTGCGGGTGGTGCGCTGGCCACGAGGCCGACTCAGCCAGAGCTCTGTCTTGGAGCAGCGAGCACCTTCTCGGAGGTTCTCCATGGATCAAATAAGGATGCTAACCGCTACTTGCATGGAAGGGCACTGGCCTGGGCCTGGCACCGAGTGTCGCGGAAGATGCCATTCTCACCTCCGAGGGGAGGGGGCTCTGCTGTGCCTTCTGGATAACCAAACGCCCCAGGCCACCAGCAAAGGCGGCTGGGCCGGAGGAAGGGTTGAGGTAGGGCGGTATGAGGAGGGGTGTCTAGGGGGCCATCACCCTTCTCGGGGCTCCCGGGAGCACTTTTGTTGCTTGTGCCCCCACATCCCTTCTTCCAGCAACAACTCTCACCTGTCATCTAGAAACCCAGCCTTCCCCACTCCCATCCACGGGTCTGTGAGGCTCAGGGCCCGCCCATCACCATTCTGGCCACGGTGTCCCCTTTGGGTGGACCTGAGGCTCAGCCAGGGGAAGAGGACGTAGGAGTGAGTCTGAGGAGTCTGGTGTGTGAGGGGACAGACCTCTCCCGCCAATACGTAATTGCTGTGGCTCCCTGGCCTGCCTGAGCGCGAGCCGGCCCTGAGTGCATGGGGCTGTGCCACGGGAACAAGGCATCTGGGGACCCAACTGGAGCCCACTACACCTGGACCACCTCTGGACCTTTCCGTTACTCAGGTTGACAAAGTCCCTCAAATAGACACACGTTGGGCTGCGTTGGCCATCAGGGGCAATAGCAGCAGACACGCCCCAGGGTTAGGCTTCCTCTGGCCACAGGCCCCTGCCTGGGAGCCCTCAGGCTCGGTGAGCAGGGTGGTCCGTGCAGGGCCCCGGCTGCCAGTCCCCTGGCACAGGGCCCTGTCTCTGCACATCACCTTCTCCAACACTGTTCCCTGCAGTGCTGGGGGTGGGGGGAGCCTAGGAGCAGACTGTGCTGAAGTTCCTCTCCACTGGGCTTATCTGTGACCCTCAGGATCATGGTTCACGGAGATCTGAGAACGGCCTGGTCTGCTCCCAGGGCATCGTCAATTTGCACAGTAAGGAGCGTGGCTGAGGGAGGGGGAAGCGCAGAGCCAGCGTGCTGGTGTCTGAGGAATGGAGCCTCTTCCCTGGAGTTTGGGATGAAGCTGGCAAAGAGGCTCAGAGAGGTGGGGTGACTTGCCCAAGGCCACACAGTGTCAGGGCCAGCCCTAGGGCCGAGGTCTCCTGACTCCGGATCTTGGAAGATCACCTGGAAGTAGGGTTCCAGGGCAGCCCTCCCCGCCACGGGCCCCTGCCTCGGGTCACACCAGCCCTCACCTCAGGGCGCAGGCCGTGGGCTGGCCCGGCTGGTAGGGCCCGAGCTGCACGCGGCACACCAGGGCGCCCAGGGCCTCACAGTCCTCCACGTCGCACGGGTACCGTGCGGCCAGCACGTTGCCTTTGGCCTCCTCATAGAGCAGCCGCAGGACCTCCTCATCGTGGATCTGTGGGCCGGTGGGGTGGGGAGGGGCCGCTCAGCTGGGCCGCCGCACCCGTGTCCAGGGGTCTAGGGACACAGGGCCCCGGAGACGGGTGGTCCCACCTGGGGCTCACGGCCTCACCTGGAGCTCCCGCCGCTTTGGGAAAAACACGTTCCTTCGGAACTGCAGGGAAGGCTCATCTGAGGAGAGAGGCTGGGGGTCACTGCCTGGCCCCCCAGTCCGGCCCAGCCCTCTCCCCGCACAGACCCAGTGCCACCCTCCCGCACCATGACTGCCAGAACCTGAGGGCCATCCCGAGAGTGGGAAACCTGGCTTATCTCGACGTGCTTGCTGTCATCCCACGCCACCCTCCCCTGGCTTCCCCCCAAGGAACCCGTAAAAGCTGGTAACTGAGGCCCAGGGGCCCGAGGGGCTGCCCTCTCCCCGCCCCTGGCAGAGCCTGGGCCTCCCCGCTCCCCGGGCCCGATCTCAGGCATCAAGGAGCCTCGGGTGCCCAGAGCGGCTGTGGCTGCCGGGGGAGGCCCAGGTGGGCCCAGCACTAACCTGCAGCCACGTCGTCGTCGGGTGCGTCAGTGAAGCGCAACAGCAACTCAGGCCACTGGCGGCCCAGCTTGTAGGGCCGGTGCCGGGGCTTCAGCTGCACCTCTGCGGAGAGGGAGGAAGCGGCTCGTCTGTGCCTCCATGCGGGACGACGGCCACAGGAGGACACAGCAACGTGGTGGTGGCAGTCGTGGTCGGTGGCTTTCTTTTGTTTTAAGATTTATTTATCTACTATTTGAGTGACAGAGAGAGGGGGAAAGAGCCTGTGCGCGCACATGTAGGGGGTGCGGGGAGGGTCAGAGGGAGAGAGAGAATCTCAAGCAGATCGCCCCCCACCACCACTTGCCACTGAGTACGGAGCCCGATGCGGGGCTCGATCTCACGACCTGAGCCGAAACCAAGTGTGGGTCACTCAACTGACTAAACCCCCCTGCCCCGGTGCCCCAGTCATGACCAGCATTAACTGAGCAGGTAGAAGCTTCCAGAAGGACTTCAAGTAGATGACGTGCATCTGCCCTGTGGTAACACTATCCTCATTTCATGCGTAGGGAGAAATGAGGCTCAGAGAGGTTAAGTTACTTGTCCGAAGTCACACAAGGGAGAGAGGGTCAGGCTCCAGGCAGCGCCAGCCTCTGACCGTTCCCTCCGGCACAGAGGGTCAGCTGGAGCGGAGAGGCTATGGCTGACGGAAGGTGCCAGGGATGGAGGTACAGATGAACCCCCCTGGGCCATTAGGAAGCAGAACACAAAGCTGGTAACCAAGGCCCCGGGGGGCCACTCTCCCTTGCCCCTGGCAGAGCCTGGGCTTCCCCCTCAGCAGGCCCCACGTCCAGCATCTCCCCCCGGAGCTCCAGATGTCCATTCCATGCCATCCAGCTCTCCAGCTCATCTCCTTCTCGTTCTCTCTCCCACTCTGCTCCTGTCATATAGGCCTCCCTTCAGTCACCTGAACCTTCCCAGTTCGTCGGTGCCTCAGGGCCTTCGCACTTGCTGTTCCTCCTGCCTCAGACTCTCTTCCCCCTAGACCCACATGTGGCTGGCTGGCTTAGGTCTTGGTTCTAGTGTCTCCTTCTCCAGACCCTTTACCAAGGCAGCCCCCCCCCATCACCTTCCACGCCAAGTGCACACTGATTTGGTTAATTTTACGGTATTTACCACTATCTGATGTCACCCCCCGTCACTGCCCCACTAGCCAGTGAATCCTCAGGTCACTTCAACAAGAGTGGCTCTGTCCCATTCACTGCTGTACCCCTGGCCCGTCACAGGCCCTCATGGAGGTGGGCAGAATGGCCAAGTGCACCCAGCCCCTTGACTCTGGGCAGCCAGCTGGCCCAAGACTCAACGGTAACAAGAAAGGGCTTTCATCTCCTCTCCCAGTGACCATGGCCTTTGAGAAGTCAGAGGTCATTTCCAAGCTATCAGTGATGAATGAGCATGGCTTCCGGAGGTCAAGGAGCAGAGAATGGCAACATCTATGCCATCACTGATTTCCCCTGCCTTCCGACCTCGCTTCTGACCCCTAGCTCCCCTCTTGACCCCCCAGCAGAGGGCCCAGTGCCTTATCCCACCAGCTTAAAGCCAAGAGTCCCCATCTCTGTTCTTTGGACTTCCATCTGGTCCCTGATGTTAACCCAAAACAAGAGCCACAACCCCCACACTGGCCTCCCTCCTGCCCGTAGCCTCTCCCACCCACCCCTGCAATCAGCTTCCTCACATCCCTTTCTCCGTTTCTTCCATTCAGACTCCCCAGTGGCTCCTCAACTCTCATTTCCAACGTGGATCCTTGACCACAACCACGTGTCCCCACCCCTGCCTCACCCCTCCCCAGAAGGGGCACTGGCCAAGCACCCCCAGCAGCAGCGTCCTCTCCCCTCCAGGAGAGGCTCCCTCTGCAATCCCACTGACCCGGTCACTCAGTGGGGCCGCCGTAGGCTCTCTGCCTGGACGCTCCCAGGACACCAGAGCTGGACGGCACAGAGACCATCCAAGGACAGGTGGAAAACTGAAAGCCAAAGAGGGACAGTGCCCACCCAAGCCCCCAAGAGTCAGCGGCTAAACCAGGACCCGAGCTCCTGTACCAGACTTTAGACTGCGAGGACCCTGAGAGTGGGACACCTTTAGTCCTGCTCCCAGTGTCCCCAGCGCTTAGAGTGCCAGCCAGCGTGATGGTGGTGGTGGTGGTGGTGGTGGTGGTGGTGTGTGTGTGTGTGTGTGTGTCTGTGTGGTTCTACACATACTTGTGAAGTGAACAGGGTACTTGACCAGCTGGGACCCCTGAAGACACTGAGGAGGGGAGTGGACCCGGGATGACGGTGCCCTTCCTTCTGCCCATGGCCCAGCACTGACCCCAACCCCAGCAGCTCAGAGCACTCCCAGGATCACAGCACGACACTGGCCCCGCGGTACCACATGCTTTCCGATGGGGCCTTCCCATCTGGAGACGTTCACCCAAAGGAAACTGATGGTCCCTAGAACCGGTTCCATACAGAGCGACGAGGGCACGGAGAAGGACAAACTCCCGGAACGTCCAGCTTGCGGTGCGGCTCCAGCCAACAGCGCCTGCCCCTGCCCTAGAGCCCTGGGCCATCTGTCACTGCTTACCCCACTGAGTCAGGGGCAGCCAAGGGTTCCGAGGGACCTGAGTCAGCGCTGAAATGGCCTCTCGGCCTTCCTGAAACCCAGCCTGGGAACCAAGTGGGCGCTGACTTCATGCCGGGGCCTCTAGCCACCCTCATCCCCAACAGGGCGGTGGCCCAGAGTGACCCTGCTGGCCACACAGGCAGCCCATTCATGTTCTTGCGGGGTGGGGGGAGCAGGAATGCGATGAGGAGGGAGTAGACAAGAGGCCCAGCTGCGGGGACAGGGAGCCTGAGGCAGCACAGGGGCGAGCCACCCCCGGCTTCCCAAAGATACAAATCAAGGGGCCCACCGTTTGGGCCAAGACTGGGAGGCTGAGAAAGGGGCAGCTGAGCTGGGTGCGGAAGGGATGGAGAAGACGTGTCAGCAGGAAGAGGGTGGGTGAGAGCAGCAGCTGTACAGGAAGCTTCCATGGTGTGGGGGCACGGACAGGATGGAGACACATGGGAGGGGCATTCTCTCCCCGACTAGGCTGGGAGAGATCCTCCCTGTAGGGCAGAGACACAAATCCCATTGGTCTCAAGAAAGAAGTAACCGCTCGGGGCCCTGAGGGACCAGTCACCCACTTCCAGCCCCTGTTCCTCTATAAGAAAGGAGAGGATTTCAGCTCAGCAGACATGCGCGGCCCTGGCGCCTCCTGGGGCATCCTCTCTTCTGTCCCCAGGGACCTCCCCTGCCCCCCACTCCTGCTCCACCACCCCCCGCCCCGCCTTGGGATGTCAGCCTGAAAGGCAGGGACACAGGTGGTCCTGGACCAGAAGCCAAGCAGGGCTGCAGAAAAGCCGGGTTCTTGCCTGTCCCGCCCTCCCCACCTACGGGGGTGGCTGCTTCCTGGACCAGGTCCCACCTTCCTCCCTGCCCTCAAGCAGAATTCAGTTCAAAGAGGCTGGCCGAGGGGGGCCAACCAGGCTTCCACTCTGATCTGAGTCCTACTACTCACGGAAGCCATCACTCCAAACCACACCTTCTTCATCTGCAGCACAGAGCAGGGCCATGAGGATAAGGAGGGATTTCGCTCAAGAAATGCCCACTCAGGCTGTGGCACAGACCACATGCTCCACGAACACAGATCCCTTCCCTCCCTGTCCCCTAGTCCTGCTCCGCCTGATGTCCCAGGCTCCAGCACCACGGAGGCTGAGGGCCAGGATTGACCCTTCCTCGGCCACCAGCAGAGAGAAAGAAGGGGGGGCGCAGAAGAGCCAGGCGTCCTCTCAGGGATCTGGGGCCTAAAAGTGGGGGCTAGCTGTAGGTCCCACCTAGGTCCCACCTTCTCCTGATGCACAGCGGCCGGAGGTTTCGGAAGCGGCCCCCTCCCCAGCCCCTGGTCACTGCCCTTCTGACCCTCCAGCCTGGGCTTCTCATTGCCAAGCCTTACCCAGCAGAGGGGACACAAGCCAGAGGGCGAAGACATCCAGGGCGATGTCCGGGAGCTGCAGAACCTCACGGACAGCCCGGTGCAGCTCGTGGGCACTGAGCGAGGGCAGGTTGTCCGCGGCCAGGGGCAGCACTGTGTCATCCGCCAGGTACACAAGCACGTCAGCTGCTGCAATGGAGGCTAGGTGGGTTCAGCCGGGCCTGCTCCCTAGGTGGAACCCCTATATCCCTCACTGGGGCTGGAGGCCTCTCCCTGCACCTTGGGGTGACCAAGGCTACACCCAGAGACACAGCCCCAGCAGCCCCAAAGGACCCTGTGAAGAGTGCTGTTAGGACTTACTTGAGACCCTCAAACCACCCAGAAACCCTGCAACTCTGGCCCAGGAACCAACCTAGCCCCACCCTAACTCCCAAAGGTTCAAACGAAGGCTGGCCACTGCACTCTCACACACTCTCCTGGCAGCCCCAAGGACTCTGCTGGGCTCCTTTCTTGACAGAGAACATTCCACAGGTGGGGACTGAGGCAGAGACAGGCTGAACCCATCCTAAGATTATAGGAGTTGGCATATCAGGCTGGGAAGCAGGAGAGCTGCCAACCCACTGTTATCCTTAGGCGAGTGGCTGTCTCTCTCTGGCTCAGCCTTAGATGGAATTGAGGATTCCTAAGGCTGCCCTGGGGTAAAGCAATTTCCAGGGCTCAGCTTCCACAGGATTCTTCATGCCTCAGGATTCAATACCATAGCCTTTCAGGACTGTCTAAAGAGGCCAGGAGAGGGGCGCCTGGGTGGCTCAGTGGGTTGAGCCTCTGCCTTCGGCTCAGGTCATGATCTCGGGGTCCTGGGATCGAGCCCCGCATCGGGATCTGTGCTCAGCGGGAAGCCTGCTTCCCCCCAACCCACCCTGCCTGCTGCTCTGCCTACTTGTGATCTCTCTCTGTCAAATAAATACATAAAATCTTAAAAAAAAAAAAAAAAAGAGGCCAGGGCAAATACAGTCTAAAAAGTTGGGTTTTACTTGTGACAGCCCATAGCATTCTTATTCGGAAGCTGGTGCCAAAGGGAGATCCTTGGAAGAGCAGCCAGATTCAAATTCCCCATCCTTGGAGCTGAGGGACTGTGGGAGAGACGGAGCTTGGAGGCCTATACACTTGGGTCCCAGTCCTAGCCTGGGCCCTGGCTAGCAGGCTGACTTCAGCAATGTCAGTTGTCTCATCTGTAAAGCAGGGCGAACACCCCTCTCTCAAAGGATGGCTGTGGGTCAAATGGGGGTGAAGCCTATGAAAGGCAAAGGTATAGTTTATCATTGACACAAGTGAAAGTGTATTTTGGATTTCCAGTCTGTTCCAGCCATAACCGCTACTTTCTTGACGGACCATAAAGTCATCTCGAGGAGGCTGTGATTCAGACTCACTTTTCAGGTAGGGACAACTGAGGCAGGACAGGCTCCAGGACCTAGTGACTTAATAACCTCTCTAGGGCCCAATTTCCTTCCTTATAAAATGAAAATAATGATCCCTGCTTTCAAACCGCTGTTTGCGAGAAAGAAATCAAAGAACCTGAACGCATCCCTTTCCATTCATGAGATTTCGTTTGAATTTCACAGCTCGGCAAGACTTGCTCCTTTTACAAATGAGAAACGGGAATTTCAAGAACAGAACCCACCTTGGCCAACAGCCTAGTGACAAAGCCTGGCAGCTCTGACTGTCTTCTATCACTTCTCCACACCTCCGTAGACCTTATTTGTTAATGAATACATAAAATTCTCTCTAATGAAAGAGATGACAAGCCAGGGCCACTTCCCCAAGGCTAGGGCCCCAGCTCCATATAGATGGGAGGGGATGGGGACAGGGACCCACCTCGGGTTCCCACGGAGGACACGCTGCTACGATGGGACCGCTCAGCGGGGCCCGGCTGCCCAGCATTGCCTTCTGTTCCGTCCATCTGCAGAGAGAAAGAGAAAGAACGGTTACTTGGGGGTCCAGGGATTGAGGGTTGGGGAGCTCCTCAAGCTCCCACTGAAGAAGGGCGGAGTCCCGGCTGATCTGCGAAGGTGAACAGCATTAGCTAGAGGCACCGGTGGGCAGAGCAGTGGGTCTTCAGCCCCCTCGAGGTCGAGGCTGGTGGGAGGAGTCAGGGCGCTGATGGTCAGGAGTGGGGTCGAAGCTCGGCCGGCCGGGACGCCGGCTCAGGCAGGGCACGGCGCCCTCCCTCCCACCTGGGGCGGGAACCTGCGCAGGGCGCCGCCGTAAACTCACCTCGCGGGGAGTCAGTGCCCGCCGCTTCAGCCCACGCTCCGGGTCTGAGCCCGACCCCCAGCTCTGGCTCCCGCCCCGAAGTGGGCGAAGACTCCGGGACCCGATCCGGCACCAGCTCCCGGGGCTGCGACGCGGAAACTGGGGCGGAGGAAGCGCGACGCGCACGGCCCCGCCTCCCAATCCGCAGGAGCCAATGGGAGCCCGGGGCTGCGGCGCACGCGCCCTGCGCGGCGCCCGCGCGCTCACTCCTCCCACCGGCGCCGGCAAGCCTGGGTGCCCCCGCTAGGTGGCTTCACGGGTTTGCTCACGCCCGTGGTCAACAGGTGGCCTCCCACAGAGCTGCCCGCTGGCCCGTAACAAGGTGTAGCGAAGGTTCGAGGAAATCGAGAACGGAGACTCACTCGCGTGTGGTGTGGGGCCGGTCCCCTCACCGGTGAAAGGGAGATGCTTCCTGGGACTTGTCAGGGATCCCCCTCGTTTCGGGTAGTGGGTAGAGGTGGCTCAGGCAGCAGCTGTACTGCAGCGCCCCTGGGCCATGACGGGTGATGGACTCTTCGCTGGGGTCAGAAGACTGGATCCCTGGCCCGGCTCAGCCTGGACAAGCCCCTTCTCCTCCGGGCCCCAGTTTCCTATCCTGTAAAATGAAGAAGTTGAACTCAACGACCTCCAGTGACTCTCAAATTATATGCTAGAAACTCAGGCCAAGCACACTTGATTTTCCAAGAAGCAGTCACATGAGTCCTCTCTATCTTAGTCTGGAGACCTTGAGCTCTTCCCAGGCTGGAAAGAGACAGACAGGAAAACCACCTATTCCAAGGTCACATCACCAACATGTCCTGGCAACACCAGCATGTGTACCCAACATGTCCTGGCAACACCAGCATGTGTACGTGCTGCTTCCACCCCTGCCCCCTTTCTCTTGCAGCTGACTTGTTTGTGCCTCACTCTTCTCCTGTGTGCCATCGGGAAGCGGCATGTATGTCTGATGTGTAGATCTCAGGGAGAAAAACAGGTCCATGGGGCACCTTCCTGAGCCAGAAGAACCAGAAGTCATTCTAGCCACAACAATGGGCTGGATGACTAGGGATGGGGGTGCAGAGCAAAAGGGGGAGTGGGCTCACTCTGCCCGCGTTCCGCGGCATTGGAAGGCAGCCCCATCTCCTAACCCAGCCCAAGTTTCCTTAGTATAAACGGCTCTTTCCCTGCCCTCCAGGATCCACGCTACCCCATACTTGAACCCATTGCAACATGTCTTCCTTGCGTGAACTAAGGACTCAAGGAAGTTCGATGTGAGCTGGAGAGAAGAGTGAGCAATAATCAGCATCTCCTCCAGGGGCACCTGGGTGGCTCAGCCAGTTAAGTGTCTGCCTTTGGCTCAGGTCATGATCCCAGAGTCCTGGGACCGAGCCCCACATTGGGCTCCCTGCTCAGCAGGGTGGAGGGAGTCTGCTTCTCCCTCTCCCTTGCAGATCCCTGGGTTTGCGTGCCCCCCCACCCCACTCTCTCCCTTTCTCTCTCAAAAAAACAAACAAGCATCTCTTTCCAGGTTCTAAGCTCTGAGACCCTCAGACCAGGACACGATGGCTTGGTGGGCTCCCTTAACCAGCCAGATCACAGTGGGAGCACAGTTCAGTGTCACTGAGTGCTTACTGGGTGTGGGGTCTGGGCTAGGGCAGGAGGTGAGGCACTGCCTTGCCCTCAGCAAGCTCAATTATGGTTTAATTAGAGGTAGAGAGGGGGAAGAAGGAAGCCCAGGAGAGATGCGTATTTCTTTTCTTTAAGTAATTTCTTTTATTTTTTAAAAAGATTTTATTTGTTTATTTGACAGAGAGAGAGAGAGATCACAAGTAGGCAGAGCAGCAGGCAGAGATAGAGGGGGGAAGAAGGCTCCCTGCTAAGCAGAGAGCCCGATGTGGGGCTCAATCCCAGGACCCTGAGATCATGACCTGAGCCGAAGGCAGAGGCTTAATCCACTGAGCCACCCAGGTGCTCCAAGTAATTTCTTTTAAAGATTTTATTTATTTATTTGAGAGAAAGAGAGACACAGAATGAGTGGGAGGAACAAAGCGGGAGGAAAGAGAGAACCTCAAGCAGACTTCACCCTGAGCGTGGATGCAGGACTCGATCCCAGGACCCTGAGATCATGACCTGAGCCAAAACCAAGAGCCAGTTGCTTACCTGACTGTGCCACCCAGGTGCCCTGAGAAACATGTGTTTACAACTACGTACGATGACAGAATTGCCTTCAACGCTACGGAAAACTATAAGCAAGCAGAGATGGGTCCTCACTTCTGGAGCCCTACTGAGTGCCAGACCCTTTCGTTTCCTCAGGTCATCCTCGGGGCCCCTGTGGGTAGAAGTGAGAGTAATAGTAGCTGCTGTTCGTGGTGTGGGTACAATGCACCAGACTCTTTTCTAAGTGCTTTAATTCTTGTATCACACCAGGAGGTGCGTAGTCGAGAAAACAGGATCAGAAAAGGCAAACCACAAAGCCGACGTCTGGCAGTGTGCACAGTGCAGTAAGGAGCCTGGAACAGGTCCAGTGCGGGGAAGGAGGGCACTGAAGGGATTCCCGAAGGCGTTCCCAGTTGCAGGAACTGTGGGAGCGTGGTGAGGACCCCAGGGAAGCCCGGGGTAGTCAGAGCACAGCAGGCAAGGCTGGAAGATGGGGTGGCACCTGGGGGCGGGGGTTTGTGTGTGGTGGGTTTGGCAGGTGATGAGGAGTTTTGGGCGGTTGTGAGCTAGAGTGGGACGAAGTCAGAGCTCTGCCTGGCCAGGAAGAAGACAGGCCTGGTTGGATTTCCAGGAGAAGAGTCCAGCCAGGGCTGGGGCTGCCCTTTGGCAAGGCTCCAGAGAGGGGTCATGGGTCTGCCTTGAACTGGGGGGGTGGGGTGGGATGGAAGAAGAGAGCGGGGCCCATTCTGATGTGAAGGCTGCCAGTCCTTTAGAGCCAAGTGGCCTGAGACTCCGCAATCAGCTGGGCTGCTTTCCTGCTTTTATAAGCAGGAAAAGACCCCCCCCCCCTCCACCCACCAAGGGCCACAGAAGGGATTGCCCACTTGGGAGAGCGCGACCAGCAGAATGAGGACAGCAGCCCAGTCCTCGGCAAGGAAGGGCACTGGGGCAGCCCAAAGAACCCCGGGCAGCTCTAGGTGGAGGACGTCAGAGATGAGCCCTGCTTCCTAAAACCCGTCTACCCGTGAGGAAGTAGCGGTGAGTGGGTTCTACTTTGGCCACAGCGGGAAGGCAGAAGGGTGAGTGGGACTGGTTCTTGGGTATCTGACAGGGAACAAAGAGTTGCATGATCTGGAGGGGCAGGTAGGGATACTGTTGGGGCTTCGCATTCTTTGGGGCCCTTTGGAGATGGGGAGAGAAGTGGAGACCCAGGGCAGGCTGCGGGGCTGCCCACTAATGCTGTCCCCCCCTCCTCGCCGTTCACTCCTTCATTCTTGTGCCAAATATGTATTAAGCACCTGTCCTCTGCTACGTGCTGTGCTGAGCCTTCGGGATAACATCAGTGAACAAACAGCCAGAGGTCCCAGCCCAGACAGACAACAAGTTAATCACTGGTGCATCAGAAAGTCACGGGTGCCGTGGAAGAACGAAGAGGAAGAGCCAGGGAAGGGGCACCAGGAGTGCCCGGCAGGTGATAAGTCTGAGTCCAGGCTAGACCAGGCCAACAGGGAGAGGGAACAGCCAGTGCCAAAGGCCTGGAGGCAGGAGCCCATTGGATGAAGAGAAGGAGGCCTGGGAGGCTGGGACAGAGTGACCAGGGCGTGGCCAGAGATGAGGTTGAAGGAATGTGGGGCTGAATGTTGAGGGGTCCTAGAGCCTAGGAAGGACTTCCGTTTTCAGTCTGAGCAGGAAGGGACCCTTGCAAGGTATGGAGCAAAGCGCAGACACGGTCTGATTTAAATTTCAGCTGAATCCCTTTGGCTACTAGGCAGAGAACAGACTGGAAGTGGGCAGGGGAGGAGGCAGGGAGACCAGGAGACCATGTGGAGGCCTTGGTGGCTTTGGGCCAGGGCGCTAGCAGAGGAGGAGGAGAGGAAGGGTGGGATTTGGGTCCTGCTTTGAAGGCAATATTAACACAATTTCCTTATGGGATGGTGGGGGGTTGTGAGACAGAGGGAGGAGGCAAGGGGGACTCCAAAATTTGGCACCCACATTTGGAGACTTCACGGATTTCTATGGGTGGTGACTCCAGCGCCTTGGATCTGTGTGCCCTGAAAAGAGGACCTTGCCCTGGCCCCACTTCTCAACAGACCTACGAATAGGATCTGACAATATCCCATGGCCCAGGATGTGAACAATACGTTACATCAGCACCCCCCACCCTGTAAACTCTGTTCATGTCAGACACTCATGCTCGACAGCAGCCTCAGCACTTGGGTTGTCCATGTCCCTGGGTCTGCCCTGATGCTCTGCCCTCTGCCCTGACCCCCACCATGTGCATCCACGTCCATCTGTGTCCTGCCTCCAGGTCCGCGGGACTGCCGCTGCCTCCCTCGCCCTGCTGACAGAAATAACTGAAATGTCAGGGAGCCGCGATCCTGAACGTGACCACCACCACCCCCCCCGCCCCACCCTGGAAGCCCCCCTTGGATGACCTCCAGAGCATCCCAAAGGACATGGGAGACAGAGCCTCAGGAAGCATGGGCCTTGCCACAGATCAGCTGAGACGGGAACCCCAGTCTGGATGACATGGAAGCCCCTGCTGCACCCCCCTCAGGCAGAGAGAGAGGATGGGAGCAGGAAAAATAAAGGTACCAGGCAGGCATGGGAAACACAAGGCGGGAGCCATCATCTGATTGGTAAAGAGATGCAACGAATTTTTAAGTGATGTAAAATATCGCTTTCAAAACAACAGCGAGGGGCATCTCGGTGACTCAGTGGGTGAAGCCTTTGCCTTCGGCTCAGGTCATGATCTCAGGGTCTTGGGATTGAGTCCCGCACCGGGCTCTCTGCTTAGGAGGGAGCCTGCTTCCCCCTCTCTCTCTGTCTGCCTCTCTGCCTACTTGTCATCTCGCTCTCTTTGTCAAATAAATAAATAAAATCTTTAAAAAAACCCCAAAAACATGGGGCGCCTGGGTGGCTCAGTGGGTTAAGCCTCTGCCTTCAGCTCAGGTCATGATCCCAGGGTCCTGGGATCGAACCCCGCATCAGGCTCTCTGCTTAGTGGAGAGCCTGCTTCCTCCTCTCTCTCACTGCCTGCCTCTCTGCCTACTTGTGATCTCTCTCTGTCAAATAAATAAATAAAATCTTTAAAAAAAGTAAACAAGAACAAAAACAAAAACAGCGAGGAGTGAGCGTGTTTAAGCAGACCCACCTTGTAAGAAGCCGGCGGGGGAGCGGAATCCAAAGCGTGCTAGAACGTGCTTGGTGTATTGGCCGCAGGGAGGGTTGGAAGGAAGGAAGCAGAGAGGAGGAGAGAGGGATGCAGGTCTCCCTGCGTGTCACTTTAGATTGTTGTCCAAAGAAAAATGGGCATTCATAACCCCAGCGCTGAGACACCAGCCACCCTTGATAACACCCGAATCCCCAGCTTGCCCCCCGGGAGGGAGGCCCGGAGAAGAGAAGGATGTGTACGAGGGAGGCTGTGTATGACTCAGGCAAGGGAGCCGGGGAAGCCGCACACCTCCCTGGGAGGAGGTAGGGCTTCAGGCTAGGGAGTCACTCCTCTCCGGGTTGTGCCCACCCTGTCCGCTCTGGGGTTCCCAGGGCACTGGGACCGAGCTGGGCCTGCCCCATGGTGGCCATGCTCTATCTCCGCCGGCCTGGCCACCGGTTCCCAGGGTGTTGGGCTGGCTAGGCCAGGCCGGGCAGGCAGGGCCTTGCCCTGGACAGGCTCATTGAGGCCTTGCAGGCTGGGGCAGCCCTGGAGGCTGCGGCCTGGCTGCCGTGCCTGGTCCCGCAGCAAGGCTGCGAGGCCATCGTGGGCCGGCAGGGGGCGGGCCACCGCCACGATCCCTGCTCTGAGATTTCACACTCCGCACAGGCCTTCTCCACCGTCAGGGCCACCCAAGGTGGCTTCCTCCCCTCCTGGTGCAGAGGTCTGGGCGCTGGGCCACCGCTCACCCTCCCGGCTGAGTTAAACATTAGTGGGAGGTTATCGGGCGGGCAACGGGGAGGGAGATCAGGGACGGCCAGACGCTCCTTAGCGTCTCCTGTCTGGAGCCACCGGTTCCCGCCCCTGCCAGACAATGCCTGTGGAGGAGTTTGTGGCCGGATGGATCTCTGGTGAGACGTTTTTCTTCCTTCTGCTACATTCCCCCTAGCGGTCCGTCACTGCCAGGGGACATAGAAGGAACAGAGACCAAAGTCTTGGTGGCTTTGGAGCCCGGGGACCAGCTCCCAGAGCCTCCCGGCAGCTGCCTTGGGGGCGCGGGGAGGGAGGTGCGGGTCTCTAAGCTACAAAGCCCTCACCTCCAGGGCCGCGGTGAGCCCCCTCCCAGACACACCTGCAGACCTTCACCGAGAACCCCACTCTCTAGGCCCACCCTGTGGGGCTCAGAAAGGAATTTCACCTTTCACCCCAGCAGCTGTCCTGCCTTCCCCTCTGGGCCTCTGCCCTAGTTTCCGGCACCGAGGCCAGCTGTGTCGAGGGCCCAGCCCAGCTTCTGGGTGTCCCTCAGCAGAAAGAGAGGGACATTCCGAACCTGCCTCCGGGGGCTGTGACCTCGCCCAAGAATCCAGGGCCAGCATCTGCTCTGGGGGGCAAGATCGGAACGTGGGGAGGTGGCCTGGGGGCTGGGCTCTCCTCCCCCCGGGGGGGGCAGCAAGACGCCGTAGGGTCTGGACCAAGACCCCGTACTCCACAGCAGGCGTGAGTGGAAGGGAAAAAGGGGTCAGTCTGGCAGGGACGTGGGGCCCTGGAGAATCTGTCCTGTGGCCCCACAGTTAGATAAGCAAGCAGGACGGTCAGTGTTGGACACTGTGAGGACACGGTGTCTGTGGCGGGCTCCTCCCTTCTGCCTGGGTGTCCTCTGGGAACGGCATTGCCCCTGGTCCCCACACCTCCCTAGCCCAGAGCTTGGCTTGGAGGAGGAGGCAAAGGGGACTGTGGGAGTTCTTTTGGAGTCTGGCCGGAAGGCCTGGCCCCATCTTCTCCTGCCCGAGCTCCCCTCCCCTTGGTTAGGTGCAAGGGGCCCCCCCTCATAGCATCTTCTTATCATGCAGGAGCTCTGGGCTTGGTCCTGGGATACCCTTTTGACACGGTAAAGGTGAGTCGAGGGGAGGCATCTCAGGAATGAAGGCTGTCACCAGAACCAGATGTCACCATGCCTTGAGAGCAGGGCCTGGCTGATGGGGAGCTTTCCTATCAGTGCTGCGCTGCTGGCATCCTGCCGGGCAGAGCGGGAGGAGCGGGGGGCTGGAGCCATCCCTGCCCAGCCCTCCTGGGCTGCCTGCTCTGTCCTCCTCGCACAGGTGCGGCTGCAGACCCAGACCACATACCGGGGCATCTTCGACTGCTTGGTTAAGACTTACCGCCATGAGTCGGTGGGTGTCTCGCCTCTCTGGGGCTTCGGCAGGGGGAGGCCTCTGGGTGGTCGGCAGTAGCTTTCTTCTGCCCCTGAAAGAGAGGAGACCAAAGTTGGGGGTTCCTGGGAGCTGGCTGTGCCCCAAGACTGTTCCCAGCCTCAGCCAGCCTCAGCCTCTCTTCGGCAGGACTCAGGACTGGTTTCTGGCCAGAGGGGACCCTGTCAGAGTGGGAAGGGCAAAGAGGAGACCCCCCCTTCCCCCACTTGGTCCTAATGTCGCCTTGTCTTTCTACAGCTTCTGGGCTTTTTCAAGGGAATGAGCTTCCCCATTGCGAGCATAGCCGTGGTCAACTCCGTGCTGTTCGGGGTCTACAGCAACACGCTGCTGGCGCTCACAGCGACTTCCCACCAGGAGCGGCGGGCCCAGCCTCCCAGCTACGCGCATGTCTTCCTAGCTGGCTGCACGGGAGGTTTCGTGCAGGTGAGAGGGAGGGGAGGGGCACGTACACACAGGTGCTTGCAAGCACGCACGCGCAGGTGTGAGCGTGCACACGTGTACCTCCAGAGCCGTCTGCCGGGCTCAGTGCTGTGGGAAGACCTCTCTCCCGGGGGGATCCCTTGCCCTGGAGAACTGATAGCCTTGCCAGAGCCCCGAGCCCAACTCCTCCAGCCCCGGCGTGGTCCTGGCAGCCCTCCAGCCCATGCCCCGCTCAGCCCTTTTGCCTGAAGCTTCAACCAGGCCCCAGTCCATAGATCTCGCTGGAAGAGGCCTGGGTATTAATCATTAAAGAGCTCCCATCATTTAGTTTTGGTCTTTGTTCTCAGCATTTAAGGATTAGGCTTTTGATTAGTGGGGTGGAGGAAAGAGGGGCCTCCAGACATGGGGGCGGGGGCAGCTGGTTGGGGGTGTGAGCATAGAGGCAGAGGGACCCGTGCCTGACTCTACCCCACACCCCAGCCTGAGGCGCCTGAGGTCACCATCTATTCGGCACCTGCCCTCATGCCCCTAACACACTTTCTGGGGCAGAGACCGAGGACAAAGGATAGAATTAGGTGGCTCAAGCCAGTGAATTAATGATTCATGAGATGCCCGCAGGTCCTGGCTTTCCTTCTGTCCCTTCTTGTGCGGAGCACGTGCCTGCATATTTCCCAAGCCCTGAGACCGGCACGCCACCAAAACAAGGAAGAGAAGCGAGACTCCACGCTAGCGGCTAACCCAGCCAGGCCTAGCTCCTAAGTCGCCCTCCTCTCCAGCTCTTTGCAAAGCCGAGTGGATAGCAGAACTGGGGACTGTAGGCTCATGGATGGGGACCGGGTTCAAGGTCCAACAGGAACCCTGTTTGCCATCAAGCCCATGGATTCAGCTTCCCTGGGTCTTGGAGTAGAAACTAGATTTTAGCGTGGCCTGGGATGGGGAGCAGAGGGGCCCTAACCGGCCCCTACTCACTACCCTACCTTTGGCTCAGCCATTTCCGCACCGTCAGGAGCCCAGGACTCAGGGGCGCATCCCCTGGAGAAGCCCTGAGCTTGGCACTGCCCGCAGGCTCTGAAAGGATGACATCAGGGTCCCGCCTTAGGGAGAGGGAGTCCAGTCTACCTTCCTGTACGGGAGGAAGTGAACAAAGTCGGTCTGGCATTGTCCGAACAGCGCTGCCAGAACCCCCTTCCAGGGCTGAGGAACCAAGCTCATGTACTTTCCACGAAAGAAACAAAACCCACAGAAACCCCTCATGACATGCTAACCTCAGCCTGACCTCAGATCTCATCTGGACTTTTTTTTTTTTTTAAAGATTTTTATTTATTTATTTGACAGAGAGAGAGAGATCACAAGTAGGCAGAGCAGCAGGCAGAGAGAGAGGGGGAGGCAGGCTCCCTGCTAAGCAGAGAGCCCGATGCGGGACTCGATCCCAGGATCCTGAGACCATGACCTGAACCGAAGACAGAGGCTTTAACCCACTGAGCCACCCAGGCACATCTCATCTGGACTTTAACAGCTGACCTTGACCTACTGCATCCTTGACCCTCACATTAGCCCCCGGCCCCAGCTTCCCTCCATATTCACCCAGAAGTCCTAACAGTGCCCCAAATGTTTGTCCCTTCTGCCTCTGCCGGGTGATGAGAGTCCTAGGACCTACAGAGCCCACCATCGCCCAGCTTCTGTTGGGACCCTAGTGGTTGGGGGTTTGCAGGAGGCAGGAAAGACTGGCCCAGCGCTTGACCCCCTCCCGGGCCTCTGAGAGGTGTCCCGTGGGAAGTACGGGGAGCAAGAATCTAGGAATTGATTCTTAAGGCCGGAAGTGACCTCCGTTAGTCTGGGGAGGGGTCAGACCTGTCTCAGGGACCCAGACTGAATGCTTCCTTCAGACCCCATCACTGCAGGTGCCTGCTTCCCCCCCCCCCAGCTTTTGGGAGGGGAGAAACAATCCAGGATTGTCTCTGAGCATGTGCCAGGCAAGTTCGGTGCCGTTGTCCGAGGAGATGGCAGTGCCGCCGGCTGTCCGGGGCCAATGCTAAGGGTGGCGCCCAGCCTGTGCCCAGCCCTGCCGGCAGCGGGAGTGGCGAGTCCGATGGGCAGACGCGGCCCTACTCTGCTCACCACCGTCCTCTTGTTAGGATCCTCCTCGCTCGGAGCCCCACCCAGGCTCTCGGTGCTTCCTTTCCTCCAGGTCTACTGCTTGGCCCCTTTTGACCTCATCAAAGTCCGGCTACAAAACCAGACAGAGCCAAGGGCACGGCCAGGCAGCCCCCCGCCCCGGTACCGGGGACCCGTGCACTGCGCAGTCTCCATCTGCCAAGAGGAGGGGCCCCGGGGCCTCTTCCGGGGAGCCTGGGCCCTTATGCTGAGGGACACCCCGACGCTGGGCATCTATTTTGTCACCTACGAGTGGCTCTGCCGCCAGTCCACGCCAGAAGGACAGAACCCCAGTAAGTGGACTGCGTGAGCGGGAGGGGGACGGAGAGGAGTGGGGGAGGGGAGCTAGCCTTGGCCGCGGAGGAGGGGAGGGACCCCAGGGACTGGGTGGGGGGGTCCCTGCTCCTCGGTCTGACACCCACCTGGGCTTCCTCTGCCCCAGGCTCAGCCTCGGTGTTGGTGGCAGGGGGCTTCGCAGGCATCGTCTCCTGGGCGGTGGCCACCCCCTTGGACGTGATCAAGTCCCGGATGCAGATGGCGGGGCTGAAGCACAGGGTGTACCGGGGGGTGCTGGACTGCATGGCGAGCAGTGTCCGGCAGGAAGGCCTGGGGGTCTTCTTCCGGGGGCTGACGATCAACAGCGCCCGCGCCTTTCCTGTCAACGCCGTCACCTTCCTCAGCTACGAGTACCTCCTGCGCTGGTGGGGCTGAGCGTGGCCACGTAGTGTCCCCAGCTCCCCAGCCAGACCCCCGCCCCACCGCCCAGATGCGAGGTCAGGGGGAGCGCACCTGTTTCCTTCTCCAATTGGAGAGGCCGGGCCTTTCCTCATGGGCAGGCAGGGGCGGAGGGCCGGGCCTCCGGCTCCTGGACTCCGGAACCCAGGGCAGGCTTCAGGCTCCCAGCACCACTTGCCTTGGCTCCCGTGCTCCCCAGGGCTGTGAAACACACTCAGTGGCCCCTGGTGCCCGTGACATTTGGCCCGACCTGTGACTTCACCCCTCAGAGAGCTCTCAGAGCCGGCTCTCCTGGGCGCTAACGATCCCCTGGATTCCAGCACCGCATCCTCACCCATCCCCCACCTGCTCCCCCAAACTGGAGAGCAGCCTTCTCTCCCCTGCTGGTCCAGAATCCTTCAGTGGCTCCCTTGGCCAGTGGGGAAAAGCCCCACCTCCCCCACCTCTTGGGCCCTCTCCTCTCTGGGGCTTGGGTGGCCCTTGATCCCTCCTGGCCAGCAGAGGGCAGCGCGCGCCTTGGCTAAGCCTGCTCCTTGGCCCAGGCAGAGCACTGTCTGCCAGAGTCCTTCCTGACAGGCAAGGAAGTTCCCCCTTGCTCCCCACTGGCTGTGGGGTTTTCATACCACCCCCAACCCCCTCCTTTATTCCCCAACCCTCGCCCTGCCCCCGATCCCTCCCACATCCCACCACATGCCTCTATCACAGGCCCCGGTTTCTGATTCGCTCCTCAACCTGGCCCCATGACACAGGGAGCTCCGTGAGATCAGGGGTCAGACTTCTATTCTGCTCCCCCACTCCGGCCATCGCACCGGCTTCCTTCGTCCTGTCCCCCCGTCTTAGGTTTTGCCTGCCTGGCCCCTCTCGGAGTGGTCCCAGAAGTCAGGGGCCACTCCTCCCCAGGGTGTCTCCCGTCCCACCCTCATTGATGGCACTTGTGTTCTTTACTTGTCTCAGTTGCTAAGTGGCAATGACAAGAAGGTTTGCTTGATTGGCAATAAAGCTGAGCAGAGTTTGTACCCACTAATGTCTCGATCTGGTCTGAGATCCACCTGGGCCCACCTTATGGTGACCTGAATGCCCAGAATTCTTGCCATTTACTGGGGGCTCCCTCTCAAAACCATCACAATAGGGGCACCTGGCCGGCTCTTTCGGTGGAACGTGAGACTGGTGATCTCGAGGTTGTAAGTTCGAGCCCCACACTGAGAGCAGAGATTACTTAAAAAAAAAAAAAAAAAAAACAACAACAAAACCCATCACCATATTATCACAGTTCACAACATTATAATGATCATCACAGTCAGCTCAGAGACAGTGTTTAACTTGTCTGAGGTCACACAGCCAGAATGCCTCACATCCCGCTGGGGCACATCCGAGCCTCCAGCCCCAGAGCCCAGTTACTTGGCTGCTCTGTGCTCCCTGGGGCCGGAGACCATCACCCACCAAAGTTCAAGCTCACCGGGGTTCGGCTTAATGGCATTAGGTCTCCTTTACTGGATCCTGGGTTGCCGATGGCGGGTGGCCCCCCAACTGCCCCCCACCCCACACCCCCTGCCTTTCTCTGCTGTCACAGTGTAGCCTCAGGGCTCGAGGCCCGGGAGCCACCTCCACTTCCTCACCTCCCTCAGAGCTCAGCGGGCCCCATGCTTGGACTTTGGCTTGAGAAATGTGTAATGTGTGCAAACTGCTCGTCTCTTGGCTTCGAGGAGATGCCTCACTCTTGGCCCAAAGTGTTGACCCCCGAAGGCCCCACTGGGGAGGCAGGAGGCACCCCATTGGCCAGGAGCCTGGGTGCAGGGGAGCACAGCCTTTTACACATGTTAAAGTTTAAGAAATGGCGTCTAGGTGCTCCTCCCGGCCGACACATGCTGCCCTTCCGAGCTGAGGGAGTCGTCAGTCCAGCAGACATGAGCTGAACTCCCAGCGTCAGAGGTCTCCCCTCCTGCCCGGACTCAGGGAGCCTGTGCTTCTGGGATGGAAGAACGGGGTCTGTCTCAGCCACTCACTGCCCTTTCTGTGCCTTAGTTTCCCCTGATGTCGGGTCAGTCTGTGAGCCCCAGTGGCTGTCCAGCTCCGCCGCGGGGCCAGGCCTTTGGGGCTGGACGTGGCAGGGGTAGTCCGACAGTTGTTGGGGGCATGGGGCGGGGGGCAGTGGGTGCCTGGGAAATGGGCTTATAATGGGCAGGAAGGGAGCAGGCGGTCAGGGTGGTCCTCTGTAGCTTGTCATGCATCATGTTACCAGTCAGCAAGAGAATAACAGTTTAAAAATCCTTTTTTGATTTGGTTTTAGTTAAATCCTCTTTGGGGGTAGTAATGACGCCTGTAAGACTGTCTCTGTACTGTCCGTTTTCCCTATCTGGTTTTTTCTAGAGGTGTCTCTGGGGGCTGGAGCTCCTCTCCTCTAGCTTCTCACTCACAACCAGAGAGAAGGCAGGCCTCCCATGGGGCTGCTCCTTCCACTGCCAGGACGAGGGTGATGAGGGACAAGGGACAATGGTGTCTAGCCCAGCGGCTAGAACAGAACCGGGATTAGCGAGAAAACAACTCATTCCTCTTTCAGAGGCCCAGGGAAGGGGCACAAGAGTGTTAGAAAGGAGGGTGGAGGGGTGCCTGGGTGGCTCAGTGGGTTAAGCCTCTGCCTTAAGCTCAGGTCATGATCTCAGGGTCCTGGGATCAAGCCCCGCATTGGGCTCTCTGCTTGGCGGGGAGCCTGCTTCCCCCTCTCTCTCTGCGCCTGCCTCTCTGCCTACTTGTGATCTCTCTCTGTTAAATAAAAAAAATCTTTAAAAAAAAAAAAAAGAAAAGAAAGGAGGGTGGAAAGACAAAGATCAGGCAGGAAATGAACAAGGATTTTCTTTCTTTCTTTCTTTCTTTCTTTTTTTAAAAAAAAAAAAACTAGGCTCCACACCCAGCATGGAACCCAGCTTGGGGCTTGAACTCACAACCCTGAGATCAAGACCTGAGTAGAGGGGCACCTGGGTGGCTCATTCAGTTAAGTGTCTCTGCCTTTGGCTCTAGGTCATGATCCCAGGGTCCTGGGATTGAGCACCACATTGACCTCCTGCTTAGCGGGGAGTCTGCTTCCCCCTCTGCTGCTCCCCTTGCTTGTGCTCTCTCTCTGTCTCTCGCTCACTCTCTCTCTTTCTCAAATAAAATAAAGTTAAAAAAAAAAAGAAAGAGCTGAGCTGAGATTGAGAGTCAAACGCTTAACCAATCGAACCACCCAGGCGCCCTATGGCCAAGGGTATTTTTAAAAGCCACGTGTTTTCACATGAGCAGAGTCTCGTGATATTCATGTTTAACTTCCTCAAGGAGGGGTGCCTGGGTGGCTCAGTAGGTTAAAGCCTCTGCCTTTGGCTCGGGTCATGATCCCAGGTCCTGGGATCGAGCCCTCATCGGGCTCTCTGCTCAGCGGGGAGCCTGCTTCCTCCTCTCTCTCTGTCTGCCTCTCTGCCTACTTGTGATCTCTGTCTGTCAAATAAATAAAATATTAAAAAAAAAATAAATTCCTCAAGGAATTACCATGTTGTGAGAGGTCATCATTCTTTTTGAGAGCTCGCTGAGCTCGAAGGAATCCCTAAGAACCAAACAGCAAGCGCACCTGCTTTGAGCTTGGCATTGGGGCTGGTGTCCGAGCCTTGCGTATAAGCAGCCTGTGACTTGGACAAACGTAAATAGCATCTCGTTGGTTTCTGTGATGTCAAATGTGACACTTACCTTTACAGCAGTGATCACGGTAGGAGACATTAGAGGAGGCTAACTGGCATGGACTGCATGCGCACAGGGAGGAATGACACACTGTGGGACGCTTCGTGCTTACTTCACTTCTCCCGCACTTACTCGACAGCTGAGCCATGGGGATGCGGTTTTTGAATGTGCTTCTATGGTGTTTCCAGCCTGACTACTGTCCCGAGCCCTAGGTCCACACTACTGGCTGTCTCTGTTCACGCATTCTTGAGCATCCCAAAGTGCCACGTTCCCCCTCCAGCCTGCTCCTCCTGCAGTGCTCTGTGGCCCAAAAATGTCCTCAGGCCAGAGGTCTCAGAGAAGCTCCCCTCCTCCCACATCGAAGGAGTCCCCAGCTCCTGCCAACCCTGCTCCTAAAGTTTTCTAGGACTCACTCTCTCTTTCTCAGTCCTAAAACCACAGCCCCAGTCCTGTCCTGAAGCTGGACAAATAACTCAACTTTTTCCTACTCTCCTTGTTCCCCTTGATGGCTTTCCATTGCTCTGAGGAATCAGGACAAGCTCCTTCTACAAACTTCAAGGTTCTCAGACATTCATGTTCTCTTGGTTTCTTAAACAACCACGTTCCCTCTCACCACAGGACATTTGCATGTACAGTTCTCACTGGCTGTGCGCCTCCCACTCATCCTTCTGCTATCATCACCACTTCCTTAGGAAAACTCCTCAGTCCCACTGTCTAGGTCAAGTTCCTTTGGCTTATGCCAGTGGTTTAGAATCACCTGGGGGACTTGTTCAAATACAGATTACTGGGTCCCATGCTGGGGTTTCTGAATCAGTGGGTTTGAGGAGACTCCAAGAATTTGTGCTTTCCTAAGTTCCTACTGATGCTGCCAGCATGGGCCACAGTCTGAGAACCACTAGCTTGTGCTCTCATGTAATCCCCATTTTATCTGGAATCACAGGCTTTTGTGTGTATGATTCTTTTATGATTATTGTCCTTCCTCTAAGCTATGAGCTCTGTGAAGCCGAGACCTTGCCTGTTTTTGTTCATCATCAAAATGCTAGCGGACACACAAGAGTTGTTCAATAAAGAGCTTTGAACAAATGAATGAATGAGTAAATGAAAAAAAAAAAAAACAACCAACAAATCCGGTCTTCCCAATATCCCTTCTGGCAGACTGGTGCTCTAGACTTTACCTAGAGCCCTCCTTCTACAAGGCAGCTGGATTCCAGATCTGTTATTACAAACACGATCTTAAAACTGTTGCTAACTTTTCAAGAAGTAAGAGAACTTCCCAAGGGCAAATCGGGATATTGGAACTAGAGCTGCCCTTGGGGCTCACACTAATGCTGAGACCTTGGAGGTAAAGAACTTCCCGGAGCTGAAGACTAGACATTGAGTGACAGAGCGGCGCTGAACCCAAGACTCATAAATTAAACCAAGATTCTGGAAAAGGATACACCTTTAGCGAAAGGGTAAACCAGAAAACCTCCACCCACCAGCAAAGGGAATCTACAAAGAAACCTACCTCTCCCTTGTGGTGGACAGAAATTAAGAGTAAGAGTCCCCTCTGTGAACCAGGAACCACACGCCCACTCACGGTACTTCAGGTCTGAAACAGCTTTCTCCGGAGAAATTAATTTATCGTGGCAGTAGCGCCCTCTCGTGCCTGGTAGGAGTAATTACACATTCTTCTGAAAGTGCACCCTAAATCAGACCTTCAAGTTTTCCAGAGATTAAAAAAAAAAAAAAAAAAACCTAATAAGATATTTTAAAAAATTATTTCCACATCCAGAAATTAAAATACACACAAAGAAAAAAGCTACCATGAGTTGAAGCATCAGTAGAAACAAAAGCAACAGATCTAGTGTCCCCCCCATCCACAGGCTATATACAGGTCACTTCCTAGTTCTCTGGCTGGTTCCTTAGGTACAGGGACTGTGTTTTATTCACCTCTGCCGCCCTCTGAGCAGAGGGTGCTCATCACAGGCTTGTAGGTAAACAGAAACAACGCCTGCACTTTGTCTTGCCCTCACTGTGCGGTGGTGATGTCTGCAGGGCGGGAAGGGACACCGGACCTTGGTAAGAGCTCGGCTCTGTTGGGCACAGCAGGTGTCCTCTTCCTTCCTCTCCTTCCTCTGCAGCTCTCGCCCTGCCCATCAGGTCTCACCGAATGCAGTAGCTTCCTAAGGTCCTTGATTTTCCTGTTTCCACGTGTGCTCCCCTCCACTTCCCATATGAGCTTCACACAGTGACTAGAATCTGATTTTCTAAAACATAACGTGTGTTCCTCCGTTATCCAAATCAGGCTCCCACCAAGACCACCCCTCCAAACTGCTTGTCTCACTTGAGATGACCGTGAACAGTGTGACCCCGAGGCCCCTGTCTTCCTCTCCTCTCCACCCTCCTCCTCTGCTTGACCCCCCACGCCCCCACTCTCTACCATAGGACAGTTGCTTCCCGCCTGTGATGTTTGCACCTGCTGCTCCCTGGGCAGAGAACACTTCCTTACCATTTGCAACTCAGCCCAAAGGCCTTCTCCCTAACTCCCCTCTCCCAGCCCCTCTCGACAACATCATTATTTTATTCTCATCTTGGCACGGATTTCCCTCTAAAATGACCACGTTTATTGGTTTGCTCGTCTCTTCTTTATCTCCCTCTGCCAGAAAGTAAGGGCTTGGAGAGGAGGGATCCTTTCTGTCTTATTCTCTCTGAGCTGGAGGGTCCTGGAACAGCGCCTGACCCACCAGCAAAGAAGTCAGTAAATACTGTTTGAATGAGCCAAGAAAGTCGCTTGCAGGGGCGCCTGGGTGGCTCAGTGGGTTAAGCCGCTGCCTTCGGCTCAGGTCATGATCCCAGGTCCTGGGTTCAAGCCCCACATCGGGCTTTCTGCTCAGCAGGGAGCCTGCTTCCTCCTCTCTCTCTGCCTGCCTCTCTGCCTACTTGTGATTTCTCTCTGTCAAATAAATAAATAAAATCTTAAAAAAAAAAAAAAAAGAAAAAAGAAAGTCGCTTGCAAACAAGCCAAGAATGTTACAGGACAGCAGCGCATGAAAGGAAATGGTTCCTTGTGGCTTTAAAAGAAAAGCTCTGGGAGGAAGGCAGAAATATGGCCGTCAGGCTGAGCTGCTCTAACCTGAATACAGCACCCAGGACAGAGGGCTGGTGTGTCCCCTCCTTGTTACTTTGATCAGGTCTTTAGAGGTCGTATAATTCTGGTTTTAATGTTTAAGGAGATAGGTCAGAACTGGGATGATTTCAGAAAAGGGACAATGGAAGATAGGTAGGAAAACTGGAATCTGTGAGGAAAGCCTACAGGATTTGGGGCTTGGAAGACCAGCAGGCAGGCTCAGCATGGTTTAAAAGTGAGCTGTCCCGGCCGCCTGGGTGGCTCAGTTGGTTAAGTGTCTGACTCTTGATTTGGTCTCAGGTCATGATCCCAGGGTGGCTGCGTAAGGGTCCACACTCAACACAGAGTCTGCTTAAGACTCTTCCTCTCCCTCTGCCCCTCCCCCTGCTTGCGTGGCTGTCGTGGGCACTGAGTCCTGGACCGCAGTGGCCCTAAACCCAAAAGCTACCCCGCACTGACTTGTGATGGCCTACTGCCTTTTAGGCCACAAGGAGATTTTGGCCAGAGCTGGACTCCTCAGCAGCCCGGGTCTGTGCCCATGGCCCATGGCCTTTCCAGGTAAATCCATCCTCTTCAAGTCCTACTTCCTGATCTGGCTCAGGCTGCCCATCTCCCACCTAGACCACTGGGACTCTGTCTGCCAGTGGCTCTCACATCTTTGACCCACTCTCCATATCTCAGTTATTCTAGAACCCCCACGAATGACCTGTCCCCATCCCGACTGAGAAACTTTGGGGTGCCCCCTCACCAGGTCTGGTGAGCTAAACAGCCCTCCTGCTCCCCAGGCCTCCCCATGTGCTCTGGAGGGGCCTCCTGCCTCCGCCCACCACACTGTGCTCCTTCCCTCCCAGTCGGCCTCCGCGCCCGCCACCCCTTGTGTTGGACTGGCCTTACGGGCCAAGCTGCAGCTCAGAGGGCACAACCCCTCCAGGAGTCTCCCCGGGCTCTGCAGGGCCACAGGACGGTGCACGTGCCTGGGTGACAGCCTTTAATCAGGATGCACCTCTGCTGTCACAAGGTCCTGCTCAGCGGGGACACCATTTATGCAGCCTCACCACGCAGGCTTGCTGGAGAGATGCTGTGAAATGGACGGTTGAACACGTGACTCTTCCCAGTTCTGGCTCCTTCTGGTTTCCCTAGACTGTCCCCAGCCTGACCCCTCCTTCCTAACACCACCTGCCAGCCTCGATCTGAGAGCAGAGTCCGAAAGCTGCAGAACTCGGGATCTATCAGCGGGTGAGGATTCCCCATTCCCTGGGAGCCCTTCCTGCTGGACTGCTGGAAGAGAGGGCGTCCCGCTGGTCACCTGCCGGCACAGCCCAGACAGCTGAGGTGCGGCAAGCCTCAGTAGCCAATTGAAAGAATCTTAGTCGATTCTCCCAGGAAATGAACACCCTGACCTCTTTTCTGATTACAAATTTTATTTCCAGAAGCAGAACTGTTTCAAACACAGAGTTCAAGGGATTGGCCTGTTTGTAATGCCCCAATTCCATCTTCCCGAGGCCCAGCCTCCCTAGAGGTTTGGAAACTAGGCGCTAGCTTCACCCCGCTGTGCGCCCCATCTTTCAACCCCTCTTCTCAAGGCTTGGACAACTTTCTCTCAGAGCTTAGACTGGGTCTCCCAGCGTGTCTCCCTTGCACACCTTTCACAAGAGCTCCATTTCCACGGGAAAGAGACCAGCCTCCCGTCTGCCTTCTAGAGAGGGCGTTTCCATGGGAAACAGGAGAGGAGAGGCTCCAGTGAGCCACGAGGGGCCCTTCACAGGCAGCAGAGCCGCTCTACCTCCTCCTCGCAGGCGTAGAATTTTTCAAAGAGCGCAGGGGAGGGGCTGTTGCACTCCAGCCACCTCCGGAGTGTGCCCAGAGCCCGGAGGGCGTCAGCTTTGGTGGGCAGGGGCTGGAAGCCGTCCTCCCCAACTCCCTCCTCGGCCTCGGCACCTGACTCCTCTTTGCACACTCCAGACGAGGGCTCCTCGCCTTCCAGGTCCACAAAGCGGGCAAACTCCTGGAGGCTCATCCCGCTGGGGACCAGAGGCAGCTCGGAGGCTTCGCTGGGGGCCGGGGGCAGCTGGCAGGGAGCCAGCCCTTCCTGGATGAAGCCGCTGACGATGAGCTGCGGGGGCACCTTGGCCCAGGCCGCCGCTGCCAGGTGCAGCGCATCCAGCACCGTGAGGCCTGCCCCGGCCTCTGCCAGCGAGACACCGGCCCTCCTGCTCTGCACGGCGGCCAGCTTGCCCAGCAGCCGGTGCCGGTAATGTGTCTTGAAGGCCCGGACCACGGAGCTGGGCAGGGCCGGCGTGCTGGGGGCGGCCGTGGTGGCGGCCAGGGGCAGGAGCCTCACGTGGCGGAGTCCGGGCAGGCTGGCCAGCTCCTCCAGCACCCGGGCCGCCAGCAGCAGGGTGACCTGTCGCCCCTGCCGGCCCATGTCCCTGTCGAACTGGGCCAGCCACTCGGACCAGGGGATGCCCAGGTCAGGGTGGTAGGAGGCAGGCAGGGCCTCGCTGCTGACTCCGAAGAAGCACCTGGGCGAGGCCTGGAGTCCACTGACCAGCAGCCGCCGCTTCTCCGTGCCCCTGCTGTTGGCGCACAGCAGCACCCGCACGCGCTCACAGGGCCCCCGGCTGCCGGGCACGGCCCGGTACAGCAGAGGCACTTCGGCACAGCCGAAAACGTCCTCTGGGGAGAAGTCTTTAAGGGAAAGAGGAGGCTGGGCCCCGGACGTGGGGTCTGGGGGAGGGGGCTCTGGGGGGAAGGAGGGCGCAAGTACGTGGCGGCCCCCAAAGCCTACGTTGTTCCGGCGCTTCCAGCGGACCAGCCAGCCGATGCTGGGCACAAAATCCTGGCCCATGATGTCAGCCAGTTCCTTGGCTTTGTGGAGCAGCATGGGCCCCGTGACGTCCCAGGCCTTGGCCCGGGCGATGTGGTACCAGCAGAGCAGAGCCTCGTCGATCCCGCTGTACTTGGACTCCCGCTTGCGCTTGCGCTCCCGGTTGGCCGTGCCGCTGCACCAGTCGGCCAGCAGCTTCTCCTTGTTCTTGCAGATGCGTGAGATCTGGGGCTGGGAGACCTGGAAGCGCCGGGCCACCTCTGACTGGGACATCTTGGACTCATCCAGGAGTTCCAGCACCTGGATCTTCTCGGCCAGGGACAGGGCGTGAAGCTTCTTCTTGCTGCTCAGCTCCATGGCTTCTCCGCGGCCCCTGTGGGGGCAAGAAACAGTGAGTGGGGTCCGGAGGGCCGAGGCCAGGAGGACAGGAAAGGAGCACAGGGAGGCAGAGAGAATATACGAGGACAGGGAAAGAGGCTGCTGTGTGGCAGAGACTAGGGAAGACTGGGCCAGCTGGGAGAGCGTGAGAGGGTGCACTGGGCAGGTGTTCAGGGGGCTGGGCGGGGCGGAAGGGAATGGTGAGGCTGAGGGAGCAGTGAGCTGGGCACAGACCCAGAGGAATGCCAGAGCAGAGCTGGGGAGGGGGTTGGCTTACTGGTCAGAGGGAGAAGGGGTCTGGCCTGGGGTTGAGGGGAGAAGGATGAATAAAGCCAAAGGGACAGCTGCAGAGACAACAAAGGAGTGTGGATAGGGGAGGACAGGGGGCCAGGGCTGAGTGGGGCAGGTGTAGGGGATAATCAGGGACGGGGCTGGGTAGTCCCTGGGAGGGGGAGAGGGATGATGGCCTGGGCTGGATTTAAATGAAGATGCTGGGGGCGGGGTGGCGAGTGGATGAGCAGAGTTGAGGTGACAAGTGTACAGACCACAAAGAGCGACAGTTGGGGCAGGAGGAGCGAGGCTAATTTGGTGCTGGGTCCAGAGGAGGTAAGACTGGGCGGGGGTCCGGCCTGGAGAGCGAAGGGAGTGGGAGCACGGGGACGAGATGGCAGGTGCACAGGCGACAAACAGCAAGAGGGGTGAGGAGGCCGCGGGCAGCGAGAGGGATGGGGTGTCCCCAGAGGGGAGGGAGGTGGCCTGGGAGAGGTACTAGGAGCGCGGGCACGAGCGCTTGGGACCAAGGCAGGCCCGGAGCCGGGCTCCGCCACCTGGCCGGCCTCTCCCCACCTCGACGCGGGGTCCGTCGGCGGGGAGTACCCAGGCGCCCGCCCGCCCTCCCAGCCGCCCGGCCTCCCGCTCCGCACCCACCTCAGGCGCTCGTCCCGCGGCTCCCGCCCCTGCCCCGGCTCCGCTCAGCGCCCCTGTCCCGGCGGCGACGGGAGAGCAGGGGAGGGACGGGCGCCACGACCCGGAGGGCCGAGTGGGCCGACGGGCTGCGCAGGTGGCGGGCGGCGGGCAGCGGGCGCGCGCTCAGGAAGGCCCCGTGCGCGCCGCCCGCGCCGGGCTCTCTCCCGGCTGGGAAGACCGGGGTGCAGCCGCTCGGCTCCCACCCGCCGCAGCCCCGCCCATGCCCCATCAGATTGGCCCTCAATGACGTCCCGTCCCGCCCCCAGCTAAGTCTCATTGGGCGTCGCGGAAGAGGCGGGGCCCTCTTGGGGGCGGGGCTTCCAGCGCGAGCGGCAGTGAGGCGGAGCCAAGAGCCCGCGGGAGTCCCGGAGGCATAGCCAGCCGCTGGGGCCTGAGGAGCCTCGGGGCAGCGCGGGGGCCGGCGAGCAGATCTGGCGTCTCAAGGCCTTCTTGCCGCAGCTTTCTCATCTACCAAACAGGGCTAATACCGGTCACGGACTGGTTGTGTGAAAAATGGATGAAAGCTTCAAGCCACACAAAAGCTGTTACCATGGACAGCGCTGGCTCAGGTTGATCGGTCCATCTGGGGATATAACTTGCTTTGCGCCAGTTTGTTGTTTTGTTTGTTTGTTTGAATTTTATTTATTCATTTGACAGACAGAGATCACAAGTAGGCAGAGAGGCAGGCAGAGAGGAAGGGAAGCAGGCTCTCTGCTGAGCAGAGAGCCCCACGCGGGGCTCGATCCGAGAACCCTGAGATCATGACCTGAGCCAAAGGCAGAGGCTTTAACCCACTGAGCCACCCAGGCGCCCCTGTTTTGGTTTTAAAAGTAGGCTCCATGCCCAACGTGGGCTCCCACTCACAACCTCGAGATCAAGAGTTGCATGCTCTAATGACTGAGCCCACCAGGTGCCCCATGGCCAGTTCTGATTTAGGGCAAATAAGGATTAATTTTTATTAGTTTTGATAGTGGTTGGCAAGATTCAAGTTTCTTTTTTTTTAAGAGTGCAGAGCCGACTCCAGGGTCTGCGTAGGGCTGGATCTCACTACCCTGAGATTGTGAGGGTCATCGCCGAAATTAAGAGTCCAACGCTTAACCGATTGAGCCACTCAGGCGCCGAAGATTCAAGATTTTAAACTTAAGGTCTAATACCAGTCCTTTTCTTAGTAATCTTCAGTCCTGCCTGTTCTTAGCAACTGAAGGTACGACCCGTGGTCGCGTGTTCCCATCCTCAACTTCAGCCTGCTTTCCCTCCCCCACTCCCAGCTCTGATGGGAAGCCCGGCCACGGATGAGTCCCCGTCTCTCTGCCTCACAGGCAAACCCCCCCCAACCCAATCTATGCCTGATCCTTTCTCCATCCTTCTATGTCCCATGCCAAACCCCACCTTCTGCAAACCTTTTCCAAATATCTTCTCTTAGGCTGCTACAGCTTTTATCCCCCCCCATTTCTTTTCCTTCTGTTTCTTTTCTAACTCCTACTCAGCCACCAAGGATCATTGCTTTACTCCCTCTGCTTCTGTCCTATTTCCGTGTAAAAGCCTGAGGACAGGGGATGTGCTCTATTACTAACACAATTCCCGGCTCAGAGCACCCAGCTTACTTACTGAACGCAATGGCCTAGGCCACTGGCTTTCCAGTGGGTCAGTGGTTTTCAGTGTGTGTGCTGCCGAAGTGAGCACGGTCAGTGGTTTTCAGACTGTTTCAAAAAGCCCTAAGGATACCTCAGGGGGTTCATAACTGATCGATGGAAATCTTAAAAAGTTTAAGAGCTACAAAACACTTTCAAGTGAGATACAGAAGATTATGGAAGCCGTCAACAACAACAAAATGTTGGCTACAAGGAAAGGCATCATTTTTCATGCACATAAACATTCCCCAAGGAAGGTGGCCGTGCGGGCAGAGTTCACGCTCATGGCGGGTAAAGGAAGGAATGCCAGGCATGCGTAGTCGAGGTGCCTCTATGCTTGTGAACAAAGCTTGCACATGTCCCACTATGATGTTCTTTTCTTCTGTCATTCTTTTGTATTTATGATTCAGCTTCTGAACCCACTTTAAGTATCTAAAATCCCAAGATTAACCTTTAGAAGACTGTCACCACTTGCATATACAAGTCTAGCAGAATTACCTTCAAACAAACCAAAGCATAGACCCAGGATGCTAACGTTGATTTTAACCCAAGTTTTGTATTAATCAAAACAACCTCTCTGTCTTGTCTAGCAATGAATCGTTAGAACATGAACTTACATGAAGAAATTAGAACTAACAGGGGCACCTGTGTGGCTCAGTCTCTTGAGCCTCAGACGCTTGATTTTGGCTCAGGTCATGATCTCAGGGTCATAGATCAAGCCGTGTTGGGCTCTGTGCTGGGTACAGAGTCTGTCTGAGATTCTCTCCCCTTCCCTATCCTCCAACCCCCACTCATGCTCTCTCAACAGATAAAATCTTAAAAACAGGGGCACCTGGGTAGCTCAGTGGGTTGGGCCTCTGCCTTCGGCTCAGGTCACGATCTCAGGGTCCTGGGATCAAGCCCCGAGTCGGGCTCTCTGCTCCGCGGGAAGCCTGCTTCCCCCTCTCTCTCTGCCTGCCTCTCTGCCTACTTGTGATCTCTGTCAAATAAATAAGTAAAATCTTAAAAAAAAAAAATCTTAAAAACAGGAAAAGATATCAGAACAAAGTACTCAATTTTATATCTGCTTTACATACTGGGCTTTAGCAAAATTTTAATTTGGGATTAAAAGCTGTTATTTCAAAACACTTCTAAACCACTGACCTGCGGAAGAGAAGTTTTAGGCTGAAATGACTTTCTCAACCAGGAAAGGGAGTCGAGATAAACCATCCAGCAGGGAGTTCTGTGTAAAAACGTTTATTTGTACTAATGTTTAGAATACAGGAACTAAAGAAAGAAAGACACCTCAACTCCAAAGGGACAGTGAATTAGGGCCTGCCCACAGCTAAGGGGAAGGCCACTCCAGGGGGTTCTGGCACGGACTATCTCCCTCCACTACTTCATGTCAGTGTCACCAGGCAAAAAACTGAGGAATCAGGATGTGAAGACCTTACCAGCTGCTAGCGAGTGTGCAAGGGAAGAGAGGGATGTCTATGTGGCTTTCCTGTGACCCAGGGGCCAGGACACAGAGAGCAGGAGGCAGAGGATCCCAATTCAGTCAAGGGCAGGAGCTGGATGTCCAGGTCCAGGAAGAACAAAAAGGGGATTCTGGAGGTAGGCTTTTTTCATCGAGTTAAAAAACAGGCACATTATCCAACGTCTCCCTGTGGCCCCCAAGCTGCTGGCCTGGCCCCCTGATTCTTCCCCTCTCCCCACAAAACCAAAGGGAATAGGAGGGGAGGCAGAAGACAGGAAATTCCAAGGGCGGGGAATGCTTCGGTCATTGAGACCACCTGTGAGCGAGCCAGGTGCGCACAAGGAAGAATCAGGTGAAGCTGCGACTCCCCCTGGGGTGGGGTGGGGTGGGTCAGGGCAGAGCAGGGAGAGTGACCAAGAGCATCCTGGCTTGGGCGAAGGATCCTGGGTAGCAGGAAGAGAGAGAGCTGCAGAGAGCCGCTCTGGGGGAAGGAGGGAGCGAAGCTAAGCAGCACCAAGGGCCTGGAAAGCTCCTTGCAAGCGCCTCCTCGGCTTGCTCTGTCGCTCACTCCCAGCTGCTCCTGGCAGAGGCCCTGGTCTGGCTCGCCTCCAGGGGAAGGGAAAACCCTGGGGACCAGAGTGGAGGCAGAGCTGAGAGAAAAGTGAGCTGCTCTCCTACTCGTACTCAGAGGACACGGTTTGAACCCTGTGATCGCCAGGGCTGGGGCCCAAGGCAGGCAGAGTGAAAGCACTTCACGGAGAGCAGTGAGAAGCTGGGCCGCAGGTATGCCCTGGGGCAGTGTGCTGCTCCGTTCTCCCTGAGGGCCTAGGGCCAGAGGCGGTCAGAGCTGCCGCCTGAGCTTGCTGCTGCCAAAGGCAGATTGGCACGACCACCCGAGGTTCTCTGGACTTGTGAAAGAGGAGGAGGGGAAAGGTGGGTATGAAAAACAAGAGAGGAAGAGAGAAACAGCCCTAGATGTACGGCGGGGGGAAGGGGAGCGGGGCGGGGCACATCAAGAGGAGTTCTGGTTCTGGTAGATGGAAGCTTTCTCCTTCAACAGGTCCAGACACAAATGGCAGCTCCAACTTCCTGCAGAGAAGCAGAAAGGGGTCAGGATGGGTCCCATATTGCCCTAAGGTGCTGTCCTGCCACTCCCCACACCTCACTTCCAGGAGCAGGACCAGCTACAGAAGGCCGGGAGATGTTCTGCGGTAGCAAAGTTCCATGGTTATCCTGAGCTAAAAGAAACCTCCCGGGCTTCAAATATCAGGAAAAATAATTCCCAGCGGTGATGAAAGAAATAATCACGTGGAGGACTATTCCCAAATACAGACTCCTAGGCCCTCCTGGCCCTCTTAAATCCGAAATCTCTAGGAGCACGTGGGCAGACTACATTTTTAAAGCATCCAGCTTTACACTTGTGATTGGAGAAGAACCAGACTTTGTTCTCAGGGCCCCAAAGGTCAGGATGAAGATCATAATAGTGGTTCTAGAGAAACAGTTTTGACTCCACATAAGACAGCTTTCTGGGAAAACCATGGAAAGATGAGATGGGCTCACCACCAGGTGTTTAAGAGGCCGAGGAGCAGTGACAGGAAAAGGGGGTAACTGTGATGTTACGATCTATCTCTTAGAATAGATGGGGGAAAACGTCCCTTGCCAGAAAAGTAAGTGTTTCAAATTTTGCTTATTAGTATTTACTATGGTTGTGTTCTTCTGTGTGTGTCTGTGTGTTCTTCTTTGTGTTTTTTTAGCAACAAAATTAGTCCTTAATGCCTCAAAATTAGTGTCAATGTTTATCTGTGGATGTGGATGTGTATGGGGGAAAGAATCCACACCTTTTATAAGCTCTGCAGAGACATGGGGCGCTCCGAACCTAAGAAGGGCCTTTCTAACCCAAAGGTCAATAGCGCGGGGGCTGGACGGCTTCTCTGTAAACAGCCAACCAGAATGGTAAATAGTTTAGGCTTTGCGAGCCACATATAGTCTTGGTCCCATGTTCTTTTTTTAAATCACCTTTAAAAATGTGAAAACCGTTCTTAGCTTAGAAGCTATACACATGCGGGCTGCGGCTGGGCCTGGCTGCCGATGAGCTGCAGCTTGCGGACCCCATGACCTAAGAGCCTAGCCCCCCTTGCGGCTTCTAGAGAATTCTCCCTCGGCTCCCGGCAGCTCCTCACTACCTCAGCCTCTGACAGTACTCCAGTACGAAGGCCCCTCTACAGCTCATGTGGAATTCTGCCTGTAAACTGGTATTTCACGGTTAAAAAAAATAAAAGATGGAACACGCTACTTCTCCCCTAAGTGGATTTAGAAGCTGCGCATGACAGACGACAACAGCGGTGTGCTCCCCTGCAGCTGCCAAAGGACTTGCAGACTTTGTTCGTGTCCCCTTCCCTAGGGGGGTGACAGCAGTGTGACCTACATTACAGGTTAGCCTAACCACAGTGAGGCGCTTTCTCCTGTCTGTGTTGCTGGCCCACAGTCTTTGTGCACAATAAAAGCCACTGGGCATGCGCAGCCTCCTGAGTAAGCTCCCGGATTTCTGTGAAGGAGGGGTTTAGGCACAGAGATCTGGCAGGAGGGGGACCTGCAGAGAGACAGCCGCTTTCTGGTGCCACCACCGGTTTGGCTGAAAAGCTTGTGCAAACTCGGGAGCATTATTAAGCAAACTGCGGGAGGGATGGATAGACGGACCCATTCAGGCTCCAGGTTCAATACCATTCCAGGCTGGGCAAGGGAAGAGGGAGGAAACGCACACTCAAACCTATCACATGCGAAGAGCTGATACCAAAGCCTCGCATCAGACAAACCACGAACTGAGCTCCCTGGACTGCCTGGAGGAAAGCAAAAGCACTCCTTCCGGTGACTCCGCTCAGCCCCAGATCTCTCTTTGGTTGCTGATTTTCTGCATTTCTAAATGTACCTGGTGATAATGTGCGAACGTTAAACCCTCAAAGCGGAAATGCTAGGAAAGCATTCTAAGTGAAGGCCAAGTGTCTACTCCCTATCTGGAAGAACACACAGGAGAACTCACTTATTGTACAATTATTTTCCGGGTCACTAATAAAATACTTGTTCCGCATGAGAGGTCAGGACAACCTACCTTCAGGAGGCTCAGACATAGACGGGGTGAGACAGTACATATGGTAGCCGCGGTCACAGTCGTCGCAGAAGAGTAGCTGGTCCTAGAGGAGGCAGGATGGAGGGGGAAGGGGCAGGTGAGTGGCCAGCGGGGGCGGACAGGGACGGGAGCTTCTGCAGACACTGCTGCTTCTTCCTAGGACGGCGGGGCAGCTGGCGGGGAAGAGCAGACTCGCAGAATTTCTGGAGAGGAAATTCTCCACCCAGACTGAGTGAGTCACTGTCATACCGCCTGAACCCTACCAGCTTCCGAACTCAGCCCACGGCCTCCACTCTTGTCCCCTACGTGCTAGTCTTCACAGAGGAAACTTCTCTTTTAAAAATGTTAAGACAGAGCACATCACTCCCAATTAAATCCTCAGACCCGACGCCTGCCCTCTGATCCCTTCTCCGACTGCGCTCCTGCTCCAGGGAGGCCCCCACCAGCCCAACTGCCTCGGTCCACTGGGCCCGTCTGCCCAAATGCCCCTGGCCTCGTTGCTCCTGTCCTGGGCACGTTGTGCCTGCAAACCTTCCCGGACTGACCCCTCTGAATTAACCGAATCTCTACCCCAGCACTGCCTCCTTGGAGAAGGCAGCTCTGACCACCAACGCCGGGTACCCAAGCGGCCTGGACCACCACAGCTGCCGCTCTCTTCCCGGCATGCCGGAAAACCGCGGCGCCTTTCCTCGCTCACTGCCTGTTCCCCACAAGGAGGGCAAGTCCACGGTGGGGGGTCGGGGGGGAACCCTGCCGTCTTGTTTAGCGCCAAGTGCCCGCAACGGTGTCTGACACCAGGCTAGTGCCCCAGGGAAGGTCTGCTGCTCCCCGGGAGGCAGCTGTGGGCTGGGGGAGTGGGGGGCCGCGGGGTGGCGCGGGGACACGCACGTCATTCTCGGAGGTGCCGCAGATGTTGCAGCACTTGCACTCGATGCACTGCCAGCGGTAGGTCTTCACGGCCGCCATCATCACGGGGGTGAACTGCAGGCAAGACGGGTGCCCTGCGGGTGGGAGGAGGGGTGTGTCACACAGGCGGTGGCGGCGGAGGGCGGGGGTTGGGGGGGACCCTTGGCCCCGGGCGGGGGGGGGTACCTGAGCGACCGCAGTCCGAGCAGGACACCAGCTCCTCAGGCTGCCCCGTCTTCTTGTTGATCTTGGAGTCCCCGAGGCAGAAGTCGCAGTAGTTGTTGGGCAGGGCCAGGCCGTCAGGACCCTTCTTGGCTACAGAGAGGGAAAGTGCTCCGAGTGGGCTCCCGGGGGCCTTGAGGCACCCAGCAGCCCTGCAGGGAGGCCTTCCCGGGGGCAGGCTGACTCCCCCTGCCCCACCTCCGGCGCGCCAGCTTACACTTCTGCTCCTCCGACCTCTGGGAAACCGGGGTGGGGGGCTGCGAGTCTTCCTTGTCCTCGCCCTCCTCCTCCGCCAGGTGGGAGTGGGCGTAGTGGTAACTGAGGCCTGGTCGGTTCTTGTAACGTTTTCCACAAACTGGGTGGGGACAAGACGACAGAGGAAGGTGTTGGGATCCGAGAGAGCCACATCCCCGCCCCCTCGCCCCCCTCTCCCCGCCAGCTGCGGGGCTCCAGCTGAGGCAGAGGCAACCACCCCTGCCCCCGTCGGCTCTGTCTGCGACAGGCCTTCAGTGACGGCCACCTGCCTCCGGCGAGGAGCATCAGGCCCTGGGGTTCTCTAGTTTCCATGGCTCTGGCCTCTGTTACACCCCAGCCCACGGCCACCTCTGCTCTTCCACACTGGCTGTCTGGGAGGCTGAACCCTGGCCCCGTTACCACTTGCCCTGGGACTAGTCTGGGGGAGGGAGCTCCAGGTCAGGAAGGGAAGGGAATCTCTAAAATTTTGTAATCTGGCAGGAAGGAAAAAAGGTAAGGAAGAGACTCCAGACTTTTTTACCTCTCAATAACCATGGGAAGCTCAAGCTCTCCACGTATACCACAGAGCTCACCCCTGCCCAATGAGGATATAGGAGTAGGGAGTGGATCCCTTGGGAAATCACCTATCAATAAGTCTGTTGGGGTATCTGGCCCCCAAGGCAGCTGGAAGACGCTCCCAGGTCAGTGCCCTGCCCACCCCCCACCGATCAGCAAGGAAAGCAGGTCCCCACGAGGCATCTTGTACTCTTAAGCAGTGATACCAAAAAGAGCAAGGGCACTGGCAGGAGGGAACGGGGAAAGGATGGGAGGAGGCGGCAGGATGGTGAAAAACATTAGCTGACCACCAAGTGTCTGTCCCGGGGAAGGGGAAGCAGAGGGATCTGTCTGGAGTGGGTTCCCGAGAACCCTTCTGAAGCCACCCCATGCAGCGGGGCCGAGCAGCCCTAGGAGCAAGTCTGTGGGAGACAAGCGGTGGTAAAGGCAGCTTCCAGGACCGTGAGGAGTGGAGTACAACCGAAAGCCCACTGCTCCTATCCCCATGCCATTCCAGAGACGTTTACACTAGCATCGCAGGAGATGAGAAAGGTGGGAGAAACAAGGGAGGAGGGAAGAGGGATAGGAAAACCAAAAGTCTGAAAAGTTGAGAGAGCTACCTCTCTGGGGCGCTTTCGAGGTATGCTTTTGTTTGAAACTATCTGAAAGACAGAAAGAAAAGTCATGAGAAGAAGGCCTTGATACACTTGAGACAGGAGCGGCAGCAGCAGGAAAGCGGAGCAAACGAGAGAGAAACCAGCGGCGATGGTGCTCCCAGGACGGAGGGACAGAAGTGGGGCGAGTCAGAGAAAAGGGGGAGAGCAGACATTGAAAAATTCGGTGCTGGACTCTGGGGGGCCCTGGCTTGACTGGGGCCAGCAGACCTGGATGTGGTCGACAGAGGGGCCAATTCTGCCTGCTGTGTGCGCCCCCGGCCCCAGCACCCCACCCCAGGGACAGTAGAAACCTCTCCCAGAGCATGCAGGTCCCACCCATTGGGTAGCAGAGGCTGGGACCTCCCAAGGGTCTCAGAGGGAACCAGTCAGCAGGCAGGAGAAAGCATTCAGGCCTTTTGTTACCACTCTGAGCAAGAACACAACCCTCCCTCCTCTCAGATCCTAAGCAGGGGCTGGGTCCAAGGCAGGGACCACCCACCCACTCGTGAGGCACTCACTGTCACAGGCATAGGGCTTGTCCCGATCCTCCAAGATGGAAGCGTCCAGCTTCTTACGAGCACTGCCCACACCTTTACCCTGCCAGAAACGAAACGAAACAAAACGAAACAAAACCAACAGAAAGATCCCCTTATTAAGATGCCTAGGCCTAGCGTGCCTGGGTGGTCTGCCTTCGGCTCAGGTCGTGATCCCGGGTTCTGGGACGGAGCCCCGCATGGGGCTCCCTGCTCTGTGGGAAGCCAGTTTCTCCCTCTCTTGCTCCCCCTGCTTGTGTTCCCTCTCCGTGTCAAATAAATTAACAAAATCTTTAAAAAAACAAAACAAAACGAAAAAAAGATGTCTAGGCCTGAGGAGTAAACTCCCCGGGGAAGTGACTGCTAATTTCACTCAAGAGAAAACATGGCACAAGCAACAGCACAGGGGGCGCTGCAGGCGCCCCCACAGGCAGGGCTCTGCCTCCTCACCTTGGACTTCCCCTTGCCCCGACGCTTGGGAGTGTCTTCTTCATAGTCCTCGTCATCCAGGTCATCTAGGAAGTCCTCTGGTTCTAGGATCCGCTAAGTGGACAGAAGGATTACGATGGGCAGATACAATGTACCTCCAGAAGGTCCCCCACAATGGGCCCAGCCAGGCCACCCAGAACCTCCTCCGTGGGCGGAGGCCCTCTGCTGGCCCCTCCAGTCTGGCCTCATTCCTCACGGCTGCCCTGTAACACCCTAGAATCCCATTCCTTTTCCTTTCCATGCTTTGGTCTTTCCTTCCTTTTCGATTCTTTTCCTGTTGCTCCCCTAGAGTGCCTTCCCCACCCTCTCCAAGGGGCCGACTCAAATGCCATGTTTTCATGAAGTCTTCCCTGCTACCCCAAGTAGCCATGCTCTCTCCTGCCTCTGATCTGCTGCCCTAGGAACATACTATCAGTGGTTCCCTTCTGACAGCTCACTTCTTAGATTAATTTTTTTAAGTCTATTTTATTTTTTTAGTAATCTCCACACCCAGGCTGGGACTTGAACTCATGACCTTGAAGTCAAGAGTAGCATGTTCTACAGACTGAGCCACTTCTTAGATTTCAATCAAGAGCTCTGGGGGTGCCAGGGAGGCTCAGTCGGTTAAATGTCTGCCTTCCGCTCAGGTCATGATCCCAGAGTGCCGGAATCGAGTCCTGAGGTGGGCTCAGGACTTCTCCATCTTCTGCTCCCCCTAGTTGTGGGCGCTCTGTCAAATAAATAAAATCTTAAAAAAAAAAAAGACCTTTGCTGCTTACTTGTGTGGGCTTATAGGAAGTTTTTTTTCCCTAACCGCTCTGCTTCAGCTTCCCTGTATGTGAAACTGGGGCCATGGTACCTACTTCCTACTGCTGTAGAGACTAGAGAAAATGATGGACAAGAACTAAGCACAGTGCCTGCCATAGTTTTAACTCTTTTTATTTATGGGCATAGTTTTATCTTCTTCGCTGGTATGGACCAGGCCTGCTTCACCCATGTAACCTCAGGCACCAGAAAACATCTGTGACAAAAGACGATGAATGAGGGAGAGTCTGTACTTAGAAGAAAAGGAACAGGAGAAACTGGATACTAATAGCAAAGCCAGTCAGTACCCAATGCTAATTAGGGAATGAGCAGGACTAGAACCCCAGGGGCCTGCCTCCTGGCCCAAAGCTTCTGCTTCCATTCTGAATACGGGGTGGCCTCCGATAAAGAGGAGGCTGGTTTCCAACAGAGCTCCCTTAGCCACGGGGTTCATCTTATACCTTCCGTGCTCGACTGTTGGTCACAGGAAACTCGCCCAGGCTGTCATCATCCACTCGGGGGTCGGGGGCACCTCGCTTCTCCAGGGGGTCTGTGCGCAACAGAGCCTCCAAACTACTGCCATCTTGAGAGATCAGCCCCTCTTTCTTCAGGGTCTGGTCTGTGTCTGCAGGCAAGGTCAGGATGAGGCGAGGCTCAGAAGGGCTGAAAGCAGACCGCTCTGGGTCTACACAGTGCTAGGCCAGCGATGGGCCAGTCACTGTCTTTTGGTCTCTGGCTACCCAGGAACCAAGACACCCCAGTTTACTTGGTACCGTAACTTATCCATTTCCTTGTCTCCTCTATCAGACTGAGGTCTGTAAAGGAGGGAATGGCATCTCACTCACTCTAGCATCTTCAGGATCTAGCACTGGGCCTGGTATGTAACAGGTGATTGATTACCAGCCTTACAAGCAGCAGGCCACACCCCAGCTCAAGAAGGGGTGTGCTTTACCTGGTTTAATAGATGGGAAAGAAAGTCTTGGGTCCTCAGGAGGGTGGGCTCGCCGCTTTTTCCGCCAGCGCCGGGCAGGGTAGGAGTATAGCTGCCCAGAGGCCAATCCTGTGGGAAAGAAGAAAGAGAGAAAAGTCAAGGCCTAACGCAGTCCTGGGCAATAACATCAAACACCTTCTAGAGGAGTAGCACCCCTGCCCACCAAGTTCTACAGTGAGGGAGCAATATGGCCAGTGAGGGCCTGGGGGAAGGAGAAGTGACAGTTTATGGAAAAGAAAAACAGACGGAAGCTCGGGGGCCTTGGCTAACACAGAGCTCCCCAGAAGCCCAATGCCAGCGTCAGTAGGGCAGCCCTGCAGAAAACAAAGATGCTGGTACGAACCCGCCTGCTTCATCTTCCCTGGGCCTCTAACCCAGGCAAGACCGTATTCACGCACGTGTGGAAGCAGTGAGGAAAACCCTCTCAGCTGGCTCATCACGTAAGATGAAGAAGCTTCTGCCTTCCCTGTGCTCCCAAGTCTGAACCCTCACCTCACCTGGACCCCGGTGTCGTTTCTCCATCCAGATGTAACAGTTGCTCTGGGCCACTCCAGTCTGTGAGTCCAAGAAAGGCAGGCGCACGCTGCGCTCAGCGCAGAGGCGGGCATTGTAGTTGTGGCACTGCTCCATGGCGTCTTTGTAGTACTGCTCCCCAAGGCTGCAGCGGACACACAGATCAGGTGCGCATGTGCTGGGGCAGGGCAGAGCACAGGGTGCCGAGCGGCCCCGTTCCCCTGCCATCTGCTTATTTAGAAGGCTCAAAGGACCGGGAGACTGCAGCTCTGGTCCTATTTGCCTCCGTTTCCACCTCATGGGACACCACACCCCTTCACTAAGCCACTATGAGGAAAGGCACTTCATAAATTACCATCAGGAACACATGATCTCTCATGTGTCTACTCAGGCCTAAGCTTCGCCCACAAAGATGGGGAGAAACTAACGTTCATTCTGTGCCTCTCTATGTTCTAATATAATGTTCTAGCCCTGTGCTAGTCCAGACACCGCTTCTCTTAACCCTCCAGACTCTGAGAAGCACAGGTTAGCTTCTTTTCACAATCGAGGAAGAGTTCAACAAGGTCTAGAGCCCTTACTAAAATATAGTTAACGAACTACAGCACGTCTACACAACGAATTTTTATTAAGCCGTAAAAAAGAAGGAAACTCTTCATGTGCTGGTATCAAACCATCTCCAAGATGACTAGAAAAAAAGCGAGGTACAGTGCTGAGAAGTGTTCCAGGATGCTACCATTTATGTAACAAGAAGTAGAGAAGAAACTGTAGGCCTCCAGAGAGAAAAACTGGGTGACTTGCTGGGGTTCTCCTATATGCCATTTTAGATCTTTTGAATTTGTACTAGGTGCGAGTTTCCCCCACTATCTGATGGTGTACTTTCTGCCACTTCACTTTTATAAAAGACCTACAACAGTACCTGTTTTCACTAACTGGAAGAGATCTAGAGAGGATTTTCATTTTTAAGAAGTGGCAATTGCTTTTTTGCTTTATGCCATGTCGGCTTATGTACAGTTTCTTAAGAACACTCTACTTTGAATAGTGGGGTGGGGGGAACCTGTACTGAGTGAACTAATTAATTCCATGTGCTAATTTTATTTTATTTAAAGATTTTACTTATTTATTTGACAGAGTGAGAGAGATCACAAGTAGGCAGAGAGACAGGCAGAGAGAGAGAGAGAGGAGGAAGCAGGCTTCCTGCTGAGCAGAGAGCCCGATGCGGGGCTCGATCCCAGGACCCTGGGATCATGACCCGAGCCGAAGGCAGAGGCTTTAACCCACTGAGCCACCCAGGCGCCCCGCATGTGCTAATTTTAAAGTCACTGGAAAACATGTGAAAAACACCTGAACTTCTTCGAATCCTACTTTTTTCCTGAGTGCCATTAGAGTGATATAAAACCTGTTTGCTCACACAGGCCCATCTGAGGCTCTTTTCCATTCTCAAACCATCAAATTATACAGGAAAGAACCTTCTTTCACTCAGAAGACTCAGTTTGAAATCTAAATAAGGGTAAAACTTTAAGTGCTTTAAAAAGCTGGACAACCACACAGTGCCAGGAGTTACCTGGTTCTAAGAAGCATGTATACAGAACCAACCTTGTTCTCATCCTCAGGGCGTAACAAACGCGTTAGTACTGGAACGACAGTGACCCGTCTTTACATATTCGATCCACTGTAAATAAACTGAGGGCAGAGGTGGTTTCTTTCCCACAGTATCCCTAGTATCCACGAAGGTGTCTGGGACATCTTGACCTGGGAGTAAAAAGACCTTGCACGGCTGCAAGTCACCACACGAATGTGGACATTCAGTCAGCCCGTGTGGAGCTCAGCTTCCTCTGCTGGCCTTGGGAAGCCAGACTACATAAGCTCTAACATATTCTACTCGAGGGAGACCCCTCGCATGCGAAGCTGGACAGAGTGCGTCTCTGTTGTTTATGTCCACAACTCAAGCTCCACCGACAAACCAGGCTCTGGAATCTGAGGGGCTTTCACAGAGCCGTCACAATAGGCCACGCAGGCTCAGCTTAGTATGTTCCCAAGGAACTGAAGACACACCACACACGAGGCGACAGCAACACAAGATTGCCTGACTTGATTCAATGAGTGGTAATAACTGTAATTTGAGGTAGTAAGCACGAATCTTGTGTTGGGGAGTGAAAGAAAAAGGGAACAGGCTCACATTAGCCGGCCTTTAGGAGGCAGCCATGTCCTCACCACACAGAGGAAAATTGGATAAACAAGGCCGAGCGCAGCAGCTCCTTTGTTTCTGCTGATGGCAATGGATACTGACGCTGGAAGTCAAATGGAAGGAAGGGTGAGATGTGCTGAAGGCTGCAGAGTCAGAACACCGAAGCTACAACTGGTTTTGGGGGGATAATAAGAGAGTCTATCACAGCACTTGGGAGTTAAGTGGGATTTCAGAAGGTGGTGCAAACTGCCTTGTGAGAGAACTGGGAATGAAACACCTAAGTCAGGGGGAGAGGGGATCTGATGAAGAGAGACTAAGAGAGAACGAGAGGGAATTTATAAATGGGAAAATTCTTCTCCCAGAACCAGATGCAAGTCAGAAAATAAGAGCTAGTAGTCCTGACCTCCATGTATAACCTCAGCTGTTCAAAAAGCAGGCATACCATGATCAAGAGAAGTTCCAGAAAAGTATCTCCTGGGTGAGGACGGTACTGGAAGAAAGGAAGCCCCTTCTTCCAGGGCAAGGTCTGTAGGGAAATGTATTAATTGCAGTGAACAGCCATCTGCAGCTAGACCTAAGAAAGTTGGTTTCTCATTACTAGCACTCAGGAACCAGGGGCTGGTAACCCTCACAATCTCTGTAGCAACTTTAAGAGAAATGAGTCGTGCTCTGTTGAAATGGGCAACTCCTCCCTTCTAGGACTACATGAAAGGGTTGGCAGCTCTATTTCCCTGAAGAAAGTCTTCCAACATAAAATCTCATTACCTATTAACTCTTAAAATCTAGGGAAGTCTGACAATCCCCCAGTACAGTAAGATTTCCAAGGCAGGAGCTCTGATTTCTTTCCAGGAAGCGTGAAACCTGTGTAAAACCTCCCTTTACAGTGGGCTTGGGGTGTGTGTGTGTGGGGGGGGTTAGTCAACAAAGAGAAAGGCAGGGAAACAAAGAAAGAACATCTGAGTCAGGAAGAATAACTATATAAATGGTAGATCAAGAGCGACATTTCTAAATTGAGGGAAATGTCAGCCTGAAGAAAGAGCTGGGGGAAACTGGAGTGGGCAGATCAGAGAGAAAGATAATAGTGTTGGGAGGAGGGGCAGCTGAACGAGGAGGCAGGATGGAGCTGAAAGCAAGTTAAAAAAAAAAAAACACACACAAAAAAAACCACAGGAGGAGAAGAAGGCACTTAGCTTAATGGAAGTGGGAAGGCATTCTCAAAGAAAAGGCTCCAGGCCGGGAGGAGGGGAGGTAGGCAAAGCAATGTACTCTTTAAAAAGGCTCTTGGGAAGAGTGGGGGCTCAGCCACCACAAAGGCAGATGAGAAGCCGTGAGTCCCTCAGAACAGTTCTCAAACCTTTACCCTGTCATCCAGTCCAAATCCAAAAGCCCTGCCTGGATAACGAGTCGCCTCTCAGTTTTCCTACCTCTGCATCAAGCCCAATTTACCCACTGAAAAGAGCTTGCTCTATTGGCCCACTGGGCACGAACCCATCTCTTCAGGGAGGAGGCTAGGTTCAATCAAGTCCCAAAGAATCTTTAACTCACAGCCAACAGACCCCGCTCCATTTTCGCCAACAACCATTAACTTTAACTTTGCTCGAAACCTGACCAGCACAAGGCGATTGCACAGCGCGCAGCCTGCCGACCTAGATGCCCCTCCAGGCTGCAGAGGCGTCCTGGACCGCTTCCGTCCAGTTCCCGTGTTTTTTTTTTGGTGCCTGGACTGGCTGGTGCAAAGGCCCTCTCCCCTGAAGTTCCTTCCCTTCTGCACCGCCTTGCTCCTCAACACATTCTTCCCGATGATGCTTCTGGTCTTGGCAATCAGATCCTCAGACCCCCCCCCCCCACCCCGATCGTCAAGGGGCTGTTAAAACAAAACAGCCCCGCGGTGCTTAACCGCACAAGGGCTGCTGAGCCTGTTGCTCCAGGACCGGCCGCGGGCAGCGGATCCGGAGGGGTCGGCGCCCGGCTTCGTGGGGACACGGGTCGGTCCCGGGCCCGCCCTCGGCCCGGCCCCTCCGGACCGAGGCGTCTGGTCTCGGAAGCGCACCCGGACTGTGTCTCTCCTACGCAACGACGGCGCCATACTCGGGCCACCGTGAGCCCGAAGGAGCGCTCAGATCGCACGGCGCCGCAGGGAGGCTGCCCGTAAGGGGCTCCCGTGTGCCCCCCTCAGGGCCTCCACAAGTTTCCAAAGAAGCGCAACGTCTTCTTGGGAGTCTCCTGTTGCCCTCCCTACTAGGAGTCGCAACCAGGCCTTCTCGGGCACGTCCTTCCCTCCGCCTCGTCCCCTCCCGCACCGCCGCCTACTCCCAGGCCCCTTACAAGATCTCCCGGCCTAGGAGAGAAAGAAACGACTACTCACAGCTTCACTACATTTTCTACCACAGCCGCCATCTTCCCTGCTCCTCTCCCTCAGGCCGGGAGGCCCGGAGCCCTCAGCGCGCAGGCGCCGGGACCGCACCGGGGAACCGGTTTCCTCGTTCCTCTGCGCAGGCGCCGCTTGAAGGCGCGCGCCCGAGAACGAGGCCGGGAGAACGGGCTTCCTGACCGTCCACCCGGGTCGGGGAGTAGAGTCGAGGGAACCCAATGCGCAGGCGCGACGGAAACGGGCGCGCGCCCCGAGGTTCTTGGGGGAGCCTCGGGTCTTCCGTGTGGAGGGCGGGACGGGAGAGGGAGGGTCTGGCGTGGTGCAGAAACGAGAGGGTTGATGACGTGAAGATGGTGGAAACTTGAGACCCAGATTTGGGCTAGATGGAGCATTATGCGTTCTGCTGCCTCACCGACATTTATCCTTGTGGTTAACCCCTTGCCTTCACTAATGGGCGCGGGGAGGGAGTTGGTGGGTCGCAGAAAACAAGAGTAATGCACAATCCACTTGGGTCCCCAATCGTGTGCCTATTCAAGGAGGGGAAAATTGACGCCCGACTTTGGCCTGAACATTGGAGTCTTGGCAAAAGTTACCTCCCCTTTCTGCCACCAAACCCAGCCACCAACGTCAGTGATACCCTCCTCCCTTGCTTCCTACTTCTGTCCCTCCACTTAGGCTCTGAAGAATTTCCCTCCTGCAACTATGCGTGAATCTATTGTACCACTCATTATTCCTTCACTGTTGAATCGTGCAAATTCATATACAAACATGGCTTAATATTCTTTTAAAAATTCAGAGCCCTTCCTTCAGCCCGTGGTCGCCTTGGCTTATCACCCCATTTCTTCCTACCCTTTCACAGCGAGGTTTCTGTTTATACTCCCTATCTCTGTTGACTTATTTCCAAGTCCCTTTCGCCCAGTTTAATGACAATTTTGTTCCCATTGGTTCATTGAAACAGGTCCTAACAAAGACACCATGACATTCTGACCAGTTCCTCCTTTTTCTTTTTTCAAGATTTAATTAATTTTTTTTATTTGAGAGAGAGGGAGCACGTGCAGGGGTGGGGAGGAGAAGCAGAGGGAGAGGGATAAGCTGACTGTGGAGCCTGATGGGGGGCTGGGGGGGTCCACCCCACCGCCTTGAGATCATGATGTGAGTCAAAATTAAGAATCCACCGTTCAACCCACCCAACCACCCAGGCGCCCCGCATTCCCTCCTTTTTCAAGCCCTTTTCAGGGTCTCTGAGATGAACATTCTCCTGGCTGGCCTCTGAACACATTGACAGCAGTTCCTTCAGCCTCTTTTGCTGATTCTGTCCTTTGTCCCACTTTCAAATGTCACAGTCCTCGGGGTGTGGCCTTTGGTGTTTGCCATATACCTTCTGCCATCAACTCCAAGATGCACATATTCCCCGTGCCCCTCCCCTACTTTAATATTTCAGAATTGGGTGACATCTTACCATCACCGTGCCTTAAAATCACTTTTGGTAGATGGGGGTTGTGTGATATTGGACAGTGCCTACCCTGCGCTCAACTTGCATAGCAGGTGGCGGCCACTGGGAAGAAAAAACTCAGAAACAATACTGGTGCAGTCTTTTACCTCTAGGAACCGAACAACTGTGGGGACAAAGAGTATCAGAAGTGACTCCAAAGCAGGAGTCAAAAGTACATTGTGTGTTGTGGCCTGAATGTTTGTGATCCCCCCTCCCCCCATCCTCTGTTGAAGCATTAACCCCCAATATGATGGCATTTGGAGGTGAAGTCTTTGGGAAGTGATTAGGTTCAGATGAGGTCATGAGGGTGGGGCCCTCATGATGGCATTAGTGCCCTCCTAAGAAGAAGAAGACAGCTATCTCTTTCCCTGAGGAAAGGCCCTGTGATGTCACAGCAAGAAGGTCGCTGTCTGGAGCTAAAAACTCTGGAGAGTAGTTCTCTTCGGAGGAGAGTGACAAGAGGGGCCATAAGGTGGCTACTGAGGTGCTAGGTATGTTCTTTTTCCTTCTTCTGGGTAGTGGGTACATAGGTTGGTTCACTTTATAAAAATTTATTGAACTACCCAAAACTGGGGCACTTTGCTGCATGTATATGTCAATAAGAAAATTTAAAAATATTAGAAATAATATAGAGGGGTGCCTGGGTGGCTCAGTGGGTTAAAGCCTCTGCCTTCGGCTCAGGTCATGATCCCAGAGTCCTGGGATCGAACCCCACATCGGGCTCTCTGCTCCACGGGAAGCCTGCTTCCTCCTCTCTTTCTGCCTCTCTGCCTACTACTTGTGATCTCTGTCTGTCAAATAAATAAATAAAATATTAGGAAAAAAAAGAAATAATATACAGGCTAGTTCTGTGTAGATGGAAAGGTAGTTTGTGGGCCCAGAATCAATGCCTTTCACTTATTTTAGGATTCTTTCAAGAAATGCTACATCAGGGGCACCTGGGTGGCTCAGTGGGTTAAGCCTCTGCCTTTGGCTCAGGTCATGATCCCAGGGTCCTGGGATTGAGCCCCGCATCGGGCTTTCTGCTCGGCAGGGAGCCTGCTTCTCCCTCTCGCTCTGCCTGCCTCTCTGCCTACTTGTGATCTCTGTCTGTCAAATAAATAAATAAAATCTTAAAAAAAAAAAAAGAAAGAAATGCTACATCACTGAGCAACAGATGCTCTGACCCAGTAACCAGTATATACAGTGTTTCTCTTACAGGAAGGAGCCAAGGAGTGGAAGTGGGGTGCGGCCTTTTGCAATCTCAATGAAGGCCTCTTTTGCAAAGTGTTTCCTATTTCTGGGCCTCTGGGTTCCGCCTGACCTAAGGGAGGAATGCTTCCACGAGGGGGCACAATAATGATTTCCCTAAATTAGGAGCTCAGACTGCCAATGGGTTATTTTTTGTTCTGCTTCCCACTGGGCAAGAAAGGAAAAAGAGGTTATGCTTTTGGCTTGTGTGATTGATTCTTTTTTATTTTTTCTTTCTTAAGATTGAATTTATTTATTTGGGAGAGAGAGAGGATAACTGGACTGATATTTAGGAAGCTAAAACCCAAAGATATAAGCCCAGAATTTGAAGCAATTTTTGCCTTGGGGACATTTACTGATCTGGGAGATATAACTGTGAAACTGAGCTGTTGTTTGGTGGTTTTGGTGGGGAGGGTTAAAAATCAAAACCCAAAGCCAGCCCAAGGTAGGAGAATAGATACCCCACCATGGACACATACACACTTTAAGATGGGATCCTAACTTGTGTGAACTTGTAGCCCAGAATCATATCTGGGTGGTTCAGGGAAGCTTAAGCCTTGAGTTTGGAATAAAGTAGACCCATCTTTATACAGCCCCTGGTCACCTGGCAGAAGCAAGCATATCTGGTATTGAGTAATAGGTTTTATGAACGAATGTACTGTCATCCTAGTTCCCAAATTATTTCTACAAACATGTTTTTCAGATATGACATCCAACCCATCGTCAAAGACAATCAGGCACACAGAATAAAACGAAACCTTGTAGGACGCCTGGGTGGCTCAGTGGATTAAGCCTCTGCCTTCAGCTCAGGTCATGATCTCAGGGTCCTGGGATCGAGTCCCGCATCAGGCTCTCTGCTTGGCAGGGAGCCTGCTTCCTCCTCTCTGTCTCTCTGCCTGCCTCTCTTCCTGCTTGTGATCTCTGTCTGTCAAATAAATAAATAAAATAAAATCTTAAAAAAAAAAAAGAGCCTTGTACAAGAACCTATACAAAAACTATAAAACATAAATTGACCCACACAAAGATTTAACGCCCGGAATTTCTGATACTGACCATAAAATAACACTGCTTATTGTGTTTTAAGGAGTAAAAAAACAGTATAAAAACATCTGTGGGGGGATCACCTGGGTGGCTCAGTGTTAAGCTTCTGCCTTTGGCTCAGGTCATGAACCCAGGGTCCTGAGATCGAGCCCCACAACCAGCTCCCTGCTCGGTGGGGAGCCTACTTCCCCCTCTCCCTCTGCTTATCACTCCCCCTGCTTGTTCTCTCTCTCTCTCTGTAGAATAAATAAAATCTTACACACACACACAGACACACACACACACACCCCTGCAGTGGGCAAGTGGGATTAAGAAGTGCCACAACAGAATTTTAAAACAACAATATAGAACTTCTCCAACTGAACAGTAAGATAACCAAAATTAAGAACACAATGAATCCAGATTACTCATAACTGAAGAGAGAACATAGAAAACTAGAAGCTAGGTAGGCAGAACTTGTCCTTAATACTGCATAAAAGACAAAAGAACAGAAAATACAGAAGTAGAGCAGAAACATTGATATATAGAGAGATCTATATATACATATAGATCCATATATATACATATAGATCTATATGTATATATACATATAGATCTCACATACATTTAAAACATATGTTTTTATGAAGTTGGCTCCATGCCCAGTGTGCTGCCCAACGCAGGCCTTGAACTAGTGACCCTTGAGATCAAGACCCTGAGCTGAGACCAAAAGTCAGATGCTTAAACTGAATGAGCCACCCAGGTTCCCCCTCATATATATTTAATTGGAGTGTCAGAGGGTAAGGAGAGAGAAAGGAGCATAGGCAATGTTTAAAGAGAAAAATGATAATGCTGAAAGAGGTGTTTGTTTGTTTTAAGATTTTATTTGGGGCGCCTGGGTGGCTCAGCGGGTTAAGACTCTGCCTTCGGCTCAGGCATGATCTCAGGGTCCTGGGATTGAGCCCCGCATCGGGCTCTCTGCTCAGCAGGGAACCTGCTTCCCCCTCTCTCTCTGCCTGCTGCTCTGCCTACTTGTGATCTATTTCTCTGTCAAATAAATAAATTTTTTAAATTTTTTATTAAAGATTTTATTTATTTATTTGACAGACAGAGATCACAAGTAGGCAGAGAGGCAGGCAGAGAGGGCGGGGAGGCAGGTTCCCTGCTGAGCAGAGAGCCTGATGCGGGGCTCCATCCCAGCACCCTGGGATCATGACCTGAGCCGAAGGCAGAGGCTTTAACCCACTGAACCACCCAGGTGCCCCTAAATAAAATCTTTTAAAAAAAGGTTTTATTTATATGAGCAAGAGAGATTGAGAGAGCATGAGCAGGGGCGAGGAGCAGAGAGAGGGCGGAGCAGACTCCCCGATGAGCAGGGAGCACAGGAAGGGCTTGGTCCCAGGTCCCAGGGACCAAAGCCAGAGCTGAAGGCAGACTGGTAACCAACTGAGCCAGCCAGACACCCCTGAAAGATGTGAATCCATAGATTAAAGAAGCCAAATAAGACTAAAGTGAGCTAAATAAAGACGTCACGGGGATAAATGCTAGGGTATTTAGGATGAAGTGTTATAATGTCCACATCTTATTTTCAAAAGGTCAGGATGATAGTTTTTATAGGCAAAGAGATAAAGCAAATGAAGCAAAATGGTAAAAATGGGCAAATCTAGGTGAAGGTACATGGATGCACGTTGTACTCATCTTTCAGTATTTCTGTAGGTTTGAAATGTTTGAAAATAAAAGCTTTGGGGGAAATAGTCAATTCTATACAGGTAGATCTGCCATTCTTTAAAAATGGAAGTCTGGGGACGCCTGTGTGGCTTGGCTGGTTAAGCCTCTGCCTTCTGCTCAGGTCATGATCCTGGGGTCCTGGGATTGAGCCCCACATCGGGCTCCTCGCTCAGAGGGGAGCCTGCTTCTCTCTGCCTCTGCCTGCCACTCTGGCTGCTTGTGCTCTTGATATCTCTCTCTCTCTCTCTCTGACAATTAAATAAATAAATAAAATCTTTAAAAAAAAAAAAAAAGGAAGTCTGGGACGACCTGGTAAAGAACCCTGAACCACCAAGATGAAGGCTGAAGGCAAAGGGAAGGGGTCCTTGGCTGGCCCAGTTAGTAGAACGTCTGACTCTTGACGGTCGTGGGTTCAATCCCCAAGCTGGGGGTAGAGATTGCATTAAAAAAGATAAAATCCTCAAAAAAGAAAAAAAAGTAAAAGGAAGTCTTTGAAGGCAAAGGGAATACGAACTGGTTAGTAAAGGAGGGGAAGTTATTCATACCAGCTATGGTTTTGTAGAAAAAGTCTGTATAAAAAAAATATATTTCTCTTCTTGCTGTGGCAAGTATATTTTTACATATTTTCAATCTCCCATTCTTCTCTCCCTCTTTCCACTCTTGCGTCTAGGGTGTATTGGTGGTAATTAACTTTACAGCATAGTTCATAGTTTGCGAGACATTGAGATGGGCTAGTAAACAAAAAATTGCAGGAGGGACGAACATCCGAGAATCCTGGCCTTGCAAAGTGGGTGTGATCATTGACAGACGTTGAGTCGTCTCCCTTTGGAAGAAGAGTGAATATATTTTCGGCGGAAAGAGGAGTAGATGCTTTGTACTTGGGAGGCTTATACTATTTTACGATTACAGGAATGTGATTACGTGGCTGCCGGGCATCGCAAATGGTGGGACATCGGTCATTTCTTTGGCGGCCCAACAACTTCTCTTCCTGTTTTGGGGAATTCGTTTTTGTGGGTGGTGTCTGGAGGGCAGGGTGCCGGAACAGCATTATACAAGCCGACGAGGACAGACCCTTCTCTTCCCACGGCTGCCTTGGTACAAGAAAGGATTCCTAGTGGAGTTCATCTGACGTTTCAGGTGTCCTGTCTAGTTCCCCTTTTCCAGCCTGACCCAGCAACCCCACGTGCCCTCCCAGGGCCCTTGGGTGGGGGTGCCTGACGCAGGGTGGCTGGGGAGCAGCTCCAGGGCACCCAAGACAGGCATGGGCGCTCTGACCTCAGCTCAGGTCCAGGGCGAGGTGTGGCCTTCCAGGTGGGCAAAGCTCTAAGGAAGGTTTGCTTTTTTTCTTGTCTTCCCTTTCCAAGGCAGAAGGGACAAGCCTTTCAAGCACCAGGAGAGGGAGCCTGCTGGCAAGGAGCTGCTTACCTCTTCCCTACGAAGGCCTTTTGCCTTCGCACTTTACCAGGGTCTGGGGTGGCACCCGTATTGGGGGAGTGGGTTGCAGTCGGGTACAGGCTTTAGGGTCTCACAGACCTGGGTTAAAATCCCACCACTGACCGAGAAACCACTAATCTCTAATGATGGTAAAATTTTCAAATTAAGAAGACAAGGGGTGCCTGGATGGCTCAGTCTTTAGGTGTCTGCCTTCAGCTCAGGTCAGGATTCCAGGGCCCCACATCAGACTTCCTGCGCGGCGGGAAGCCTGCTTCTCCCTCTGCCACTCGCCATGCTTGTGTTCCCTCTCTCACTGTGTCTCTCTCTGTCAAATAAATAAAATCTTTAAAAAAAAAATTAAAAAGACAAAGTGTAGCAGGGATGAAACATGATGCAGGTTCTATGGAAAGTAGAGGGGTGATTCCTCAAGAAATTAAATATAGAATGACATAGTAGGACCCAGCGATTCCACTTGTACGTATATACCCAGAAGAATGGAAAGCAAGGACTCAGACTGATGTTTGTGCCCCAATGTTCACAGGAGCCTTGTTCTCGATGGCCCAGACGTAGAAGCAACCAGGCGTCCACTGATGGGTGAAAGGATACACGACATGTGGGATAGACAGACAATGGAATATTGTTCAGCCTTTAAAGAAGGACATTTCAACACACGTGGCAGCATGGATGAACCTCGAAGATGTCAGGCTAAATGAAATAAGCCAAAGGACAAATATGCTGTGACTCCACTTACATCTGGTCCCCAGAGCAGTCACGTTCAGAGAGACAGGAAGTAGATGGTGGTTGCCAGGGGCTGGGGGAAGGGAGAGCGGGGAGTTCGTGTTTTGTGGGTATGGAGTTTCACTTTGGGAAAAGAAGAAAGTTCTGGAATAGATGGTGGTGATTGTTGCAGAAGAACATGAATGTATTGATGCCACTAAATCGTACACTTAAACGTGGTTAAAGTGGTCAGTTTCATATTGTGTATATTTTAACACACACACACACACACAGCCCTGTGGCCAAGCAAAATGCCTCTGGGTCCCATTCAGCCCCGCTATGAAATCTGACACAGGGAATGGAGGCAGGAAAGGCTGGGGGCAAGGTTGGAATCTGGGATCCGCAGGGTCAGAAGGATGGAGAACCAGTGGTTAATGGAAGCAGGGGACAGCCAAGGCTTGAACTGGCCTCCAGCCATCCGTGTGGCCTGTACCGATCAGACACGAGCCCCACCTTAGCACTCTCCCTTCCTCTATCCCCACTGTCCCTTCCCCGTCCAAGTCTCCTCACCCTGCAGTGGCTTCTTCCTCTCTGACCTTTGGTCCATCTTCCATTGGCTCGGGCAGTGAATTGCTAAAACCTGGATCTGACCACGTGTCTCTCCTGCTTAAAATCCTTCTGCAGCTCCCCATTGCCTCTGCTCAGCCTTGCAAGCAAAGCCATTCCCAGTGGACTCCAAGCTGTTTCCCCAGTCCTGCCTTTCCCGAGCCCCAAGTTCCTTTATGTCCATAGCCACTTTGGAGTACCTTCCATGTGGCAGTTCGTAAATCTTGTCCTTAATTTTTCCCACAACCCTGCGAGGTCAGGACCATTGACCCATTCTAGAGATGGAGAAACTGAATCTCACACAGACTAGGTCAGACCCAGAGATCCACGCTCTTTTCACCACTTGGCGGCTCCTCTGTCATTCACTCTGGTGCCTCAGTGCCTTTGTTTATGCATGAGTGTATCTTAGCCTTCAGGTTTGGGGCAGAATCATGTCTGACCATCCTAATGGGCCCTCTGCCCTAGGCATTCCCGATCTTGTTTTCTTGACGGTTGTTCAACATGGTGGGAAATCCTCTTACCTGCTTACAAATTCAATATTCTTTTTCCACTAGAATGTAAGCTACAGGAGAGCAGGGATCGCGCCCGTCTGACACCCCCGGCACCGGGAACGCGCTTGAGTGCCCCCTGGCTGCTCAATATAGCGCTGATGAGCTCCGTTTGATCCCTCCCGGCCCCAGGTCTGGCCCTCCCTCCCGCATGCGCCCTCAGTCCTCTGATGCCGGTGCACCTGCTGGCCCTTGCACCAGGGCTTATTTTTTCATTCTTGGGTCTCCCCCATAGACCCCAGCAGCCTGGGCACGGCGCCTGGCTTACCCCAGTGCTCAGCCGCCTCTTGTAAACACCAGAAGCAACATTGCAATATCCCCGGTTGGCATTTGGTTGGTTCCCGCTCCCAGGCAGAAGCTTTCAAAGGGGACCAAGCCTTCTGGGAGCGGGGTCCTCCCCCTGCCTCCCTAGGTCAGCCCAGGTCACAGAGATCAGTCCGCCTTCCGGAGGAAAGCTAGGTCAAGGGTGCAGAGAGCACAGCTACCAGCGGCAGCAAGTTTTATTGCGACCAGAATCTCCTGGTCATGGGAGGGGGGTGGGGCTGAGGGACATTCGGTCATCGATGCCATGTTTCCAGTCCAGGACATGGAGCCGAAGGTCTGGCTGGCTATGCTGTGCCTCCCCCCACCCTGTCCCGCCCCCAATCACGGCATCCCCCGGGGCTGAGACAGAAGGCAGGTGGAAAGGGGAGTCCGTCTTGGCAGAGCCTTCATCCAAGGGAGGTGAGGGAAGGAGGAGCAGTCGGCGGTGGGGGTCCAGCTGGCCCAAGATGCTCAGGGCCCTTTGGGCTGACTTCTGCAGGTGTCCTTAGTGTGTTTTAGGGGAAAGCAATGAGGCACACTCTGCCCCTAGGAAGAGCCTGGGAGGGAGGGAAACAAAGGCTCAGAGAAAGAAATCACTGGCCAGCGACCACACAGTGGGACCTTGGGAATCCTGACTTCTAGGCCCGGGCTGCATTGCCCCCTGCCTCCCAGCATTCACTCCATCCTGAGCACCCGGCCTGGCCAACCTTGGTCCTACGTGGGGATCTGCATGTGGCCCAGGTCCTGGTCCATGATCTGGAGGACGTCATCCAGGATGGAAGGCCCCAGGTCCACGTGCAGGGAGAGCAGGGAGCTGGCATGGGACAGGAAGGGCTCCTCGGCCCCTGACTCAGGGGTCAGCCCATTGTGGGCAGAGTCAGCCTCTGGAATTCTCCAGATGTCCACGTTGCCTGCCTCCTGCAGGGAAGGCTGTGGGGAAGGCTGCGGGGTCTCCAGGTGCAGGCGAGGGGGTTTGGGTGGGGCCTGGCTTGTGGGCAAGGTGAGGGCCTGGGGCCCACCGATGACAGGGAGGGAGATGGCATTCTTGAGCAGAGGGGATGGCCCCTCGGGGAGCTCCCGCCCGCACAGCGTGGTGGTGCGGGTGAACTGGAAGGGGAGGTCGAAGGCGCCATCCTCCTCAGGTCCCTCGACTGCAGTCCCTGGCAGGAGGTGGAACTTGCCCTGCAGGAAGGAGATGTCGCCGAACATGTCGCTGCCCCCGCCGCTGCCAATATGGATGGTGTGGCGGAAGTCCCCCAGCGGCGGGCTGATCATGTCCGACGACAGCAGGTCCCTCAGCTTCTCCTTCTTGCCCTTGCGGCTGCCACGCTTCAGGTAGATGGGCACCTTGGTGGACATCGTGACCTCAGCACCCAGGCTTGGCTCCTGGCACTGGGGACAGTGGGGACCGTGGCCTCCTCTCACGGCCTCAGCCACAGACACCAAAACCTTGGTGAAGGGCGAAGACTGATGTGTGGGATGTGACCGAAGATGTCCCAAGGGATGAGAAAAAGAAAGAAGTCAGAAGGCTGAGACAACAAAAATCAGTTTCTCCCCAAAAGAGTTGAAAATGCTCTGGAAAACTAGCAGCACCGAAGTGGAACTCTTGGAGACAGCCGCGCTCTCCCGTCTTGTTCTCACGAGGGTCTCCCGGGGGGGCTGAAGAGCTGAAACACCAAAGGTGCAAGTCAGGGACAGAAGGACACAAGGCAGAGGCGTTGGTGTCATTTCTGAGGCCCCTGTGTCGGCCCCAGGAGCCCAGGTGGGGCCACTCCTCTGCGAGAAGCCACGTTGGAGGAAGCACGTTCGCTTGCGGACTCACTGCCCCTGGGAGCCTGGATCACCAGCACTGAGCCCCTCTCCTGATCCAAGAGGGAAGTTGAGGCCTGGGAACCTGGGTGACAGGCCCAGAGTCATATCCAAAGTCCTGGCTTTGGTCTCTCGCCCTGGGTCTCTGGCTCTGCTTATCGCTTTTGCCTGGGTTCTGCATCAGCTGTGCCCCAAGACATAGCAACTGTCAAGTTCATGTGGGGAGGTCTCTCAGACCTGTCTTGGTCCCCTACTGGACCAACGAGAGAGATTTTGTGAACCCTGTCTCGGCCACCTGCCCGTGCCAGGCCTGGACACGTGGCAGGTGTTCGGCCAACAGGGCCGAATGACAGATGCCTTGGTTGGGCCCAATCTCATCCCACCCAGAAGTGAGGCCATGCCAGAGTGCCCCTTCTTTCCTCCAGGTTGGCAGTTCCCAGCTCCGGGACGGAGTCTGCCATAGTTACTGTCCCTCCACCCTGCCCAGCGCCTGAGGGGAAGATGCAGTGGAGGGTACAAATATTTTGCGGGGCTCTGAGCTGTGCCTGGCATTTTGCCGAGTTCCTTGCAAACGCGTCTCATTTAATCGTTGCCATCACTCTCCTCTCATCCCCGTTTAAACACCCGACCCAGAACACATGTTGCAGGGATTTGCACAAGGCATTGACGAGGGAGAGAAGCAGAATGCAAAAGGGTAGTATGGAAGATTCCATTTCTGGGGCACCTGGGGGGCTCAGTTGGTTAAGCGCCTGACTCCTGGTTTGGCTCAGGTCACGATCTCAGGGTCATGAGATCGAGCCCTGTGTCGAGCTCCACCCTCAGCAGTGAGTCTGCCTGAGACTCTCTCTCTCTCCCTCTGCCTCACTCAAATAAATAAAATCTTAAAAAAAAAAAAGATTCTATTTCTGACAGCAGTGACCAACTCCCCTCTGCTCTGTCCCTTCCCCGTGTATGCACGCAGGTATGTGTACCTACAGATACGATCCGAGTAGGATTATACCCTATATAAAAAGAGAGAACCTGGGTGCCTGGGTGGTTCAGTGGGTTAATCCTCTGCCTTCAGCTCAGGTCATGATCTCAGGGTCCTGGGATTGAGTCCCGCATCGGGCTCTCTGCTCTGCAGGGAGGCTGCTTCCCCCTCTCTCTCTGCCTGCCTGTCTGCCTACGTGTGATCTCTGTCTGTCAAATAAATAAATAAAATCTTAAAAAAAAAAAAAAGAGAGAGAGAGAACCTGGAAGGCCAGCAGTGGGTTGTTATATGGGCTGTGTAGACCGCGGGAGGGGGAAGGCAGAGAAGAGGCTTGGAGTCAGTGATATGGGAGGAGAGGAGTGTCCTAGATAAAAATTACCTGTAATAGTTGGTATTGTTACTAGAAAGTGATATATGTAACTGAAAAAAGGATGGTTGGCAAAATGCTGATGACGGTTCTCTCCAGGTGGCAGATTTCAGATGATTTTGCCTTTCTTCTTCATACTTTTATAAGCTCCAAATCTGAATAATAAGCATGCGTTACTTAGGTGCACATATAATTTGTGTAGTCAGAAAAAAATAAAGCTATTTTTAATGTGGAAAAAATAAGTGCACTGTGGTGGGGTGTCATGCTGGCTTAACAGAAGAAGGAAGCATGGCAGGCCCTCCTTGGTGTTCCCACGGTTGGGGATTGGCCTTGAACATGGATATGAGAGCCCAGATGTGGAATTGGAACACAAAAGGCAAAGAAATGTGTCCAAGGTCGTCCAGAGGGTAACCAGATGAGCCCCCCTCCCCCACTGCCCCCTCCGAAGGCTGCCAAGGGGCTGAGAAGGTAGGAAATGGGCCAGGGAGGGGCGGAGCAGCAGCTCGGAGGCCTGGCCTGGTCCTAGGCCCCAATCTCTGTCCTGGGCAGGGTGAAGAAAGAATGAGGGGCTGGCAGGAGGGAGCAGGAAGGAGGAAGGAGGATGCAGGAGAGGCAGAGTCCCAACTCCCAGCCCAGGCCCTCACTCAGGAAACCCCACCCCAGGACCGGACACTCCACGTCAGTCACACTGAGCCAGAGGGACCGGACATCTTGCCCCTCCCTGAGCACCTGCAGTTTAACAGGAAACAAAGGAGTGACTCTCCAGTGGCAGAATTCCAGCTAAGCTTGGAAGGAGCTGGCGGAGGGTGGAGGGTGGGGGAGGCGGTGGATGCCTCGAGGTCCTGGGATCCCACCCCTCACTCATGGAGCGGACATTTACCTGTGATCACCGTGCCAGACCTGGGGGCATGCCAACACCCACCCGACCTGTGTCCTTGGCAGGCAAGCAGTCCTGGGGCAGCTTTTCCCTCCTTTGCACTCATGAAGAGTGGGGCAGACTGGTGGGATTTGTCATCCCCCCCCAACCCCATCACAGAGTGCGCCAAGAGAGCCTGAGTGTTTCCACAACAAATTGGGCGTCCCTGACAGCTGTCTCGCTCTAAGCCAGATGTACCCGCCCAGTTCCAGATGTGGGGAGAACTGGGGCTGGGGGGAAGGGTTGGGCCAGCATCAGCCACCCAGGGGAGAGCTGGGAATTGCAATCATCAAGCCCTAAGGATTCGGATTTGGCAAGCGTGAGACCCCAGTCTCCAGCTGCCCTCACACGGTTCCCATTTGAAAGTTCCCAGGCACAGCACGGTGGGTGTCACCACCACCTTCTACAGAGGCAGAAGCTGAACTTCAGAGACCTTAACGTTGCTGAGGTCGCCCAGCTGGGAAGAGGAAAAGTGGGCCCCAGTACCCAGCCAGGACCCTGTAGCTCTGATGCAGTGGGCCACCCAACCTCTGAAAGCCGGGGAGCAGGAAGAAAAAAACAGGCTCCCAGCTAGGCTGGGGCCACTCGGTCCCCAGACCGCCTCCATTTAAGTCCATTTGGCTGCCCCTCTCCCCTAATTCGCAAGGATCCAGAGATATGAGAATGAGCTCTCCATCAGGACAAGGCTATGGGGGGCTGGGAAGGGGTGGCTTTCCCCAGAAGTGGGAGGAGCAGATGGGAGCTTGCCCTGGACAGGAGCCCTGGGCCTCCTTCAGAGAGAATGACTTGCGGGACGCACAGCCCCTTACCTTGGCTAGGAATACTGGTCCACTCCCCATCAACGGGTGTTCAAAGAGCCACCCCCTGACCTCGAAATCAGGAGCCAGAAATTGAATCCATCTCCATCTGGGACTCTCTGTGACCTTGGGCAAGACACGTCTCCTTTCTGGCCCTCACCTTCCCAATCAATAAAATGGGCTGACAAAGCCATCACCAGAGGGCTACTGGAAGACCATACTGCCACAGTTGCAAATGAGAGATGTAGGACAGATAGGGCTGGGGATCCCTGTCAGCCCTGTCATTCATTCGACAAATAGCTGTAGGGCCTTCCTCAAGCAATTTGGTTATCCGGGGACAGTGCTCCGAAAAACCGAATACTTCCACCCTCCAAGCGACAGCCTTCTCCCTCCTGCCCTGGAGGCAGCCTGCGAGTCCCGCTCGCGGGCGGGAGTCTCCCCGGGTCCTCCGGGTCCCTGTGCGGGGCGGCGCTCGGCTCCACGGCCGCTAGGTGGCGCGCGCGCGCTCGCTCTGTCGCCCCGCATCTCAGAGGAGTCAGGGGCACCCCAAGGAGTGGCATGTTCGCTTATCAGATGCGGATCGTCTGAGGGATCTTCTTTTCTTGGGGTGTTCTGGTCTCACGACCAGACAGTAGGTGGGGAAAGGGACGATCGGGGATCTTGCCAGGGTCTCCAAGCTCTGGGAGGAGCCTCCCGCGTGCTTTCCGGCCTGGGCGATGTCCGAGTGTCCGCTCGGCGCAGGGCCAGAGCTCGGGCGAGCAGGCCCCCAACTCCGGCTCCCGCGAGTCGGGTTCCTCAGCCCCAGCTCGGGTTCCGGCGCCGACCCCTCCCCGCCCTCTGCCCGAGCACCCAGCCCGGATCCGTTTCAGGACACTCGCGGCCGCGGCTAAACATAGGAGGACACATCACCATCGACTAAAAATACGACCCCCAGCCGGGGCGGGGACGCTGGGCGGCGGTAGGGCGCTCCCACGTCCCGGGTGTGGGGCGGAGGCCAGGGCTCAGGGTGAAGGGCGGGACCACGAGTTAGGGTTCGGGATGCGCTGCCCCTTGCAGGCGGAGGGGGCGCGGGCGTGGCCGCTGGGACCGACACGCGGGCGGGAAACACCGTGGAGCCCGAGGCTCCCGGGAAAGGACATGCGCGGGGGTGACACAGGGGCCGGGGCGCGAGCCGGGACTGGGAGCCACGGGGATGGGCCTCTCAGGGGGGCCCCTGGGAGTCAGGGACGGGCTGCAGAGTCCCGGCCCGAACTCACCTTGACGCGCGCAGGCGGCGGACCCGCCGGCTGCGAAAGCTCGGGAGCTGGACCGCGCGGCTCTGGGAGGCGATCCCGGCTGTGAACTCACAGCAAGGTCCGTGGCCCCTGAAGCCCCGCCCCGGCCCGCGGAGCCAATGCCCGGGCCGCCCCCAGCCAGGCCCCGCCCACATCCCCGCCCCACTAGGGGCCTCGCCTGTGCTCCCCCTTCAGTGGCGCGGAGCCCGGGTCCCGCAGCCGCGCGGGCGCGGGGTCCAGGGCAGGCTCGGGTGGCTGCGGGCCGGGCGGTGTCGGGTGCCCCGGCTGGACTCTGCGGACTTCGGCTGCGCCTGTCGGAACCAGAGCTCTCGGTGTTCGAAGGGCCGAGGGGGCGGCCGCCGGAAGACCGAATTATAGTTCTTCAGAATTCACCGAGCGTCCTTGGACCCGTTGCTCGGTGGAGGGCTGGGTCTGGGGAGCCGCCCATCAAGTGTATGTGGTGGCCACTAAAGGAATGACTGAGACCTCGGAGGCAGCCGAGTTAAAATATTAACAAACTTGCGAGAGCTTTAAGTTTACCGCCCCCTAGAAAAGAGAGCACTGAGGGTGTGTGGGCAGAGTGGCCTGGGCACGCCCGTTTGCCCTCAGTCTAGGTGGCTTCCGGGCCCGGGGGTGGAACCCATTCGTAGTCTCATTCTAACTTCGTTTCATTCATTCATTCATTCATCCATCCATTCATTCATTCATTCATTCGGTACTAGAAACCTTTATTGAAGGGCAGGCCCTGCTCAGGGCTGTGGACATAGGCGGAAGGAACCTGCCCTTCCTCCAGTGATTCAACAGAGAGTTGAGCATCTAACAGGGACCAGCTGCTGTTCTTGTCGCTGGGAATTCGGGGCCCCAGGAAAGACGGAAAACTGAAGCTCAGGGACCTGATGGTGACCTGCTCAGCCAAAAGGCCAGACCTGTGGTCTTTGGGGCTTCTTCTTGCCTCAGGCTTGTCATCCAGCCACTGTCCCTTCTGCCCTGCCCTCCCTCCCACAGCACAGCCCTGGGAGGGGACAGCAGCTCTGTGTCAAGACTTTAGTGCTGTCTCTGAGCTGTGGATCCGGGTGGCGTGCTGACTCTGCTGCCCCCTTGCTCTGTGGCCATAGGCAAAGGATGGTCCCTTTCTGAGCCTCTTTGCCTGTAAAAGGAAAGTTACATGAGTCCCCAACAAGATAAGAAACTTGTCTGTGCTTTCTGGATGGGAACACAGGCCCCACAACGGTCACTTTTATACAAACATTAGGACAGTTGCTTTGGGGGACAGCAAGCTGGCCTCGCCCCCTGACCTAGAATGACTCCACTGATGAGACCTCCTGAGCCTGCAGGAATGTGGCTGAGGCACAGCCCCCTACCCTCTGCCCATCTGCTGAGAGTCCTCCTTTGGGGGAAGGAGGTTGGGAAGGGTCGAGAGCGCCATTCAGAGCTGGTGACAAAATAGAAAGTTTCAGGGATGGAAGTTCAGACAGGCAAAGGCACTCATCAGAAGCCACATGACCCTGGGAACCAGTTCCAGAGCTCTTTGGAGAGGTTTGGGGGTGGGGAGGCTGTTGGGGACCATTAGGGGATGGGTAGAGAGCAGGGCATTTGGCCACATCAGCCAGGCCCTAGCCCCTGATCCCCCCCCACTTAGCGACTGATGAGCCTTCTCTGCAGCCTGTCAGGCCAGGACTCCTAACCGGGGCCCAGAGCCCAGAGCACACCATCTGTGCTCTGGGGACTGTCTTAGGTCCCCTGGATGTGACAAGCTTCCAGTTCAGTGGTGGCTCCCCATGTGGCTCAGTGTACCCGTCATCAATCCGAGCTCGAGCTCAGGGCGGCCGCCTGCAGAAAGCCTACACCGGAGGCATGATTGCGGCCTGGTGGGGGGTTCGCGGCTTTGCAAGCACTCGGGAGAGCGCTCCATCCTCTCCGCACAGATGAGGTTGGGTCACTCCGCTGGGGCCAAAGGAATGCCCCGAGGTGCCCGCTGACAGCTCCTCTCCTCGAGCTTTTGCTGAATGGGCAGGATCTTTGCACACACACACGGGCTGCTGTGGAAGCCCAGCCATCAGCGCGCGCTTATGAACCGGGACTTCTTTTGCTAAAATTGGCGCTTTTTTACGCAACTTCTCAGGCTGTGTGTAAGGGCCTGAGTGTGGGCGGGGAGGCTGGGATCCCGGGCCAGGGGATAGCGCCAGGGTGTCCTGCTTTTCTGACTCAACAGACATTCAGGTCAAGTGTCCTGCCCCCTGCCCTGCCTGCACCCCGTGTCCAGGGTCTAATACCTCAGCCAAGGCCTGGACTGTTCTCCCTGGAAGGGCTCCTGGGCGCCCTGGGGGCTGAGGGGGCAGGACCTGAAGGGCGTTTGGGTAGGGTCAGGCACGAGGAAAGCTACGGATGGAGAAATGCCTGGAATGGGCTATTGAACTTCCTTCTCCTCCACTGGGAGCTCTCTCTGGCCCTGAGATGGGTCCTGCTGGTTTCTCCCACCCCATGGCTGCTCCCCCCTCCCCCATAGGGCCCTGTAATCACCACACAGTGACTGACTCAGCCCATCCTTCCCCTCCCAGCCCCTTCTTCCTGGAAATCATCTACGTCAGCAGCCCCAACCCCTGTGGACAGAATCGGAAGCCCCTTCTTCATGGTTAAGTGGGGAGGATGGGGGGGCTGGCAGGGAAGGACCCCCCCCAGGGTGGAGCCAGCTCACCACAGCCCCACCTATCTGGGAAGCTAGGGCCCTGGGAGGCAGGCGGGAGGATGGGGACCAGGAGTCGGGGGGCAGGACTGAGAGCAGAGAGTCACAAGGGAAGCGTGGCAATAATCTTGCGGGCAATCTAGAGGGCCAGTGAAAAGAGACAAAGTATCTGGAAGGGGCATTAGCACCCTTCCAGGGCCGTGGAGCAGCAGGGAGCTGGGCAGAAGCTCCGTCCGCCCCTGGAAGCCTCCTCCACCCCAGCCCGAGCTCAGCCTGCAGGGCCCCATGGCCTCAGCCAACCCCAGGCCTGGGTTGGATTTTTCCTTGATTGTTTCTTGTTTCCTTCCTCCCCTGGGCTCCTGCCAGCTCCGGCCCTGCCCTCCTCGCTCTTCACCCTCCTTTAGAGAAGTCTGTTCAGCCAGAGCCTGAGACTCGAGATGGGAGTCCTTTTGGAGCTGCCCCCTGCTTCTGCCTCTGTCTTGAACCCCTCCTGGGGAGCTGGGTATCAGGGCCTTGTGGGGAGGACTTTCCTCTGGGTCTGGATTTTGGCTCCAGGCCCAGAGCCATGGGGGTTTCCAGAGTGGTGACAGCTCTGTCCTAGGAGGGACCAGCCCAGGCATTTCCCCCAGACGTCTCTGTGAGCACCCAAGCCCATGGCTGTCCTTTGGCCTGGGGAACACAGAGTCAGCAGGGGCAGTCTTCAACACTTCCCACCTCCTCAAGACACCCTGTCACCATTCATTTTGAAAACTCGTATTTGATTCTACTTCTTGTCTATGGCTGTGCTGGACCAGGGAAGACACAGATGGCCAAGACTGGTCCCTGGCTTGCAGGGAACAGATAACCCCAAATGAAACTAATAACCAATCCTAAAACAGCACATTCTGTGCCATAAAGGAGGTCCTCCAGGGTAGAGGCTGGCTCTGATTCCACTCCATCTATCCCAGGCCAGCCTGGATGAGGCTCAGTTAGTGACTGTGGATTGAAAGAAGAACTAGAAAGATCAGAAAAGAGAAGGGTTTGTTTTGCTAGAGGTGAGGAAGCAGATGGGAGTGTTAAGAAAACTTCAAGGAGGAGGTGATACTCGAGCAGGGTATTAACGGGTGAATAGGAGTTCGCCGGACAGGGAAAGGGAAGGGCGTTCCAGGGGGAGCAGGCAAAGGCCGAGGCAAAGGTCAGGAGGAGTACAAGTGGATGCCTCATGTGATTGGGGGAACAAGAGCTATCCAGAAGATCGTGGCACAGGACAGAGGGAAAGGGTAAGAGGGTAGTGGGTGAACACAGTCTTCCTTGCCCAGCATCCATCCCTCTTACTCTGGGGACCACCGCTCAGTTTTCCAGAGTCTCCAGCATGACTAACCCCACCCCCAAGGCAAAAGCCTCCCCCTTACTCCTGCCCCCCAGGCGTCCATTCTCCCTGCAGACAACCAGCATTATCAGCTTCTTGTAAACACTTCTGGAGATACTCTTGGCCTGTGCAAGCAAAGCCCCTCCCATCCTTTCTACACAAATGGCAATATCTAGGCGAGTAGGGCCCCCCCAGGTCCCGCAGGTCCTGGTGGCCGTGGTGGGGGGAGAACAGGCTCTACTGTCAGAGGCAGGGGAAGGGACCCCACAGGGCATCTCACTGAGCCTCTGCCCTTCCCATTCCTCTGCCCCTTGCTTTTTCCAGTTAACATTAAATTGTCCTTGGTGTCCCTCTTTTGCTGCTGCCTAGCGTTCCAGGCTGTCCTGGTGTACCTAAGTCGTTCTCAGCCGGTGGCCCTTTCGGTCATTGCCAGCCCTTTCCTATGACAAGCAGGGCTGCTGTGAGTCACCTCATACAGTTGCCCATTCACACACACGTGAGCACAGCTGCGGAATCATTGCTACGCGAGGGGTGAGGGGTGGGGACATGCGCAGCTGTCATTCGGTCAGCTCTGTGCTGGTCCTTCCAAGGGGTGTGCCCGGCACCAGGCCCCTGCCCAGACCGCGGGCCCCTCTCTCCTCAGCCTCCCCGAGTGCCTGCTTCTCCAGCTCTTTGTTCTCTGCTCGTCTGCAAGGGAGAACGAGACCTAGCGGAAGGAGGCTCCGGGTGGCTTTAGTGTGTGTCTCCCCTAAGCGAAGTGTTTGGCCGCCTTTTCCTTGGCTTTGGGGCCCAATCCTCGTTCCTTCCTTCTCTGGCTGCTCACTTAGGAAGGTCGCTTCAGAGATGGGGACCTAGAGCGAGGCCTGACCACAGGCAGGGGCCGCTCTGGGGACCGTTGGTTCAAGAAAGAGACAGAGCCTGGCTCTGAGCTGTGGGGTAAAAGCCAGAGTTGGAGATAATAAAGTAGGAAGATTGGAATTTGGTGACAGACCGGCTACGGGGCCCATGGAGGGAGGAGAAGGGGGGTGGTCGAGCCCGATCCAGGATGATGACTCAGGGTGGAATGGGTGGAGGAGGGAAGGGAGGACGGTGGGGTCACTGAGGGAGTGTAGGATTCTGGGGACGAAGCTGATGTGCCACCTGCCCATTCTCCACCCCACCCCCACACCCCAGCTTACATGCTTCCAGGTCCACAATCCCTGGGCAGGGATTGCCTGCTGCCCCCTCCCTCTGCCGCTGGGGCAGCCCCCTTGCACATGCTCTCGTCCTCAGCTCACCCAGCCACCTCCCCAGGGCATCCTGCTGCTCTCAGCTGCGGTGTCTCTTCCCTAGGGAAGGCTTCTGCACCCCAGCCAATGTCATGTCCCCTTGTGAAACCCTTGGAGAAACTGGGTCGCTGTCTCCTCTATGCCACTGTCAACAGATTCACATCCATCCCCCTCTGGACGGTAGCCACCAGCGTCTCCCCAGAGTGCGTGCAGCATAGCAGGCACCTGACCAACAAGCAAAGGAATGGGTCAGCGAATGAACGCCACGATGCTGGGGACAGCAGGACGGGGGGATGTCAGGGATGGGGACAGCAGGAAGGGGGCATGTCGGTGCGGGGGACAGCAGGAAGAGGGCATGTCCGGGACAGGGGTTTAGGAAGTAAGAGCCTGGCGCCAAGGACTTCTCTGCACGCCCACCCGGTTTTGGTTTTTGCCACAGCATATGCCTGCCCCTGTGCCTGGAGTTCGCTTGTTTTCGGTTTCTGCCCCGGAGCGGAGCTCTGGAGGAAGCAGGCATCGTCTGTTCAGCTCCCCTCTGCATCCAGATCCCATCCCGACACAGCAACACAGCATGGGACCACAATGAGTGTTTGGCAACAGGAGAGAATGTGGGAAGTGATGGGCTCGGTCTCCAGGTCTGCACACCAGAGGCAGAGGCACTCCTGCCTCCTCCTTTCCAGGTGCTTGTCTGGGAAGGTGGAAGGGAAGCCACTCCTGCAGGTACCTCCCGTGGGCCTACTGCCTGCGATGCTTTGTAGGGATGGGACCAGCTCCTACTCTCGGGAGGCAGGCATCCTGCTGGATTCACAGGGAGGAGGTTACCCACGGGACGGGACATGGAGAACAGAGTGGAGGGGCCAGATCGCTGTGGGCGTATTTCTTTCAAAACAAACATGCCCACAGCGAAAGATTTCAAATGCACTATGAGCGTGGACATGAAAATTAATTCTCTGAGTCCTCCTGCCCCTGACCCCGAGCCCTTCCATACCTGCCCCGGAAGCAAACCACTGTTCCTAGATGTGTTCAAAGGGGCAGAGCATTTGAAGGGGACGGAGGCTTCAAGGGGAATGTGAGCCTTGGGAAGGACCTGTGGGAATCAGGACTGGCCGTGCCTTCTAGACCCTGGCCCAGTTCTCCTCCTGCTCCTGGAGAGAAGAAGCCAGGAGGGCACTGCTGCTGGCTTCCAGGGAGAGCCACCGCCCAGAGGGGCTGCCTCTGCCAGCCCGGCAGCTCCCCCTTCCCATTCTTGGCAAGGGGCGGGGCTGCTGACTTGACCCTGGACCAGATGCTTCAGACCCTGGGAAGATCTGGGAGTGACGGAGTGGGCAGAGGAGACGGGGCTCAGCGGGGCCTTCAGGCAGCAGGATGCAGGGATTGGGGTCAGCAGGGACATGGGGCAGCCGCTGTCCCAGAGACCTCTGAGGGCCCCTGTGGCCCAGGCAGCTGCCGGCCTGGCCTCTCAGCTGTCATGTGGCCCCCGGGAAGGCAGGGAGCCTGGAACATGAGGAGGAGGGTAGGTTGGGTGGGGGAATCGGGAACTGGCTGTGGGCCCAGGTGGGTCCGAGGGCAGGCTGGGCCTGGGGGCCTGGGCATTTCTAGGGCAGACCTGGAGGGAGCAAATAGGTCTGGCTGCTCAGGAACGGAGGGGTGACAGAATCCCACCTCAGTGACCTCCAGACTGGGAGGCCAGGAGGGTCAGCTCCACTCCAGCACCCCCCTCCTCCGCCAGATCCCCAGGACCTCCCTGTTCTCCAGCTTTTTGTAGGCCCCTCCCAGATCCACCAGTCCAGTCCCCACCCCTCACCAGAGTGTGGCTCCTATCACCCACTAGCCCAACCCAATAACCATTTGGGTGTCCCCCCTTGGTCCCAACCTGTCTCCGACAGTCCCAGACACCTCCCCAAACTGCGCCCCCACCCCAATCCCAGGCACCTGGGCTGTTACCTGCAAGTCCTTCTAAGCCTGTCCTTGTCATGTACCAAGTTGGTCAGTGTGGCAGGGTGGAGAGACAGAAGGTTTGGAGTTTAAATCCCAGTTCTATCACTTACTTAGGCCGGTGACATCCAGCTCTCAGCATCTGCCAGCCGGGCTTGTTGGGAGTTAGGTGTGATTTCTATGTCAGAGTTCACACAGTGCATCCTCAGAAATGTTAGCTCCCTTGCCCTCCTACCTGAGCTGTTTTCTCCATCCATCCCCTGGCAGTCATCCCGATCCTGCTGTCCTGGATCAGGCCCCCATCTTTTTGGTGGCGAATGACAGAAAATTCAATTCCAACTAGTTTAAGAAAAAAAGAAGGGGGTGTATTTGTGGCTTAGGTTTTGAGGGGGTGGGGCTACTGTCATCAGAGCTCAGATGATGTGGCCTGGTGCTGACCTCTCCCTCCCTAACTTCTGGCAATATGTCCTTTGGTTTAGTGCCTGTTCAGGACGGGTTTCCCCTCATTGTGGCAAGATGGCTGCAGCAGCTCTGCCCTTGCAGCCGAGTCTTTTCTACTGCTCCTGCAGAAGTCCTGGAGTCATGGTGTTTGGACTATCTTCGGTCATGCTTCTCTCCCAGACCATTCACCAAGGGCAGGAAGGAGCAATGTGCTGCTTGGTTTAGGCAAGGGAGGAGTGTGGAGGAGGGGTGTTCCCCACAGGGAAACCAGGGTGCTGTTTCTATGGGAACAGAGATGGGTACCAGGAGGCTCTGTCTTCCGGTAGCTCTTAGAGTATCTCTGGCCTCCAGACTCCCCCGGCTTCACTCTGCCCTTCGCGGCACTGCCAGGCCTTCCTAACATGCAGGTTTCAGGGGCGCCTGGGTGGCTCAGTGGGTTAGAGCCTCTGCCTTTGGCTCGGGTCATGGTCTCGGGGTCCTAGGATCGAGCCCTGTGTCGGGCTCTCTGCTCGGCGGGGATCCTGCTTCCCCCCTCTCTCTCTGCCTGCCTCCCTGCCTGCTTGTGATCTCTGTGAAATAAATAAATAAAATCTTCAAAAAAAAAAAAAAAAGATGCAGGTTCCGTACTGCCCTCCTGCTCCACACGGAAGCTTCTGAAGGTTCCCTGGGGTGAATCAGGTCCAAACTCCTTTGCAAGACATTCCTGACTTCACAGTGTGGCTCCAGAGCTCTGTTCCTGGCCCGTCCCTTCTTTTTGTCCCTCTCTGCCCCTCTTCTTCCTCCTCTTTCCAGGCATTCTCTTTCTTGTGGGTAACAAGCGCACTGAAGACAGATGTCCCAACACTGGAGCATCACTCGTGACAGCCACAATATGGGAACAGCCCCGTCCGTCACCTGATGAAGGAAGGACAACACTGTCCATCTGCACAAGGGACCACGACTCAAACAAGGGGAGAAAGGAAATGAAAGTCTGACGCCTGCTAGAGTGTGGACGGCCCTTGAGAAAGAAGCCAGACGCAGAGGACCACGTGTGCTGTGATCCCGTTTGTGTGATGTGCCCAGAACAGACAAATGTGTCGAGGTGGAAAGTAGGTCTGTGTTTTCCAGGGGAAGGGGTGGGGAGTGACTGCTAATGGGGATGCGGTTTCTTTTAGAGGTGAGGAAAATGTGGAATTCGATAGTTATGCTGTTCATATGACATTGTGAATGTACTAAAAACCACCAAATGGTACATGGTCAGATGGTAAAGTTGATGCTGGTCGTGTATCTCGCTAATTTTTAAAATGTTAAAAAAAACAGAAAATAAAAACTACCCCCACCCCCGCCCCAGTCAGTCAAGGCCCTTCAAGGCTAGTTAGGAAGGTCAAGTGTGGAGGAAGACGCTCTGTGTGGCCAAACAGGACTGGCTCTCGGGGGGGCGGGGGCGTGCTCAGCCAGGAGCCCCAAGGTCAGGGGAAAGGAAACGTGTACCAAACAGAAGTGAAAAATCAGTCCAGAAGGCTACTCCCAGCACCAGGGGAAGCTGCAAGATGGGCTGAGCCAGGCTGGGTGACCCCAGGTCAAGGGAAAGGAAACACTAAGACCGAAGTAGCTGCAGAGGCAAAGCAGGATGGAGGCCCCCAGGAGCAGAGTCACCCTGGGCGTGGCGGGGGGGTGCGGCACAAGGGCTGGGACACGGAGACGTGGAACTTGAGAAAAGCACAGGGACTTTGCTCAGAACCATCTGTTCCACCCTTAGGCTTGTGTCTCAAGGGCACGGGCAGGAGGACCAGGGGAGATGCCACCCAGCAACACGGGGGTTCTGAAGCAGAAGGGTCCCAGGAGTCCTGGCCCAGCCCTGGTTCCTTGGCTTCCTCCACCCTCCCTCCCTGACACCCTTCCCCGAGCCTTACTCCAGAGGGCGGTGCCTGGCACAGGCAGGAGCAAGAGGGACCGGCAGGACATTAGTGTCCCAGCTGAAAAGAGGTCTGGGAATGGCCCCTTGGCAGTCGCTGGGCACCAGCTTCCTGACACCAGCAAAAGGGAACCGTCTGGTGGCAGAGAGGTGCTCGCCCGCAGAGCGGTCTGCAATCTGGGGTTTTCTGTGTGTTAAATGCCTCCACGGGCCTCCAGGAGCACTTCCAACAGTCACGTGACCCGTTTCCAGGCAACGGGCTCGCGCTCCCATTCATGCTGAGCTCCAGCTTTCCGCCTCTGCCCGGCACACGCCTCCCCCCACTGGGACGCAGAATCTTCCTCCCTTTCCAACCGCCCCATCGCAGGGGGGCTCTGGATCTTGCGGAGCCTGTCATAAGGGGAGAGGAGGCTTTGTACCCTCCAAGGGGACTACGATACAATTCCCCACAAAGCTACTTCAGTGGCTTGAGCATAATTGGCTAGAGCGGGGCTCCCTCTGAGCCACGCAGGGACTCATGCGATAAGGGCCCAGAGCCTGGTTTATCGTGGCCCAGGGCGGGCTGCTTAATCTTCCCGGGCCAGGGTTTCCCAAAGGGCGGGGGCGGGGTGCAGGGTTTTGGCGGACATTGGGTTGGTGCAAATATGAAGGCTGTTCTGGAACTGTTTGAGGTTGTGGAAGAGGGCCCCGGCCTCCTAAATGCCACATCTAGAGACGAAGTGGCTGGGTGCTCCGGGATCTTAAGGAGGAGGGAAACTCAGCTCCCCATGCTGGGGCTTGTCTCTGTTCTCGTGTTCAGACGAGGAGCCTATAAAATGAACGAGACGAAACCGTGGCTGCTAGTTTTCAAAGGGAGGCCAGTTTCTCCCAAAGCCGGTGGGACCTGCCGTGGACTCCCCCTCGCCATCTGGGGCAGGAGGCAAAGGTGGGACCCTGCTCGGTCACCTGTCTGTCTCTGACTCAGGCCACAGGCATCACGCCTGCCGCACCCTTGCACACTTCCCTCAGCCCAGCAGTCAAGCTCCTCCCGCTTGGCTTTGGCAGAGGAGGCGGGAGAGCCCGCGGGCTTTGGGCAGAAACTCAGCTCACGTTTAGCCAGTGAGGGCTTTTCCCCAAATGCCAGGACACACGGGGTGTTTGGGGACCCTAGAGGGCCCCACCCGGCCAAGAGCTCCAGGCTCTGGGCAAGCCCCATTCGTTGTGCAACTTTGGCAGGGCCGGCGCGGGGGAATCCAGCTTTGGCAGGGCTTCGGGAGGCCGCCCCCTCCAGATGGAGTGGTCAGGCTGGGACCACCGCCCGCAGAACAGGGCTGCGCGGGGAGGGACAGGCGCGCCACCAGCTCCTCACTCTGCAAACCCCCTCACTCCTCGGCCCCCTCCCCCACCCCGCTCCCCAGCACGGAGGCCACCGGGGCGGGGGGCGGCTGGGGAGGGTCAGGGCTGCTGACGGACAGACACCCAGTGTGACAGATGTGCTGGCTTCACTGGGCACAGGTTAAGGAGGCAACGTTCTTTGTTCCAGGAAAAAGGAAAAAGAAAAAGAACTCCACTCAGGAGTCACCCTCGGAATTTACTTTTATTTCTCCAAAAGTTGTTTCCGTGTCTGATTCCCGCCAAGAGATCACCAAGCCTTCTGGCCTTTTCCGAGCATGCTGCGTCCACAGCCAGTTTGCCCTGGGCTCTGTGTGTCCACGAAGAAGCAAGAGCTTTCTTCCAGAGCAGCTCGACTCCAGGTCAGGGTCAGGGTCCAGCTTCGCCTGGCCCGCGCCCCGCAGCCTCCCTGCGCTAGGTGACTGTCCGCTGTCCTCCACCTTCCAGTGGCTGGGCTCCCGGCGGAGGGCCGCTCCTGGGCTCTCAGACATCCGTGAGCGCCACACGACGGGGGACGAGGAAGTGCTCAGGCCTCAGATCCTGACCACCTGGGCGGCCACGCACGGACTCCGCCTCCCCTCCCCGCCCGCTGCCGGCTGCCTCCTGAGGAAGAGGCGGCCAAAGGTGCCCCCCACCTGCCCCTTGGTGAGGCGCCCGGGATTCACACAGACGCAGCCGAGGACGTCCTGGGGAAAGGAAAGGGGCAGACGTGAGAAAGCTGGAACCACCTAACAGACCCCAGAGAGGAGTGGAAGGCAACGGAACACATCTCAAGTCCAATCTGTTAACTTCTTACTGGAAAGCCCTGAGTTCCTTTTGAGCCTCTGAACCAGAATAAAAAAGGGTAACAATCAGCTCCCCAACTTGGGAGACAAACCTGACCTGGTTACTGTTCCCAGCAGAGGAACACATTTCTACCTCTTGAGGTCCCATTAGCTGATTTGGCAAGAGAGCTACGGCTCGGGCGGATCCCGAGGACCCACCCCCGGGGCGGGAGCCAGGGCCGCCGGTGGCAGAGATGAGAATGACCCAAGGGCTTCTTTGAAGTTCTGGTGGCGGAGACCTTTCCGGAGGTCACATCCGAGTTCTGGGAAGTGGGGCAGGCGCGCGAAACATTCCCAGGTCTCCCGGATGTGGCCCCACATGACAACCACCGCGTGAGGGCCTTCCTACCTGCCCCGGGGCTCCCAGGCTGGCTAGCTGAACGCCCGGGGGGGGGGGGTTACATAGGAGCAGGGAGACGGCTTTCACTCAAACATTTTATTAAAAGATTCATTTTCTAGTCCTTTTATCACCTCTCCCAAAGAAAGGAGCACCGTCCCCAGCATGAGGAGTGGGGACCAGCGGTCTAGAAGGGAAAGTCAGATGGGTCCTGGTGTTTCTGGGGAAAAAGCAGAGTTCAAACCTACCTTCACAAAGTATTTCAGCTCTGATGGGATAATGAAGACGTCCGGGGTGACGGGCAGCTGTGCATAGGTGTAGAAATTCTCATAGTCAATGGCCATGTCTTCCTGGGGAGGGTAGAGCGGGTAGTAGCTACAGAGACGGAGAGAAGCAGTCAGCAGTGGCTGGGCTGGGGGCCCCTCTTCCCACATCGTCTCTCCACTCCTCCCTGTGTTTGGGGGACAGAAGGTCGGCTTGTCATCACAGAGGCGGGGGGAGAGTTCCCAGGTAGTGGCCCAAGGAAGGTGCTCGCAATCAAATCTGTCAAAGCTCCGGACCCCAAAGCACACTTGTCCTGGTCAGAGAGCCCCACGAGCGAGCTCACCTCCTCTGGGTCAGGATGTGCTTGAGGATTCGGCTGAGTCTGTCCGAAGGTCCAGAAGCACTGGGGAAGCAAGAGAAGCAAGAAATGGAATGCAGAGCCTCGCTTCTCAGCGTCCGTGTCTCTTTGGGGAGGACCTGAGGACTCGATAAACCGGGGAGAAGCTCCATGGCCCATAGGCAGTGATGAGAGGGTACCTCTGGGGAAGTCGAAAGACGCCCCCCCCCAACAAAGAGTTGGGTCTGTTCCCCCCGAGAAGGGGAGCAGGCCACCGGGCTGTAAAGGCAAAGAGCAGGCATCCTAGGTGATCAAGACCACGCAAGCCGCTGGCTAAAACCGCAGTGTGCAAGAATGTGCGAGAATGTGTTAGAAGCGCACAGAGTGCGGTGAGCGTGAAGTCAGGGTGACCTTTGCACCTCGGACCCCAGCCAGCAAGCACACACCCCTCTCGCCTAACACACGCACGGCTTCACACGCCCTCCAGTGACGGCGGAACCGCCAGACGGCCGCCAGCAGGCAGGCTAGGTCTGAGTTTCTGCAGACCAACACCCGGCTGACCGGCTTTGCAGCTCACTTGCACGAGCAGGGACACGCCCTCCTGCTTAGGTCACAAGAGTGGGAGGTGAAGAAAAGGAGATGAACTTCTACGATGAGAAACGGAGTGCAAAGGCACGTGGCCATGGCTCTACGGGGTCTCCAACACCACAGAGAAGTGCGAGCAGAGACAGACCCCGTCGCTCCCTCTGGGAACAGATAAACGTGAATGGCCTAAGGGTCTGGCACAAAGCATGACTCTGAGGACTTCCCAGTCAAGGCTCTGCCAAGCAGCCCCTTGGTTTTCTTGGTGGAAGAAAGGCCGGGGGCCCAGAGAGCCACGAGCGTCCTGCCTGCCGGGCCAGAAGTGCTCCCCACCTACTGATCTCCTCGGCTCCCATGTGGAACAGCAGATCCGTGGACGTCAGGCCAAGGATCACTCCATTGACGGCGAGGCTGCAGGGCTCAGACACGAACTGCACTCGCTGAAACGAGAGGGGGCGAGACGAGCATTTGTGCACCCAACTTAGAAATGTCCTGCCCATGTTGGGGGGACAGTGGGGGGTCTCCCAGGGGTGGGGAGACCACCAAAAGGGGGGCCAAACCGATGGACAGTAAATCACAAATACATCTGTCTGTTAAAGAAAGATGCTCAAGAGTCAGGCCCATCTACCCTCCACTCAGGGGCCAGAGTGGGGGCGCTGCTACCTTTCTGTCGTCTCGAAGCAGGTCGGAGTAGCTGAAGGGCGGCTGCGGGTACACGGGCTCGCGGTGCACGTCCCTCACGGACGGGACAAAGACGAGGCGGGAGCCAGAGCTGCTTTGTCAGAAAACCGTCAGGAGAGGAAGAAAAGCGATTGCAGTCGAGTTAGAACAGCTGGACGACAGACGGCAAACGTCGCGCTCGGGACAAGGGCCCCCGTCCAGGGAGGAATTTCCGAGCTGAACTCTAGCAGGAGAGAGGCCGTTTCCCACGGGACACTGTGAGCACAAGGCACCTTGTTCCCACTCCCGTGCATCTACCTCAGTGAGGCTCGGGTCACTCAGGACACACTTTCTCCCGGCTCTGTGTAGTGTGCCGCTGGGGCAAGGGCACGTTTGGTGGGAAAGAAAGCAGGAGCCAAAATTGGGATAGAGAAGATCTAGAAAGACAAGGTTTTGACCAAAGAATCAGGGCCTTGCAGCCAGATAGGAAACCAAACCTCTGACTCCACACTGTGCACACACACGTGGCGTATAGGCGGGAGTCTCCCTGACCCGGTGGGGCGCAGGGACTCTTGCCCAGGGAGAGACCAGCCATGCCGGCCAGACCCCCACACTGCTTCACACATGGAGGGTCAAACCACAGCCTCCTACCAGAACACTGGGTCCTAATTACAACAATGGACAGACACACCTCCCAAGGGATGGGGAAGAACACATGTGGCCTTTCCCCAAGGCCCTTCCCTCTCGCACAGGGAAGCGATGCTCCAAGTTTCTCTCAGCAGACTGTCTAGCCAGAGTGACGGGACTATTTAACAGCAACGGCAAACAGAGATTTCCTTCGATGGAAGCAGAAGGGGGATCTCTAGGGTTCAACATGTGAGCGAAGAAAAACCTTCAACTCTAGGACCCAACTATTGATCCTCAGCCACACAAAAGAGGAAAGGAAAAAAAAAAAAAATCCCGTTTCCTTGGTTCCCTCAGCTGTGCTTGGCAGGGGGCCTACTACAAACCACACAGCCACGAAGTGTCACTTTGAGGGCATGTTTAAACCCCTCCAACAGTGCCCACTGCCAGCTCCCTCTCTTGCTTAAACTCTACGGCCTTCCCAGACACAGGTACAGCTCCGTAGCTGCCTGTCCTATGGGAGAAAGGTATTGGTGACTGTTGGCACATCTGTCAACCGTCATACCGGCTCAGAGTGTGAACTGAGACGTGTGCAACAGAACCCAGGACCTTAAGACCACTTTGGCCACCAGGTACTGTCCTTGTGACATGGAGAAGTACACGATCAAGTCACCCGAAGCCAGGGCTGACCATCCCAGGACTAGCTGAGCTCCAGGGCCGGGGCTCGGTCTGCTAGGGACACAGAGGGTGGAGATGCCACTGGCCCGTTTAAAGGGGTGGAGTTGCTGCTTTAGGGAAGGTGCTGGAAGAGGAATGGTTAAGGAGGAAACGGCCCTCCTGCTCAGGGTTGTGAAGTGGCTGTAGGGGGAGGGATCAGACAGAAAATTCCAACTATGCTGAGCATTGCACAACCTCGTGCATGGCGGTGGGAGGGTCCCCACAGCCGCTCCCTCTGCGGGGCTGCTGCTAGGCGGCAGCGCGGCGCTCCGTGCAGGGGGCACTTCCGCGAGCTCTGGCTTTTACTGATAAATCAGCTCTGTACGTCTGATCTCTCAGGGATAAAAATAAATTCCCCCAGCATGGAGCGCTTATATACTGTTTTGGGGAGGGCGGGGCAGCTGCCCCCTGCCCCGGGGCGCACGCTGGCTGCAGATCAAAGTGCCTGGCCGCGCTGGGCGCTAGCCCCACAGTCACAATGCCCGGTCTGTTCTTTGTTTGTTCCACTGCTGTCACCACCACACGGGGCGAGGAACCAAAAACAGGACCCGATGTCGCACTGAGAGCACCCGGCCTGCTGGGGCACGGCTACGCGGTCCCTGACCATCCCTGGGGGACCCCACTGAACAAGGACACCAGCCCTGCTCCTGGCAGCTGGGGCGGGGAGGGGTATCTCTGAGGAGCACCAGGTGCTCCCCAGGTCTGGCCTGCGTCAGGACAAACGGCAAGAGGGGAGGCACTTGTATTAACTTCATTTGAGGGAGGGAGTGAGGAAGGGGCAGACCCAGATGCAGGCCCAGTCCCCTGAGCCCCAGGTAAGCTAGGGGGGCTTCTCCTCAGTCCCCGAGGCCTGCCACACTGGCCTTGCCGCCGATACAAGAAGGTAGTATTACGACTAATGGACTCTGGGATCAGTTCTCACAGCGAATGGGCGGAAGATTATACATCTTGTTTTAAAAACCAGCTTTGTTACAGACTTGTTTTTAAAAGCTTAGCCTCAGGAATGTTTATTTTCTCTGAGCTCAGCCATAGGCAGGCAGATCCCTAGAGGAGAAGATCCATCACCTGTACCAGATCCCTTCAAACCCAGGCCCTGGAGGAAGAGGGCAGGAAGTGAGGACATCTGCTTCCCGAGTAACTTCCTACTTGTAGTTTGGGACTTTTCCTGGAATAGTGCCTTTTCTCTCAAATTAGAATCGCATGTCTCTCCTCAGTTCCTGCCCCTTGGTCTACAGCGAGGCTCTAAGATCCCCCTCACCCCCCATGGCCTGCTTGGCCGTCAGCAGTGCCCCATGAAGCGTGGGGCAGCTCGGACTCTGCGGGGGGGTAAGGACTTGGACTCACCCCAAAACAATCACTCATGCAGCGAGATGCTTGGGGCCCCTGGGGATTTCGTTGGGGAACTCATCAAACACTTCTCAGAATCAGCTGGGAAGGTTCCCAGGAAATAGGAGTTTACACAAAAGGGAGTGAGAAAAGGAAGGAAGCAAAGGGCAAGCAAGGGAAGAGCGAAAGTCTGCGCAGCCTCTTCCTGTTAAGTGTGTTTATCTTTGTGTTTTAGAGATGCCTCTAAGCCCGGCGTCTGTGCACTTGGGAGTCAAGAGGAGGATCTGATCTCTGGAGTTCAAAAGGATGAAGGGACAGGAGCTACCGTTACTTCCTGCCACGGGGAACCCGGGCAGAGTGAGGCTCTGTCCAACAGTCTCAATTCTGACCTGCGCGTCCCTTCGATAATTGTCCGCAGACACTGCTTGAAAATATCTTCAAACGGACTTGTGAGCAGACAGCTCTGCAAGAGAAGGAAGGAGACGATTCAGAGGGCAGATGCCGGCCTTCACTGACCCGCCTAGCGAGGAGCTGAAGGACAGACGACCATGAAAGACACACGCTCGTGGTCTCTGTCCTCAAGAGCAGTCTCTCTGGGGGCAGGAAAGCAGGTGGGGGAGGAGTTCATCCTCTAGAACATAAGCTGCAACACGAGAAGCAAGAGTGTTCTGAAATCCTTCCTGTGGAAGGTGTGACATCCTGAGACAAAGGGCAGGAGGCGCCGACTCTCGGCCACAGAGATGTCCCGGGAAGGGCCTTTTGTGTTTTCTGCATCAAAGGATGGCAAGACGGGGGTCCTGAGCCAAGGGTAGCAGTTTAGTGAGCCACAGACCCCTGTGTCTGTGCAAGCGCGTTCAGGTCTTGGCACCCCTGAGCATCACACCAGGACCCCAGACTCACAGACGTGCATTTCCTTCCCCAGCTTCCAAACGGGCCTTGCATTTTGGTGACACGAAGCCTTCCAATGCAGCATCTTTATAAAAATGCCCTGCTACAGTGCTTTTCTGATTAGCCACAGGGATTAAGTTTGTGACAAATGCTGCATAAACCAAAATATGGAAACAAGAGTGAGGGCTCAACGGGAGGGAAGTATCTGGCACGTCCCCTTCCAGCCTCGACTTACCTCAACCTGTTCGTGCTTTGCGTCCAGGAAAGGTCCAAGCTGCAGATAAGAGAAACAAAGTATCAGAACCACACGTGTCCAGGAGCACCTTCACACACCCTCTCCTAGTGGCTCTCTGCCCAGGGTCCATCTGTCCCTCTGGACAGCAGACGGGGATGGGGTGCCCAGCCAACATCACAGGCAAAGGCCATGACCCTGGATGCCTGGAGGCCGCCAGGGCCCCCTAACCAGGTGTGCTGCCTCCTACAACAGGGGGCCTTTTTTTTTTTTTTTTAAATATTTATTTATTTGACAGAGATCACAAATAGACAGAGAGGCAGGCAGAGAGAGAGAGGAGGAAGCAGGCTCCCTGCTGTGTGGGGCACGATCCCAGGACCCTGATCATGACCTGAGCCGAAGGCAGAGACTTAATGCACTGAGCCACCCAGGCGCCCCTAGGGGGTCTTTCTTTAAAAAAAAAAAAAAAAAAAGACTTTATTTGAGAGACAGAGAGAGAGAAAGGAGGAGGAGCTGAGAGGGAGGGAGAGAGAATCGGAAGCAGGATCCATGCTCAGTGCAGAGCCCGAATGGGGACTTGATCTCACAATCATGAGATCATGACCTGAGCTGGAACCAAGCATCAGACACTTGACTGACTGAGCCACTCAGACGCCCCTGGGCCTTTTTCCAAGGTCTCCTCCCCAGTTTCCCCTTGGTGCCTCCCCCAGCGAAGCTGTCCCAGGAGGCTGTCCTACCAGGATGCAGACGTCTGGCAGATCATGGTTGATGACAGCGATCAGATCGAGCAGGGGGTCGTACGTGATGCTGTCGGATGTGGTGTATGGGCCACAGGCCACCAGGACCATGTTTTGCTCAAAATCTAAGACAGAAAGGATCATAAGGTATTGATTAGAAGATAATGGGATGGTGGAAGAAAGGACAATTAGGGAAAAATGCCACAGGACTCAATTAATTGAGTCTCCCTATGTGTACAACTCTGGGAATCCAAGATCTCATCCCCAACCACAAAGAATGCTCTGCCAGCTGCTAGAAACAGGGAAGTATGCGAATAACTAGGGAGTGACAGGCAGCTTGCCAGCAGCACACGTGAGCGATGGGAGGAAGTGGCAATCAGGAAAGACCTGATCAAGGTGAGATTTGCTCATGCCTTTCCCCTATTTTTTTATTATGATAAAACACAAATAACATAAAATTTGCCATCATCACCATTTTTAAGTATACATTTCAGTGGCATTAAATAAATGCAGAATGCTGTGCAATCATCATCGCCACTCATTCCCAGAACTCTTTCATCTCGTGAAACCGAAACTCTTGTCTCCATTAAACACGAACTCCCGCTCTCCCACCATTCTACTGTCTGTCTCCAGGATTCTGGCTACTCTAAACATCTCATGTAAGTGAAACCATACACTATTTATCTTTTTGTGACTGGCTTATTTCACTTTGCTTATGCTTGTAAGTAGAATTTTCCGGGAGCAAGGGCAGGACAGGGTCCTGGAGAGTGTGCAGTTTGAGGGAACATCTGTGGTCCAGTGTGGCTGGAGAATGTGGTCCGGTGAGGAGTCGAGAAAGATGGGCTGGGTGTGAGGTTTGGCCTGGGATTCCCATGTGGGGTACAGAGGTGTGACATTTGGCTACTTGTCTCACATGACCCTTTCCCCACAGCACTGGCCTTCCTTTGGGAGAGCCAGCCCTCTCTCTCCTCCACCAGGCAGTCCGGGGGACTGTAAATTAGGTGTAATGTTGTCCCCTAGCCAAGAGCCAGGTGTGTGATCAGTCTGAGCTCTCCATACTCTCCTCTCTGGTTCTGGAATCTCAAAAGAGGTGAATCATTCAAAGAGAGAAGAAAGGGCGGAGCTGACCTATTCTGGCCAGAGGTAACTGGATGAGAGCTGGGGAACTCCTGCTGGCTGGACACCTAGAGCTGCTCCAAAGTCTGCATTTCTAGCTCCCCGTCCTCGCTACAGGTAGCTGGATTTCCCCTAACAAATTCTCCTTTTCTTAGGTTAGTCTGAACCGGTTTCTGTAGCTTACACCAACGAAACCCAAAGATCTCGGACTTAACATGGAGTTGTGTTAGTTTCCTATGGCTGCTGTGACAAATTATCACAACCTTAGTGGCTGAAATCAAACACGTATTTATGATTACGGTTCTGGGGGTCAGGAGTCCCACAATCAAGGTTCTGGCAGGGCTGTACCCCTTCTGGAGGCTCCAGGCGAGAGGTTTCCTTGCCTTTTCCAGCTTCTAGAAGCCACCTGCATTTCTTGGCTCAGGACCCCTTTTCCATCTTCCCAGCCAGCAGCCCACCTTTCCTACTTTTGATGTGGATCGTTCTGCCCTCCCCCTTACAAAGACCCTTGTGATGACACTGGGCCCACCCAGACAATCCAGGATAATCTCAGGATTCTTAAGTAAAGGACACCTGTGAAGTCCCTTCTGCCGTAGAGAGAAACACAGTCCCTGTCCGAGGAAGTAGGCCGTTACTTGTCTACCAGAGCGGGAAAGCCGTGAAGCAGGATTGAGGGTTCAGGGAGAAGAGTCTGTTTCACCCTGTGCTAGGATAGGGGACAAAGTTAAATCTGGTTCTGAGGAGCCTACAGGAGATGTAAACCCTGGAGGAGAGCAAATGCCAGCAGACCAGGGCCCACGTCTTATTCTGCGTCTCCAAGTGCGTATGTATCTCAGTACCTTGGTTAAAACTGTTTGTTCATAACTAATTCCACTGCTTCCAGAGGCTTCCCTGGCACACGGCTCAGAATCCGGGCATCTCAGCCACGTCAGTTTCATCTTGCCATGCACAGTGGATCTAATACCACCACGTTCATTGGTTCGTTGCCAAAAACATGGGTCTTCTGATACAATGTGCAATGTCATAAACCCTGAAATTTCATTCCTGATTCTAGGTCATCGCCAAGAACGCCCTCATCACGCCCCGTTACTGGGCACGGGGTGCTGACAATACCCTTGAGTTGGCTGTCTCACTAAGAGTTCTCAACAGTCTTCTGCTTTCCTTCCAAAAATGCTCTGAATGATTCTGAAGCAGTCTGTTAGAATTTCTTTTCGTCTTTTCCCATCCAGATTGGTTACCAAATAACTCCAGGCCTCCTTAGAAATTTGTCTTTTTTGGGGGGCGCGCCTGGGTGGCTCAGTGGGTTAAAGCCTCTGCCTTCGACTCAGGTCGTGATCCCAGGGTCCTGGGATCCAGCCCCGCATCGGGCTCTCTGCTCGGCGGGGAGCCTGCTTCCTGCTCTCTCTCTGCCTGCCTCTCTGCCTGCTTGTGATCTCTGTCAAATAAGTAAATAAAATCCTTTAAAAGATAAAATTTGTCTTTTTTTTTAAAAAGATTTTATTTCTTTATTTAAGAGAAAGAGAGCATGAGCGCAGCGGGGAAGTGGCAGTGCCAGCTGGAGTGGGAGAAGCAGACTCCTGCTGAGAGGCGAGCCCAAGATCATGACCCAAGCTGAAGGCAGACACTTAACTGACTGAGCCACCCAGATGCCCCAGAAATTTGTCTAACTTTTTAATAAACTTTCAATTTTGGAATAACTTTAGAAGAATAGGAAAGTTGCAAAGATAATACCAAGTTCTTGTATATATACCCTCCCCCCATGTCCCGAACGCCGGCACCCTGCCTGACTGGGTGCATCTGTCAAAATGAACCCGGGGGCACTTGGGTGGCTCGGTCAGTTAAGCATCTGACTCTTGGGGCGCCTGGGTGGCTCAGTAGGTTAAGCCTCTGCCTTTGGCTCGGGCATGATCGCAGGGTCCTGGGATCGAGCCCTGCATCGGGCTCTCTGCTCAGCGGAGAGCCTGCTTCCCCGCCTCTCTCTACCTGACTCTCTGCCTACTTGTGATCTCTGTCAAATATATAAATAAAAATCTTAAAAAAAAAAAAAAAAAAAAAAAAAAAAGCATCTGACTCTTGATTTCAGCTCAGGTCATGATGGTGAGATCACGCTGTGTGAGCCGTGCCTTCCGCCCCCTCCCGCCCAATCCCTACGGACTGCGTGCATGCCTTCACTCTCTCTCTCTCAAATAAACAAATAAAGCTCTAAAAAAAAACAAAACAAAATGAAGGAATTCGCGCTGGCTTATTATCGTTAACTCCTGACTATTTGGGGGTCACTAGGTTTTCCATAATGTCCCTTTTCTCTTCCAGGATCCCAACCAGGATCCCACAGCACATTGAAAGAAATTCCTTTTAAAACCATTCCTATTTGGTCTTTTACAAAGTAACTTCCAGACAGACGGCATGCCTCGTGTAGCCAGAACCCAGGTGGTCAGGCTCGCTGGGCTCAGACCCCGGCCTTCCGAAGGGCCCGGGAAGCCACCCACCCGCTGTCCTTCCCAGCCTCCCCCAGGTACTGCCAGGCTTGGTTTGCAGCTTTCTCGGGGCCTGAGGAACCCGGATCCGCCCCCTCCACCCACGCGGTCAGCAGAACAACGTTTGAACCCAAACGCACCTCCATCCTCTTCCGTGGGCTGATAAAATGGAAGTGGCAGACCCTTAAAAACAGGAGAAAAGCTGAACTGAGTTCCTGGTCGAACAAAAAAAAAAGGGAGGGAGTGGGCCCTGAATGTGGGTGGGGAACCGCGGCACGGGCAGGTGGGGAGGGAGGGCCGAGGTGCGGAAGGAAGAAAGGGCCTCAGTCTTGCTCCCTGGAGCTCAAAGCTCACAGAACTGACGGTTCCCGCCGTTTTCGTATATGGCACAGAGCGGCAACGAAACCCAGGTAATGGGAGGTCACGGCGACACTCGTTAACACCCAGAAGAAGTGGGAGAGCACAGGTGCCCGGAGTCCCAGTATTCTAGGCAAAACCCAAGAGCAGGGAATCTGCCACTTTTGCTCGAGTTATTTGCAAATCCGTGGAGGACTACTGCCTAGAGCAGGGGTTGGCAAACTAGGGGCTTTGGGGCCCATCCGGCTACCGCCCGCTTTCACGAAGCTAGGCGCACTCGCTGGTCTGCAGGCTTCTGTGGCACTTCTAAGCCACCAAAGCCGTCATTGTGACAGAGACCGTAAGACCTGTAACGCTTCAGATATTTACCGTACGGCCCTTTGCAGAAATGGTCTGCAGGAGGCCCGGAGGTAGCTTCCCATTCTATAGCTAGAGGATTGAGAAGCAAATAAATAGGTTCTCCCGTTGCCAGGACGGACAGAACGGCCCATACTGTGTCTGCAGCAGAGGAGGAGGGAAGGTGGGGCAGTCACCCTCGTACCTCGTAGAGTTTGGTGGCAATAAATTTTCTACCAGTCGAGTTGATTCCTTCCATAATTACAACCTGAAGAAGAAGAAGTAGAATGGGAGATAAACAAGAGATCGGCAATAAAACTATTTTGATAAAATTAAAAAGTATGAAGGTACTGGGGCGCCTGACCAGGTCAGTAGGGAGGACATGCGACTCTTGGTCTTGGGGTCATGAGTTTGAGCCCCACGTTTGGGGTATTTCACTTAAAAAAACCATCTATTAAGTACTAAGTGCACCTATCTCATTTTATAATTAGAAACTTGGGGGTATTTTTCTGGAAAACAAATTAAGAGGGTTGTACCAGTAATAATAATTATGTTCCATACGGATGATCTAATTTTTTTAACAATTCTATGAGGTAAGAAGTATTATTTCCATGTTAGAGATGAAGACACTCAGCTTCGAGATGATAAGGAGCTTGGCCACAATGACAGGCCGTGCTGGGGCGGAGCTGGAGGCTGAACCCGGCAGCAGGTCCCAGGGCTGAGGTCAGAGCATTCGGGGAAATCTGGAATCCGTACACTGGTGTCTGCCCTCGGGCCAGTGCTCCCGCCACACCTCATGAGAATGTGAGGCAGCCCCGGGACGCAATGTTCATCCTACCTCCGCCCCCATACACACTACAGAGTATACAGCACGCATGCGTCCCATCTCACCTGTCCGGGAAACAGAGAATATTCTTTGAGCTCAGATAAATCCACTGGAATCTGAGCCCCCAAGGAATGTTCCCGGTCCCCCTCGAGGATCACGGACTTGCTGTTCAGCTTCCCATTGGTGTCACAGCCGATCTGGCCCAGCAGAGTAATGGGCTCCTACCGAAGATGTAACATACGCGTGACAGTCTTGGGGGCAGGAGCTCAAAATCTGGGGTCACCAGAACGGACAGCGGAGGATTTTTTTGGCCGGGCCACCCTACTGACAAGCATCACCAGTGACTCTCAGGGCATCTGGTCTGCCCACCCACCCATGCTCGAGGCCCTCTAAGCGGTCACCTAAGTTTGGGCATCTCTAGTGAAGACGAACTTGGTTCCGCGCCCAAGGCAGCCCACTGCATCTGTGGAGTTTCAAACTTTAACAGCTCACATCTGTTGAGCTTACTGAATACCAGGCACGTTCTAAAGGCTGAAGTGTATTAACTTGTTTATTCCCCGCAATGATGGTGAAGTGGACACTATTTCTGGATCCACTTTACAAAAGAGAGAAATCAGCCACAGGTTACATAATTTAGTTAAGGTCAAAGTGTGGGTCAAGTCTGGGTTTGAAGTGTGGCTCCAGAGCCATATCCTTAACCACACACCGTATTGTCTCTTAACAGGAAATTCTTCTTCAAATTGAGCTGAAATGTCTCTCTCTGGCTTCCTTTGTCTTGTTCCCATTCCTGGGGGCGGACTGAGGAAGTCCAATCTTTCCCCACAAGACGGTGCATTGCTGCCTGCCCTCCACTGCTTCCTCCCAAACTTCCTTATATGACATGGTTTTGTGTATCATCCCCAAGTGGTCAATCTTCTCTGAATGCAAACAATGACAGAAGTGCCTTAAGGAATCCTCTAGAACACATTTCCCCTTAGGTTAAAAAATGTTTCAGGGGGGCTCCTGGGTGGCTCAATGGGTTGAGCCTCTGCCTTCGGCTCAGGTCATGATCCCAGGGTCCTGGGATGGAGCCCCGCCTCGGGCTCTCTGCTCAGCGGGGAGCCTGCTTCCCTCCTCTCTCTGCCTGCCTCTCTGCCTACTTGTGATCTCTGTCTGATAAATAAATAAAATCTTAAAAAAAAAGTTTCAGAGAGAAAGCACTGGAACATACGCCAGAGTAAACCACAATTAAAGATATTACTGGCAATGGTTGATCTGCAAGGACAGACACCAAACTAGGGGAGCGACTATGGGTCACTGCTCCTGGAAACCCTACCCTTGCTGTTGTCCTCATAACCTGATCACTGAACACTTCCATCTGTGGGAAATCTCCAGGGGGCTACCTGCCTCACACTAAAAAGGAGAAGGCCTCAGTCTTTGCTTATGTAGAAGACCCTAATCCAAGTGCAAAAAAAATGTTATCAAATTCGACCAAGACAGATGTTCTAACTAGCACGTAGACAAGAAGTAAAAAAGGGAGCAGGGATGCCTTTTTACCATCAGTTTAAAAATACAATATTAGGGAGCTGGGTGGCTCAGTGGGTTAAAGCCTCTGCCTTCAGCTCAGGTCATGATCTCAGGGTCCTGGGATCGAGCCCCACATTGGGCTCTCTGCTCAGCAGGGAGCCTGCTCACCTCCCCCCCACCCCTGCCTGATTGTGATCTCTTTCTCTCTGTCAAATAAATAAAATCTTTTTTAAAAATTACAGTATTATTTAGGAAGGACTATTAGAACGATTCTTACTTGAGCTGGGACCAGAACAGGAGCAAAAGCCTCAATCTTGTAATGTTCCTTGAGTTCACTGCCAAGTTCCTCTATCTTACAGGTCAGAACTGAAAGCCCAGAGGGGAAAAAGTATTGTGTTTAGGACATTTCACTTGTAAGGGGAGAAGATACAGCGCATTGTAAAATACTGAAGTCAGTCAATTTACAGAAGTAGGAGGTGCCCAGGACTTCCTTCTAAAGCCCTAGCCAATCTCCCAGTATCTGCTGGCTGAAATTTGGCCACAGATCACGTGGCACACTCCCCGAGAGTCAGCATGGATGCCCACAACCCAGCCTTCCTTTCCTTCTGGTCATCGGTGAGGTTTAGGGCAAGTCAAGTCCAACCTGGAGAATCTTCCATTCTTTACAAGGAAGACACCATAAATGTCTTTGATTTTCATTGGCTTCTACACAGTTCAAATGGTTGTCACCGGGAAATGGTTATGTGCTTTCTCTTTAGGGAAGCGGAGTGACTTGGGAGAATTGCTGAGAGGGTCATGTCCTGTCCCTCCACTGCTAGGGGCATCCTGAGGACATCTACGAACTTCTGTATTCAAAGGCGACCTTGGAACTTGTTCTACTGGCCTAGCTAAAGCTGTGTTACTTACTCTACACCTCTCCAGGTGGTTTTATATTCTCCAGAATCGCAAAGAGATAAACAATTACCGTCTCGAATATCTGGAAGCTTCTGGAACATTGATTTGTAGCTCCCGGTGAGTGACTCTGGACCCCCTAAGACCTTCAGGCTGAGGTTACCGGCCCCTCCTCTTCCAGACCAAGACACTCCCTGTGTTGAGCCAAAGGAGGTAACCACTTCTCCTCGGTTATTTCTTGAATTGTATTTCTGAGAGGGAGTAGCACTGATTGGAAGAAAAACAGATATGCATTACTGAATTCCTATTTAAAGAGTGAGGTGAATAAAATGAGGTAACCTTTTGGAAAGGGGGACCGGAGAAACGTCAAGCTAGCCTCACATTTTATAAATCTTATCAGCTTAATGGGGTTGGATATACCCAGACCTTTAAGGAATTTCAGGAATGAGGGTAAGTTTAGAGACAGAGACATATTTCAAAAGGTTTTCTCCTGGATTACAGCTAAACAAAGGAAAACCAAACCGAACTCTGGATTGATTAAAAAGCGAGTTTGAAGTACCACTTTCTTTTCTCTCTTACAATTTTTTAAAAGACTTTTTTTTATTAGAGAGAGAGAGAAAGAGAGGGAACAGGCAGGGGAGGGACAGAGACAGAGGCAGACCCCCTGCTGAGCAGGGAGCCTGATGCAGGGCTCAATCCCAGGTTCCTGAGATCATGACCTGAGCTGAAGGCAGACACTCAACCAACTGAGCCACTCAAGGGCCTCTCTTATGATTTTTTTTCCCCCGCACTTACTAGAATACCCTAGAGCTCGGCTGTGGATAAGCCCAGAGTTGCTGTGCATGTCTAACACGGCACAACATAGCTCAAGGTAGACACCACAGTGAAATGAAGGTCAAAGGACTTAATCAGCTCCCCCATGTGTGCAGATGGGGCTGTACTGAGTTCAGCCAGCTGGTGGACAACCGTTCCCACTCTCCAAGGCCCAGCTGACAAGCTCTCGTATTTCCACGGCCCGCCTGGTAAACAAGAACACGGAGGTCATGAGCTCCCCGGAAGGCCATGCGGGCCTCCCACCGCCTGGCTGGGAGCGCAGCTGGCAGCAAGCTCGCTTTCGGACGGTCTGCCCCTCAGGACCCGAGCTCTGCAGGCACCAGTTTCACGGGCAATACCGAAACTGGAGCCATGGTTCCTGCTTCCCACAGAGGCTACGGGAGAGGAGCTTGGTTAATGAGCTCGGGCCCTGCGCTGCCTCTACCTGAATAATTTACAGGTTACTTCCATAAATTACAAAACCAGTTTCTGATGTCAGCTTTATTAGCGTGCATTAAAAAATGCCGAGGCAGCGCAGGGCCGCCTTCTCTGAGCTCCTCCCCAAGCGGCCCGTGGGACAGCCATCACTGCTGGCCCCTTAGTGCCAGGACACTTCAAGGGACTGCTGCTGTCACCGTGCTGGCTCGGCTGATGAGAACTGTCTCTACCCAGCAAGTTTCAAAGATGCCCTTGTACGTCTAGAAAGCTCACTTCCCAAACCCGTTTGAGAACTCCCGAAAGCAGCAGTGGATCATGCTAGGGAAACTGTCCTTCCGAGTCCCGTGGCCGCTCTTCTGGAGTGACCGCTGTCACCTCCTTTCTCGAGAGGCAGAGCTGGACAATCTCCAGCTCTGCTCTGTAGGCAAGGGGACCACGGCACAGGCAGTTCGAATTTCCCTAAACGGTTAACCTGACGGGTCCTTGGCCCGACGCGGCAGCACCAAGCCTCTCTTCCACCAGGCAGGGCCATCGCCTGTGCAATGCGCTAACGGGAGACATGTCATTTACGGATTTCAAAAAGATCACATGTGATCTTTGTGGATTTACGTGCAGAGGTGGCGGCAGGGAGAAAAATGCCAATGAAGTCCGCGGAGACGCACAGTGACATGCAAACTCTCAGAAACTAGCTGTAACCTGGGAGAGGAACAATAAGCAGGTTTTCCAACAAGATGAACACAGATAATGTGCTTTTCTTTTCAAAAAATAGACACTGTGGGGGCGCCCGGATGGCTCAGTAAGTTAAGCGTCTGCCTTTGGCTCAGGCAGGTCATGATCCCAGGGTCCTGGGACGGAGCCCCGTATCGGGCTCTCTGCTCCGCGGGGAGCCTGCTTCTCCCTCTCCCTCTGCCTGCCGCTCCCCCTGCTTGTGCTCTCTGACAAATAAATAAAATCTTAAAGAAAAAGTTGATACTATAGATGAAAAGAAGAAGAAGAAGAACAAGGAGAAGAAACCCAACAACAACAGAACTAACAGAGGCAGATGGAAACCTATCTGTCTCCCCTGGCAAGACTCCCAAGACTCAAGGGCTTCTGAATAGACAGGTTGTTTTCCGGAGAAGGTATCTGTTCCTGATCTGGAAAATGAGCCCCAGAAAAGTGGGTGGAAAGTGAGTTTCCTTAACGACTGGAAGACGCAGTAATTTTCCACACAGGAAGGGAAGGCAGGGAGGGCAGACAGCAGTAAGCCCTGGAGCCAGACACCACAGAGCCACACGTTCACCTGCACAGACTCCCTCACTCCGGAGGGTCAGTCCCCCGACCACCACAGAAAGGGGAGAGCCGGCCCGCTGTTGGGCAGCTGGATTCATTCTGATCTGTACCTTGGAGAGAAACTCGACGGCGAAAGGAGTTGATGGGGGCTCCGAGTAGACACAGTCCTTTTTGTTAGGGGGGTTTCTGGGGTGGTGATAGCTCGCTTCTGAGAACCCTAGGAACAAAAGAGAAAACGAGATCCCAGTCACCAAAGACCCAAGTTGCTACCCGAGGGTAAGGTCACTTTGGAAGAAAAGCACGGTCGGTGCCTAAGTGAAGGGCACAAGGTAGGGCTGGGCTGGTTCCCTTCTCAAGGCCCCATCTCCAAGCAAAATCCCACATAGAAATCTTCAGCAGCCATCACCAAATCCATCGGAATCCTGTACCCACTTTAAAGGCAATTATGAAAAAGGATCAACATTTCCCAGAAAGGACTGCCAGACCGGCAATCTGTCCTGTCAAACTGTTCATGTGGTCACTTTCTTTCCCCGCCCCTTTGCTCTGGAACAGCTAGAAATTTTAATCTGCACAGACACATTTTCCTGACAAGGGGTGGGACCACATTACTACTCATTTTGGCAAAATCTCCTGCACGTTTTCACAATTAGAGAAGGGAAATGACTCCGGGAAGATAGTATGGTTGAGCTCGTAGTCTGAGTGTTTAGCAAACGCCTCACTGATGGTCACTTCTGTTTTCGGGCTTTTGCTCATCTACAGGAATCCAAAATAAACCCAGGATGGAGGATGAGACCCGCGGCTCCGAGGTCTGCTGCTTCCTGGAGTCTAGGACAGCTGACTGGGGCAGAGCAGGGGTAAACTCTTCGCCCGGACCACAACCAGGAGGCCGGCTACTCTGCAGAGGATTCCCTGCCCTTGGGCTCCTCCTGGCTGCGCACCAAAATCATGTCACCACAGCCGCCTGCTGGCGACAACTGGGGTCAAACACTGGAGAACAGACGCAAGGCCATTATCAAGTAGCTGGGACAGAAATTAGGTTTTAAAAAGACCCTGATGCTACCACTCTTGTACAATAACCAATTTTTAATACTCCTCTCTGCTACTTTCGTATTTTTCCAATTTAAAAAATATATGAATTCTAATATTTACAATCTTAGTTTAAATATAAACCTTTATTTGAATATTACCTATACTGATTTTTTCCACACTATATTAACTATGAACATTTTCCCGCCAACTTTGTCCTTTTTTAGTAGCTGTGATTAAACTGATACACACAAGAGTTGACGTGAATACTTCTATACTGCTGGGTGAATGGGTGCTTGTACCTTTGGCTGATCCTAAATAATGCTGATGCCCATCTTCACACAGATGGCTTTCCCCATAATTCAGATTACTTCCTTAGGAGAGATTCTGACTAGGGACAATTACTGGGCCAAAGGATGGGTAAGATTTTACGGTTTTGGTGTGTTTCCTCAAACTAATATCTTTTTTTTTTTAAGATTTTATTTATTTATTTGATAGACGGAGATCATAAGTAGGCAGAGAGGCAGGCAGAGAGAGACAGAGAAGCAGGCTCCCTGCTGAGCAGAGATCCCGATGCAGGACTCTATCCCAGGACCCTGGTATCATGACGTGAGCTGGAGGCAGAGGCTTGAACCCACTGAGCCACCCAGGCGCCCCTCAAACTAATATCCTAAATGACTCCTGTAATCCACAAGGGCTGTGGAACTCTAGGTCCAAGGTTGAGAGGGGGTATTTCAAGAGAAGGACAGTCCGTCTCCCAGGACATGGCAAGAGGATGGGAGACAGGGCAGTTTCATGGCCTTTGTCCTCAGCGCTTGCAGCCAAACCCGATGGCGTCAACAGACCAACTCCAGTCGGACTTCTCAGGGACGTGCTCACTCTAACCACACTCAAGAGATTTGCTTTTAATGCTGCACGTCTAGGCATTTTGCAGGGAGAAATGCCGGGACCGAGATCAAATTCTCATATCCTGGGGCAAGCACATTCTCATACCACACAGAAACCCAAATTATAGCCCAGGTTGCCAATTTATTCATTTACTAGAAAGCCGATGCTGGTGGCACGGGAACTTCACATCCGCAGGCTAACCCATTCCCTCCGATCAGGCAGGACATGTGGAAAGCCGAATGATCACCAGGGGATTTATGGCGAGCGCAGAGGCAGAATAGTTGTTAACTGCACAAGTCAAACATTTAATGATGATCGGAGAAGGCCACTGGGACACTCGGCTCTATACCACGGGCATGCCTGCCTCGGAGACCCAACAAGGGTCTGGCAAGCTCGCTGTGCACTGTTTGTGAGGGGAAAGGCCAATGTTTGGCCCCATGACTACGCAGTGAGGAGGCCACTGATGTATGGCCTAACGATGGCTGAGCAGTTTCCCCAGGATAGGTACGATTCTAGGTATTTCACATTCCTCTGGGCCAGACCCACGTGGCATCTCCTCTGGGCTTTCCACACGTCTTTCATCTTGTTTGCTCATTTCAGTCCAACCCACTTAACTCTGATTCCGTGGTCACCGGCTGTGACTCCTAACTCAGCGTCTGTGGCAGGAATGGGCACCCCTAGAACGGCATTTCTGTTCCTGGAAGGGCATATACTCCCCTGGGAAACCAAGTAAATTTGCATCTGACCTACACGTCAGTCCACGGAGCACTGGGTGACCACGAGTCAGTCCCCAAGAGCACGCTCAGCTCTGGACATACAGACAGATCACACATGCTGGAGCTGTGAGGCCGTCACATGAAGCAGCCTCACCAGGGTCCGCAATCCTGGCTGGTGCTCCTTAGGGAGCCAAGCAACCGTCCTTACTCAGGTCTGTCCTTCAACAACGATTAACACGCCAGGCTCTGGGAAAACAGCAGCAAACACAGCCGCGTTTCTGCCCTCAGGGAGCTTCTGTTCTAACACAGGGAGGCAGACTGAAACAGAGCAGTAAATACACAACCTGCCTCATGTTAGTAAGTGCCACGGAGAAAAGTAAAGCAAGAGAAGGAAACAAAGGCGGGAAAGAGGAGGGGCTTGCTCTTGGCGGTGGGTTTGTTCCCTTAGACAGGGGACAGATGAGGCGGACACATGTCTGGTGTGTTTGAAGAGCAGAGAGACCGCGAGAATGAGGAGGAGAGGGAAGTGGACAGGGAGTGGGGCGAACTCAGACAGACCCTCACACACCTTCTGAATGTTGTCGGGTAAGATGGGGGAGCCGGCGGAGGGCGGTGAGCAGCAAAACCTGGCCCGACTTGCTTTTGAAAGAAGCACGGCACACGGTGGCTGCTGTGTGAACGGCTCAGAGGTGGACACAGCAGAAAGCAGCCAGGACAGGGAACTGTCCTGCTCATCCAGGAGAGGACAGTGCCAAGGACCTGGTGGCAACAGGTCCTGGTGCACAAGGGGAGAGGGCTGGTGAATGAGCTGGGAGGAGGGCGTGAGAGAGACGGAAGACTCAGGGAGGTCTCCAAGGTTCCTGGCCTGAACAAACCCAAGAATGAAAGCGCTTTTTAGTAAGACATGGGTTCTAGGGGCGCCTGGGTGGCTCAGTGGGTTAAGGCCTCTGCATTCAGCTCAGGTCATGATCCCAGGGTCCTGGGATTGAGGCCCACATCAGGCTCTCTGCTCAGCAGGGAGCCTGCTTCCCCCACTCTTTCTGCCTGTCTCTCTGCCTACTTGTAATCTCACTCTCTGTCAAAAAAAAAAAAAAAAAAAAAAAAAATAGACATGGGTTCTAAGACAGGACCATCTCTACGGGGAAAATCAAGCACTGACCATATTATCTCTTCAGTTTTAAGCTAAGGAAAATTGCAGCGTGTCCAAGTAATAGGTTCCGTGTGCCTGTCTTGTGTCAGCAACCTCACAGGGCATGATTTCGGCTTTCTTGCTCTCCACAGGCACATCTAAACTACTTGCCTTCTTCCTCACGATGCAACTTGACTTTGAAAAATTAAGGCTTCCTCCGTGTTTATGGATTTCTACAAATTTATTTTGAGCTTCTTGAGGACAGAGCCCAGCTGTGCCTGTTCTCTCCACCATTGTTCTCCCGGCGTCTGGTACAGAGCCTGGCGCACAGCAGCCGCTTGGTAAATGAACGGAAGCATCGGTATCTTAGAGATAAGGAAGCTGCAGCTCGGAGGGATAAAACAACTCACCCAAGGTCCCCTAGGTCTTCTGACACAGGCTTTGACGCCAATACTATTCCATATTCCACTACCCTAGCCTGCCCCTCACGCTGGGATCCAACACTGGAAATGAATCATTCAGTTACAGCACCTCCACCAGATACAACGCTCTGCAACTTTTACGAAGAGTAATAATGGAGAAACTGTATTTATGAACATTTTATGATGCTTATGCTAGTTGAAAAAAGGCAGGATAGCTCTATGGCTCCAAGGACTGCCATTACGTAAACACGGCTATGCCTGTGATGGGAAAGGACAACGTGTAAGTGGCAAGGCAGCAGGAACTGTATGGGTGGCTCCTTTTCTCCCTTAGAACATCACTGTTTTTAGAATAAAGAAAAAAAGGCTACTCGTGGGAAGCGATCTCCAACATAGACTGACCTTAGAGGGTGTGGTGTAGGAGTCCAAGAGGCTCTCTTCTTCTTCCTCCACTTCGATTCTACAAACAGTGCTCAGGAAAAACAGATTTCCACCAAAATCGAAGGCAAGGGTCGATTAAACAAGAAAGCCGATTAGTAGGTACTCTTATTATTATTTGTTTTTAAATTACGCAAATTACAAGATACAGCACCCGGCTTTCTATAAAGACCAGCAGCAGGAAAGGATACAGCTCTTGGATGGAAACAATGTCTCTGGCTCCAGCGTGCCCACCATCCCTGGGCGCTCTGGACGATTTTTTGCTCAGACACTGAGGAATAAAAGATAATGAATGTATTATTCCATAGTCAAGTAACAGAGGAGGTGCGCTCCACAGCTGTGAGGTAATAATAGGCATTCAAAATACAATCTAATATATAAAATTCCTCCAAGTAATAGTTAAGTCAAGACAATGCACGGCAGGCTAGCAAAGAAGAGTTCTCCTGGGACTGTTTGCAAAACTGCTCAAAGCTAACACCACCACCAACGATTTGCTGAAGGCCTACATACCACCCAACATACCGTTTTAGGTGATTCTGACCCACTCTCGTCTAATTCTTACAATAACCATAAAAAAAAAAAAAAACGGGTTATTAGAACCAGTAACAGAAGAGGAAACGGACACTCAGGGACAGACGTTATGTTGGCTGCCCCCGTGCACACTGGGACCAGAGTTGAGCTGTGTTTCTGAAGCCCACACTCGTCTCACACCACCTCCCCGCAAAGAGGAGGAATGGAGAATTTCATTATTAGTTTTCTTACATCTTGTTCTTACCTCATGCTCAAAAGAGTTCAGGATCTCTGGGGTAAGGCCAACTTTCCCTGTTCTGGTGCAGAAGGCTATCAGCTCGGCTGCCATGCCCTCCTCGTTCTGTCCGTACAGGAGGCACAGCTCCACCACTGTGGGAAGGGAAAGTGGGCAGGTGAGACCACGGTTCGTTTCTTGCAGCTTCCCCCCCGGGAAAAGTGAAAACAGTCTTTGATTTCTTTAGTCAGTGTTTCCTCAGCACCCGCTGGTGCCAGGCCCGGTTCCAAGCATGAGAATAGAGCAGTGAACAACAGAGCAGAATCCTTATCTCCACAAAGCTTAGTCTTGGAGACAGAAAACAAGAAAGTAAAATCTGTGCTATGTTAGATGGTTCAATGTGCTGTGTAGAAAAAGAAAGCTGGGGGCACCCGGGTGGCTCGGTCCGGTAAGTGGCTGTCTTCAGCTCAGGTCATGATCCCAGTGTCCTGGGACGGAACCCCAGGTCGGGCTCCTTGCTCAGCGGGGAGTCCAATTCTCCCTCCTCCTGTGCACTCTCTCTTTTCTAAGATTTTATTTATTTATTTGAGGGAGAGAGATTGTGAGAGAGAGAGAGCACGAGAGGGGGAAGGGTCAGAGGGAGAAGCAGAGTCCCCGCTGAGCAGGGAGCCCGATGTGGGTTTGACCCCAGGACCCTGGGATAATGACCCAAGCCTAAGGCAGACACTTAACTGACTGAGCCACCCAGGCGCCCCTCCCTCCCTTGCTCTCTCTCTCTCTCCCCCTCTCAAATAAATAAAATCTTAAAAAAATAAATAGATAAGTAAGATTAAAAAGAAAAAGAAAGCTGGGGAAGGGATCAAGGGTTTGGGAGCAGGGATTGGTAATTTTCAATACAGGGATTAGGGAAGGCTTCGCTGAGAAGGTGGAAAGCGAGCCACGCCGTATTTAGGGAAAGAGCTCTCAAGCAAAGATCCTGAGGCAGAAGCGAGATCAGCAAGGCCACTATGGTTAGAACACAGTGAGGAAGGAGACAGACGAGGAGTTCAAGGGGGTGCAGATTGTTGGCCACTATAATTACCCTGGTTAGTACTCCGAGCAACTTAGAAAATCACCAGAGGGTTCGGACAGGGCGGTAACATGACCCAGCTTCCCGTGAACAGGGTCACTCTGGATGCCATGTTAAGCAGAGAGCGAAGGGGGCAAGGGCAGCATCAGGGGAACCAATTAAGAGAACCGTGGCAAAGTGCAAGTGAGCAATGGCGGCGGCTTGGATCAAGGTGGGGGCAGTGATGCGTGGGGAGAAGTGGTTGGACTTCACACAGGAAGCTTCGTGAGGGTAAAGCCAATGGGATTTCCTGATGGTGAAGAAAAAACAGAATCAAAGATGATGCGGTTTTCAGGCTGAGCACCTCAAAGGGTGGGGAAGAGAGCAGGAGGAAGTCCTATGAGGAAAGGGAAGACACACAGGAGCTTGGTTTTTAGATACATGGAGTTCGAGGTGCCCATTACACACCCAGCTAGCAGCTGGACAGGGGAGTTGGCAGTTCAGCAAGTGGTCCAGGCTAAGACAGGCACCTGGGGATCATTAGCAACACATGGGATGAAAAGCCGAGAGACCACATGAGATTCCCTAAGGAAGTGTGTGCATCTGGGTCTCAGGATGAGCCTGAGAAGCGGTGACAAGCAAGATAAGAGAACAAGCAGGTGTAGTGTCTGAGAAGCTAAGAGACAAACGTGTTTCAAAGACATGACGAACGGCGTCAAATGCTAATTCCGGATGGGAGCTGAAAAGTCACCCCGAGTTTAGCTAGGTTAAGGTCACTGGTGACCTTGAGAGAAGCAATTTCAGAGAAGCCCTGGGGATGAAAAAGATTACTGAAATGGGCTTAAGGAGGACAAATCTGAAGACAGCAAATACAGACAATAGACAACCCTTTTGAAGAGGTTTGCTGTAATTGGGGAGGAAAGAACTGGAAGAGGGAATGGGTTCAACAGAGTATTTTATTTTTTAAAGATTTTATTTATTTATTGACAGAGAGAGAGAGAGAGAGATCACAAGTAGGCAGAGAGGCAGGCAGAGAGGGGGTGGTAGCAGGCTCCCTGCTGAGCAGGGAGCCCGATGCAGGGCTTGATCCCAGAACCCTGAGATCATGACCTGAGCTGCAGGCAGAGGCTTTAACCCACTGAGCCACCCAGGTGCCCCTCAACAGAGTATTTTAAAAGCGGAGCAAGAACCACACTACTGTGCTATCAGGAGAAAAACTCTTATAGCGAGAAAAATAGAAAACATGTAAGAGGTTAGAATTACCGGAGCAATGTTTATAAGAAGGTTTGAGAAGGAATGGGATTTAGGACTCAAGTGGGGGGTCTGGATTTTGCTAGGAATAGGGAGAATTTATTCATTGGAATAAGGCAGCAGGAGAGGTAGGTGTGAAGATGTAATGGTGGAAGTTTTGTTTCTACTTTTTTGGTGACACAAGAAGTTCATGAGCTTTGAGTGGGACGGAAGGATTTACCTTAAAGGAGACGGTGGCAAACTTAAAAGTCCCACTGAGGTTAGTAATTATGAATTCAAAGCCTAGAATTCTAACACCACTGCCAAAGTAGTTCTGTGAGATGAAGGCAACAGCATTTTGGAAAAGAATGCACTGGGCATAAGACCTTGGAGAATTTTGGTATCTCACGGTAAGTTAACATGTTTGCATTTCGGTTTTACACATTAAAAAAGAAGTTCTAAGTGTTGACGAATGGTTAGGGCAGGGGCACATTCATCACGATTCTGAAACTGAGAACTCTACACCTCCCAAGACACTGCTTCTGACATCTCCGCCCCAGAGACTGACCAGTAAAAGGGAGCACCCACACTCGAGGAGAGGAGACTGGGGTTCACAGACTAGCGGTCTCCTGGTCTGTTTCTGCTTCTGTAAACAGATGACAAGCTCCCCAGCTTATCAGAGCTAAAATTCAATTTGGGGAACCCACCTTAAGGGTTCCTATCTGCACAGACCACCGACAGCTTTGATGAGAAGTGATGGATCAGAAGTTTACAGCCAGGCTGTAAAGGGAGGAGCCACGAATAAAAAGTTACATTTCAAAACCCCCACGTCTCTTGTTCTGTTTTGGAGGCTTAAAGAATTTCACAACTCGCGCCACCGGGCCTAGTGTGATCCTGGCACGGCCCAATTCCACCTTTCCGAAACTGCGCGGGTTTAAAGTCGTGCTCCATATTCTTACTCTTGAGCTGGGATCCAAGCAGGACACTACAAACGCTGCCAAGTCCCTACATCCCATATCGCAAGACGGCTTAATTCTTCGTCTCCCAAACACCAAGAGGTCTGATCTAGCGGAGGGGAGAAACTTGGCTGCGTTCCCTGTGGGGTTCTAGGCGACTGGGAACACCGAGCAGGAGCGCGGACCTCGGCTGGGGGCGGCGCGGGGCCGAGGGACTCACATTTCTCGGTCAGAGCCGCCTCGCATTCTACGTCGAAGATCTGCAACTCTTCCACCAGGCGCTGGGCGGACACGCTCATGGTGACCCAGCAGGGAAGCCGGGGGCCCGGCCCAACGAGCGCCGACCTGAGCTCCAGGAACCCACGGCGTGGAGACTGATGGGCAGGACGAGGTTCCTCGAATCCTGGTACCCTCTCAGAGAGCGAGACGGAAGAGGACCAAATGGCCCAAGCCCTCCGGCGGTCGGAAGGCCCCGGCCTCAGCCACGGAGAAACACTTCTTTTTAATGTGGGAGGAGCCCCCAAGCGCCCGAAGGAAGGAAGCAGAAAGCTCGTTAACTCGCACTTCTGGGGAGAACGTCCTGCTCCCTAAAAGCTACCGCGGAGCACCTCCAGGACTGGAACAGAACAGCGTAACCAGCGAAAACCCGCCAAATATTTGCACGGCGCGCGCATGAGCGAGACGGGTTAAACCCCGCCCCTTCCCTTCCGCTTCCTTCTTGTTCCCAGTCGTCGCGCGCCCCCGTGCGTCCAAGGGCGCGTGCGCACAAACGCCGACACGCCCGCTCGTGCGCCCAGTGGTCCGCCTACATCATGGCGGCTGCGCAGTTGTGTCTCATAGGGCGCCAAAGTTGGGCTCTGGCGCGCATTGTCCTTGGCCCGCATCCCTTAAATCGCGTCTGGGTGCCAGCCGTGGTTGCCTATATTTTGGCACCGCCTGCTGGGCCAAGCTCCGTGACCAAGGCTCGTCATCTTTTTGTCCTGCGCGTTGGTGCGCAGGCGCTGTTGTGTACACACCCGCAAACCTCCCAGAGCCTCTGTGCCCGGCGCCTGTCGTTCCGTCTCTGTCCGCGTCTGCACTCGGCCTGCCGTCACTTACTCTTTTTTTTTTTTTTTTAAAGAATTTATTTATTTAGTTGACAGAGAGATCACAAGTAGTCAGAGAGGCAGAGAGAGAGAGGAGGAAGCAGGCTCTCCGCAGAGCAGAGCCCAATGTGGGACTCGATCCTAGGACTCTGAGATCATGACCTGAGTCAAAGGCAGAGGCTTAACCCACTGAGCCACCCAGGTGCCCCCCTCACTTACTCTTAAAAGAGTGGCTTTGTTAGGGAATCCGGTTGATTATCTTCAATGATTATCAGCTTGGGCCAGGCCACAGGGATAGGTCTGTTTTCTAAACTTGGGGCATTTTGGTGGAAAGGTGAGGTTATGCCTTTGTTCGGCGTACGTTAGGTTTGGGTGCCTTTGGGATTTCCCGGTAGAAATCCCAGTTCCCGGTGGGCGACTGGAAACTTGGGAGTGAAAATGGTTCACTAAGAGGGAGAGAGTGGAAGTAAAATGAAAAGGTGGCCTTCCCCTTGAAGTTTCTCTTAAGTCTTTGAGCTGTTGGTTCAGCTTGGGAAAATAACCTTAGACATCGTGTTCCCCTAATAGGTGGTATACTGGTAGGATCTTTCTAGAAAAGTTTGCCAGTATATATGAGGAGCCTGGAAGATGTTTATTTGCTCTTGACTCAGCATTTCTTATCCTAAGGAAACCCGCCAAAATCCAGGCAAAGTTTTGGGTACAAAGATGTTTGCAGTAGCTTCATTGACAACATTAAAATGGACACTGTTCCAACAACCAAAGATAGGGACTAACTAAGGAAAGTATGGGGTTTTACCAAAGCGGTGATTCCCAAGACTGCACCAGAGATCAAAGACTTCTGGGGGACACCTCGGGGAATGAGATGAGGGACAGGGGCCAGGCAGGGCCAGAGCACCCTGTCTCAGCTTCAGCCAGGCAAGGTGGAGCTGACCGGAGTCTGCTTCCCCATTCAAGGGTGGGTGGAGAGGGAAAATCCTCACTCTCCCCTAAGGCCTCTACTGGTAGGTACAGAGGCCGGAGGGTAGGAGTGGTTCTCCTGGGTGCAAGCAATAAAGGGTGTAATCATTTTCTATTGTTATGTAATGATTTATCACGAATTTAGTGGCTTAATCCACGCATTAGCCCAAGCAACGTTCTATAGGTCAGCTGTCTGGGCAAAGCATGTCTTCATGTCTCCATTCTCTGCTCAGTGAGGCTGAAATCAAGGTGTTGCCAAGCTGGATTCCTTTCTAGGGGTTTCTTCAACCTGCCAGAGGAACTCTGTTTTTAAAAGGCTCTTGTTATTAGGTCAGGTCCACCCAGATCATTGCCCTTTCGTAAGGCCAGATGATTTGGGACTATAAATTACATCCACGAAATACCTTTACATAGTGTTCACTTAGTGTGAAGAGGGCACTGTCCTTACATAAAAAGACAGACTCGGTAGAGCATGAAAAAGAAAAATTAAAAGCAAAAGAGGAAGTCATTGAATGTCTGGAACTATTCTGAAATATGTAAGGCCTTCCATGTTGGGTATAGTTTCCTTTCATGATAAAAATAAATGCTAAAAATAATGTAGTAGAGAAGAGGAAGATTTAAATCATCTGCTCTCAGGGTCAAACAGACTAGGTCTGACCCCAGCTCTCCTCCCTGTCAATCCTTTCCTGAATTAGTTGCCTGTTACTGTCTGGAGGTGGGTGATGGGGGCCAGTTGTCAAAAGGCTGATGCTCGTGTTTTATAGAAAGCTTTCAAGAGCATGTCAATACTCTTTCCCTAGAATGTGCGATTATTTGTCGTATGTTGTGCTCAGATAACAGGAAAAATCTCATTCCACATCCTGTTACAAATGCTTAGTGGTCATTTGGATTTCCTTTTCTGCAGTTGGCATGTCTACATCCTTTGTCATTTGCCTTTTATGACCAAGTAGCAGGAGCTCTTTGTATATCATAGACCAAAGGTCGCAAATTACGGCCCTTAGACCAAAACTGGCCAGGTGCCTGTTTCTGTAAGGCCTTCTAGTTAAGAGTATTTTTTACATTTTTAAGTGATTGAAAAAAATTTAAAAAAGAATTTTTTGAGATGTATGGAAATGATATGAAATCCAAATTTCAATATGCATAAAATTTTATTGGAATGAAACGGTGTTCATTTGTTTACGGTCTATGGCTGAGTTTGTGCTACAGAGACAGACTCGAGTAGTTGTGACAGAGAACTTATGACCCTCAAACCTCAAATATCTACCCTCTGTCATTTACAGAAAATGCAGACCTGTCAAAGACGATAACCACTGTCTAGCAAGTGTGTTGCACCCAGACTTTTTCCAATCTGTATTTTAACTTTGTCATTTCTTCTACCAAAGTTTTAGAATTTTGTTTAAAGATTTTATTTTTAAGTAATCTCTACAGGCAGTGTGGGGTTTGAACTCACAACCCTGAGATCAGGAGTCAATAACTCCACCAACTGAGCCAGCCAGGTGCCCCTCCCATTTTTATGACCGTTGTTTCCTTTGTGGCTTTTTGGTTTCCTGTTCTGCTTGATAAAGTCTCCCTAAACAAAGCTTATTTATGCAAGTTTCCTTCTAACTTCTCTTTGATTAATTTGTTTTACATATCATCTTTTGATCTCTACTCCTCTGTAATTAATTTTATTTATATTGTGAGGAATGATTTATCTTTGTTTTCTTTCAGGCAAACAGCCAGTATGTCAGGTAAACTTAGTAAATGAAACATTGTTCTCCAAGTGAAAGGAACTGTGATCTTTTCATGTATCAAGTCCCTATAAATACTTGGATCTATTTCTTGGATGTTTTCTCCCCATTCTGTTGATTTATTCGTTGCCTTTTCTGTGTCATTATAAGAATTTTTTGATTATAGTAGTGCATCAGATAGGTTTTGGATCAGGAACATATCTTCAAGTCCTAAAATAACAGTGACTTGGGCATAAACAGAAGTTTATTTCTCTGTCAGATAAAAGAATTCCAGAAATAGGCAGCCTGGGACTGATGTGGTGGCTTCATGTTCATCACGGGCTGGATTCCTTCCACCTTTCTGTTCAACTATGCTTGTGTTAGCATCCATACTTAAGGTCAGCTCAGAGTCCAAGATGGCTTCTGGAATGCCAGGCATCACATCACTTTCTAAGTAGGAGGGGTGGGGGGAGACTTTTCCAAACCTTCCAAACCTTCATCTATTCCTCTCTGAAGAAGTCATTCTGTAAACCCTTCTGACAACTTTTAGATTTTAGTCACCAAGCCATATCTTTAAAGGAGGCCAGGATATGCAAGTTTATAAGTTTTTTTTTAAAGATTTTATTTATTTATTTGACAGGCAGAGATCACAAGTAGGCAGAGAGGTGGGCAGAGATAGAGAGGAAGGGAAGCAGGCTCCCTGCTGAGCAGAGAGCCCGATGTGGGGCTCGTTCCCAGGACCCCAAAATCACGACCCAAGCCGAAGGCAGACTCTTAACCAACTGAGCCACCCAGGCATCCTGACATTTTGCTATTTTTAAAAGAATTTTTAAGAGATTATTTTAATTTTTATTTTATTATTTTTTAAAGATTTTATTTATTTATTTGACAGACAGAGATCACAAGCAGGCAGAGAGGCAGGCAGAGAGAGAGGAAGGGAAGCAGGCTCCCCGCCCAGCAGAGAGCCCAATGCAGGGCTCGATCCCAGGACTCTGGGATCATAACCTGAGCTGAAGGCAAAGGCTTTAACCCACTGAGCCACCCAAGCGCCCCTAAGAGATGATTTTAAACTTTAAAATCCTTTTATGTTTTCCAGCCCATCCCAGGCCATTCTGATTGGAGGTATTTAAATTTTTTATTTACTTGGGAAGAATTGATACATTTTTTATAAAAAGATTTTTTTTTAAAGATTTTATTTTTAAGTAATCACACTCAACATGGAGCTTGAACTCACAACCCTGAGATCAAGAGCCGCATGCTCCACTGACCCAGCCAGCCAGGTGCCCCAAGAATTGGTACTTAAATGATATCAAGCAGGATCTTGATATCTCTTCATTTTTCTAGGCCTTGTGTTTATGTCCTTAAATACAACTTTCCAGCTTTTTCCATATAGATCCTGGTTTTGTTCAAATTATTGATGCAATATTTTTTCTTGGTCTTGTGAATGGAATATTTTTTCCACACTGATTTCTACTTGGTTATTGCCAGTTCAAAGAAAAGCTATTGGGTGTTTTTTGTTTTTTGTTTTTTTAATTTATTTGAGGGTGGGGAGGAGCAGAGGGAGAGAGAGAGAGAATCTGAAGCAGACTCCCTGCTGAGCACGGAGCCCAACGTGGGACTCGATCTCACGACCTTGAGATCATGACCTGAGCTGAAACCAAGAGTCAGACTCTCAACCGACTGAACCACTCAGGCGCCCCAGCTATTGTATTTTGGTACATATTTCTTGAAGCCAGTCATTTTTGCCAAATCCCTTCATTTTAATGTTTTAGAAGAGCCTCAGATTTTCTAGATTATATTGCTATAAATAAAGGTATCTGTTTCCCCTTCTTTTCCAATATTGATACTAATCCTTCTATTTTCCTGCATCAGCGCATTGATCCAAACCTTGAAGTCACAGTTGAAGGCGCCTGGGTGGCTGAGTCAGTGAAGTGTCTGCCTTCGGCTCAGGTTGTGATCTCAGGGTCCTGGGATCAAGTCCCGCATCAGGTTCCCCGCTTAGCGGCGAGTCTGCTTCTCCCTCTTCCTCTGTGATCTCTCTCGCTTTCACTCTCTCTCAGATAATAAAATAAATCTTAGAAAAAAAGATCACAGTTGAATCAGAACGGGCATCTTGCCCTTTGGCTGTTTCTAAGAGTAGTGGCTTTGGCATGGCCTCGTGTGGTTTGGTGATTGCTACTGGTTTTGTTAAGAATGCATAATCAGGGTTGGTTGTTTTCTTCCAATTCTCTTTTACTCAGAGTTTATTAGGAATGGCTGCTGAATTGTACACAACCACAAGACAACGATTTTCTCTTTTAACTCACAAATGTAATAAAGCAAATCTTGTCGCTTCGCACCCACTAAGAAGGCTATAATAAAAGAGATCAGCAGGGCGCCTGGGTGGCTCAGTCAGTTGACTGTCTTGACTCTTGGTTTTGGCTCCCTTCATGATCTCAGAGTTGCGAGATTGAGCCCAAGCCCTGCATAGAGCTCTTGGGATTCTCTGCTTGGGATTCTCTCTCTGCCCCTTCCCTCCCAGCCCCCACCACTCGCGCGCTCCCGCGTGTGCTCTCCTTCTCTCTCAAAAAAGGAAAGAAAGAGGGATGCCTGGGTGGCTCAGTCGGTTAAGTATCCCAGGGTTCTGGGATCGACTCCTGCATCAGGCTCCTTGCTCAGCCTGCTGTTCCCCCTGCTTGTGCTCTCTCCCTCTTTCTGACAAATAAATAAAATATTAAATGAAAGAAAGAACGAACGAACATAGGAATAGAAGGCCACATAATATATAATTCCATTTATATAAAATGTCCAGAAGAGACAAATCCATAGAGATGGAGAATGGATTAGTGGTTGCCAGGAGCTGGGGGAGGGAAGAAATGGGGAGTGACTGCTAATGGGTATAGTGTTTCTTTTTGGAGTAATGAAAATGTTCTAAAATTCGATAGTGGTGATGGTTGCCCAATGTGTAAATATATGACATTGTGAATATAATAAAAACCGCTGAATTGTACCACTTTATAGGGTGAGTTATCCCAATAAAACTTTTATTTTAAACAAGGTTATGTGTGTTCTAAGCAATATAGTCTACTATAAATGTCCAAAATTTTATTTAATCTGAGATACTATATAATTAATATAATTCCTGTTAAGCTGTGGAATAAACCTTATTATCCTGAAGGGCTTGGGGGGGGTAGTGGGAGTGCCTGTCACTACTTTTTTGAGTGGCTTGTCATCTCTAAGGAACTGTATAGTCAGAGAATAAAATGCAGAGTCCCAAGCAGCAACATGCGAAAATCTGTGGGTGAAAACCCAGGCTGCTTGTGGTGCAAGGAAGGGCACCTCCTGGTCCATGTGGCCAAGGTAGGTCAGGAATGGGCCGCTTCCCAGGGAGGTTCCAGAACAGCCTGTGTTCTGAGCGAGCTCTTGGGTCCCACTCACTGCACCCTTGCTCTGGGACAGCCGTTTCTTTGACCTTTGCTATGTCGTGTGATGATAGTATGATCCCCGAGTTCATGAAATAGTTACTTCTACTTCCTAAATGGGAATACAGAAGCTCTGAAAGGGAGGAGGAGTCCAGAGAAAGTTCTGGCGACGGTGGATCCCAGCCTAGCCCAGGTCTCCACCCCACGTCCATGCTTTAATTGCCGCAGAAACAGTCAATCATTGTCTCGATGTGGCCATGCAGTATTTGCAGAGTGTTGTACAAGCGACAATGCTTTTTCTGCCCGTTGTCATTTTGTTTTTAGCATATTCTTGTGAGGAAGACCTTGTTAATCCCAGCTTCCTGATAGCGATTCCATAAATGCAGCGAGGTTAGGTAAGTGGCTGGAGGCCACACAGCTGGTAAGAGCGGAGTAGACTGTGGACTGGGTCTTTTTTGCTGTAGCCTTGAGTGGGTGTAAAGAAACCACTGTGGGAGCCCTCAGGAAACAGTGAGGGGAGACTTCAAACCAGCTCCTGTCATTGCTTTCCAGGACTTGGATTGCAAACGGGGGACCTCGAGGATCTCACATTTATTAGAAATGTTAGAAAGGGTGAAGGTCAGGGCCTGTCGTACACTGCCGCTAGTAACACACCGGGGCGGGTAGGTCACACATATCCGTTCCCTCGCAGGGGTGGACGCAAATCAGATGGAACGTGGGGTTGAGATAATTGTGTTTGGAAACTGCAAACTGACTAAAGTGTGGCTTTGAGAGAATTGAGTCAAATTGCAGCAGCAGTATATAAATGTAATATGTAATATTCATAATCCATAACATAATAATTAACATATATCATAAGAGTAAACCATCACATCCATCCCCCGTCCAAGGACACCAAAGAGAAATTTTAAAGGACTTGAGGGAAGTGCAGAGCTAGGATGGAAATACTTTGAACCGTCATGTGATAACGTCATTTGTATTAAGTGAGAAATAAAATTTGAGAGCGTTGCAACAGAATCCCAAGACAAGCAATGCGATATCCTAAGTGAGAAAGGACTAATTTTACTTTTTTAAAAAAGATTTTATTTATTTATTTGACAGAGAGAGAGAGAGATCACAAGTAGGCAGAGAGGCAGGCAGAGACAGAGGGAGAAGCAGGCTCCCCGCTGAGCAGAGAGCCGGATGCGGGGCTCGATCCCAGGACCCTGAGATCAAGACCGGAGCCAAAGGCAGAGGCTTAACCCACTGAGCCACCCAGGGGCCCCTAATTTTACTCTTTAAATTCATTTTATACCTTAATTATTTGCTTATCATGATAAAGACACAACATAAAATTTACCACCTTAGCCATCTTTCAGTGTACTGTTAGTGTTATCTCCTCATTTATCTTTGTCGCTCATGCTGCCGGGAGCCATTGCTCTACGCTGTAGGCATATTGCCACCAGGTGGCGGCAGAGTGTCGCAGTCCAGAACTGTTACTCCAGCTGTCCTTCCCGGATCCCCTGTCGGTTGCTAGGTGAAACCCGGGCTCTTTGGATGGGGGGTTAGGGCGTGGGGGACAGAATGAAAACAAAGCCATGAACCTTGAGCCAATTAACTACTGTTTACTGAGTTACTATCACGTCTGAGGCACTGGATTCTCTCTGTGGCGGAAAGGGATCTGGGTTACAAGGACAGTAAACCCTGGGAAAGTCTAATAATAAGAGCGTAATGAGAGCAGCTGGATCCGCACCAAAGGGGCTGGGCACCATGCTGGGGCTTCTTCTGTCTTATCCTCACTCCTTAAAGCAACCTTGTGTGGCGTTATTGCTCCCCGCCTCCGCTCCCCACATGGTCCTCCCCATCTCAGCCCAGATCTGTTTGAAATTCAAACACGGTCCTGCTGTTCCCACCTCCTGCTTAGAACACTTTCACTGGGTTCCTTAAGCTGCTCAACCTGCCATTGTCATCCCCACCTTTACTCACCCTTTGTTCTCCTTTCTGTGGCCACACTGGTCCTTTGTCACCAGGCTTTTCATCGCCACTGGGGCCCCCACCTGGACCAGTCCCCTCTTCCCAGAGCTAACTCCAATTCTTTCCTGTTTCATCTTGGGGCTGTCTTCTCTGACCTCCAGGATCTCTCTTTTGGGATCCTAATTACCATTTTTTAAAACAGATTTTATTTATTTATTTGACAGAGAGAAAGAGAGATCACAAGTAGGCAGAGAAGCAGGCAGAGAGAGAGGGGGAAGCAGGCTCCCCGCTGAGCAGAGAGCCCGACATGGGGCTCCATGCCAGGACCCTGGGATCATGACCTGAGCCGAAGGCAGAGGCTTAACCCACTCAGCCACCCAGGCGCCTCCCTAATTACAATTTTAATTTCATGTTTATTTCTTGTGTTAGTTAATATTTTGGGTTAGTCAATATCTCTCCAGCCCATTTTACCCTAAGCTCCACTGGGCATGTGGCATGTGTGTTTTTAGATCCTGGTGCCTGACACATGGCAGGCTCTCAGCCCGCTGCTTACTGAAGGAACAAAGGAAACAAGGCATTTGCGTAGGGTCCTGCCGCCAGTACAGATTCCGACCTAGAGGGGCTGCAGATTTGCACTCTGTCCTCTCAAGTTGGCTTTGAGCCCTTTGTGACCTTGGGGAGGTTAACTGATTTCTGCACTTCAGTTTCCTAATTTGTCAAATGAGCATAAAACCCTGCCAGCGGTGCCTGGATGGCTCAGTCTGTTGAGTGTCTGACCCTTGATTTTAGCTCAGGTTGTGATCTCAGGGTCCTGAGTCCCGGGGTTGCATTGAGCTCAGTGAGGGGTCTGCTTGAGAGCCTCTCCCTCAACTTGCTTGCTCTCTCTCTCTCTTTCAAATAAATACTCTTTAAAAAAAAAAAAAGGAAGAAAACCATGCGGAAGGACTGTTGGACCCCAGGTCAGCTGTGACAGTGAAATGAGTTGATACATCCAAAGCATTTAGGTACTAGGGTGTGGGGCAGAGACCCACAGAAGAACGTAAATGATCTCATTAGTAATGTTTTTATTATTATTACTATTTAAAGATCTTATTTATTGGTTTGAGATAGAGAGAGAGAGAGAGCATGAGCGGTGGGGGTGGGGCAGAGAGAGAGATGCAGCCTTCCCACTGAGCAGGGAGCTTGATGCAGGGCTCAATCCCAGGACCCCAGAATCATGACCCAAGCTGAAGGCAGAGACTTTAACCCACTGAGCCACCCAGGCGCCCCTCGTTAATAATGTTCTATATTGATTACATGTTGAAATGAATAATATCCAAAATACCTTGGGTTAAATAAAATATCTTTTATTATAATGTATACCATAAATCAGTTTTTTGAAACTTCTAAAAAATGTGGCCACTAGGAAATTTAAAATTATGTATGTGACTTGGATTCTGTTTCTAGCAGACAACCGCTGCTCTAGGTCGCGGTTTCAATGTGGAATTAGCTGGGTGGTCTAAATGCAGGCTTTGACCTGCCCTGTTGGGTGAACTGGAAAGAGTTGCTGATATTTCTGAATCTCAGTTTCCTCCTGTGTAAGCAGGAAAAGTCACAGGCATGTGGTGCCTTTTTATACTGGGGTATAAAGCTGGTCAGCCCCTTGCACAGTGCTTGGTGCCTGGTGCTTGGAATATCCTTGATAAACATAAATTATCCTTATTGTGATCGTGGCAAGGAGTAGACTACATTCTGATGGTGGAAACTGCTGGCTGTCCTATACCCGTGTTTCCTTTCTTCTACCAAGACACACCAGCTTCTTAGCTGGGCCAGTGGCTACCCAGAATCAAGCCTCCATCTCCTAGCCTCCCTTGCAGCCTCGTGTGGCCATTTACCAGGTTCTGGCCAAAGGATGTGAGTCACAGAGAAGTGGGTACTCTCTGGGCTGTGTCCTGAAGGGAAAGAAGCAACAGGCCCCCATCTCCCAGTGGCTGGAATGGGACATGACGGCAGCGGTCTTGGATTGTGAGGACAAAAGGAAAGCCCAAAGGATGACAGAGCTAAGGAAAGAATGCTCTTAGGTCTCTGATGCTGTGGAGACACATTCCTTCCAGCCTGGATGCCTTATGTCTGACCTATAACAGGAGAGTGAAATTGATTTTTTAAAAACCACCGTGGGGGCACCTGGATGGCTCAGGCGGTTAAGCGTCTGACTCTTGATCTCAGCTCAGGTCTTGATCTCAGGGTCGTGAGTTCAAGCCCCACGCTGGGCTCCATGCTGGGCATAGAACCAGTATAAAAACCACTATTCTTTTGTCTGTGCACTCTAATGCGTACAGCTCTGGTGTACAGAGACTGTCCAAGCCAGCACCTGGGATACCAGGATTCCCATGAGTAGCTGAGTTCCAGACCCTGAAGGGTATAAATATTCTACTTGCCTTGGTCCAGATTGGTCCAGGACCAGGCAGGACTGACCTTGTGTGTTGAGGCCCTCAGTGTAGCTGGAGGAAGCCAGGAGTGGACATCCTGGCTTCTCCAAAGGCCTTCACCTTTACTCCTTTGTCCTGTTTCCCAAGGAAGGAGCCCTTGGGTATTTGTGTGCAACTCACCCCTTGGAGCTGCCCAGAGTGTAGAGCTCTGAATGGACCTGCATTCCTCAGGCCTGAGGATTCCTGGGGCGGCCACAAGTGCATTGGTATTCTGGTTTAAAAACTAGTCTAGGTGTTTATAAGCTAGACTTTCAAAAATGAATTCAGTGGGGACGACATCACCTGGGCCTCTCTGAGGAGGAGGAAGGTGAAGGAAGCCATGGAGACCTCAGTGTAGACAACCAGCTCCTCATTGGCCTCACTTCTCAACTTGAACCTCACCCTTTGTCTTCTCAGAAGGATGCAGTGAGAGCTCTGGGCTTAACAACAGGTGGGTGTAAAAGCCGGGGAAATCAGCTGACGTGGGTCCAGTGCCCACTCCCTCTGAATGTGAAAGGCCGTGGAGAAGCCCAGAGGGAGGGAGCTGTTTCGTGTCAAAGACCTTAACTAGGGGGCGCCTGGGTGGCTCAGTTGGTTGAGCAACTGCCTTCGACTCAGGTCATGATCCCGGACTTCCAGGATCGAGTCCCGCATCGGGCTCCCAGCTCCTTGGGGAGCCTGCTTCTCCCTGTGACCTTCTCCTTTCTCATGCTCTCTCTCACTCATTCTCCCTCAAATAAATAAATAAAATCTTTAAAAAAAAAAAAGACCTTAACTAGGTAATTTCAGCAAGAGGTTTAAAAAAAATCTCCACAAAGTATTTGATATTCTTCCCTCCCATAGGTGAAGCCTAATTGCCCTCCTGTCATGCATGGCTGGGACTTAGGCCCTCATTTTTTTTTTTTGTGACTAGAATGTGGTGGGAAAAGCCCATGTGTGACATCTGAAATTGGGACAGAAAAGCCGTTGTGGCTCCAGTCTCTCTCTCGGATCCCTTGCTCTGAGGAACCCAGGTGCCATGTTGTGGGGACACTCCAGCAGCTCTGTGGATGGGTTAACGTGGCAGAGAACGAGGCCTCCCGCCACCACCTGTCAATGAGCATCTTTTGGCAACAGCTCCTTCAGGCGACATAGCCCCAGCCAGCCTCCTGACTGTCACCTTACGAGGAACCCAAACCCAGAAGCACCCGGCTCAGTGGCTCCCGAATTCCTCACCTGCAGAGACTGTGGGGTAAGACATTTGTTGTTCTGAGCTGCTAACTTTCTGACTAATTTGTTACACAGCCATGTATAACTAATACATTCAGGTTTCCAGAGATTTCTCTGGGTGGAAGCTTCTCTTGGACACATGCCCTCGGTGCCCAGATGACTTCTTGCCATATTTTCAGAGATATAAAATCTTCAGGAACAGCATAAAAACTTTAAAATATTTATCTGTTGAGGGGGCACCTGGCTGGCTCAGTCAGAAGAGTGTGTGGCTCTTGATCTCAGGGTCATGAGTTCAAGACCCATATTGGGTGTAGAGATGACTTTAAATAAATAAAATAAAATAAAATAAAATATTTATTTGTTGACTTGAATGCAGAACGAGAATACACAATACAAGAATAAGCAATTTAATTAAGTTTGCAAATGATCCAAGCGGTGTTGAGGTGGCCCTCTCCACAGCTGTGGCTTCAGGGGCCCCCCTACACAGATGGCTCATGGATTTTTACCTGTAGTGGATCGTAGTGGATTTTTCCTTTGAGGTCAGAGGTGCAGGCACAACTGCTTTCTTTTGGAGGGAAAACATCTTAAGTTCAGTATTCCCTGAACTAAATTAGGACCTTCCCCTACAACATGGTCCTCTTCTGGCATTGCCTGTCCTAGCGAAAGACACCAATGTCCATCTAGAACCATGTGTCTCAAGTCTGGGAGTCACCTGGATGAAGCTCTTGGCCCCTCCCACCACATTGTTTCTCTCTTCTTCCCCAGTGAAACCCCTTTTCCTCTCCCCATCACCACCATTCAAGTCCAGGCGACACCCCATCTCCCCTGCACATCTGCAGTGACCTACCATTTGGTCTCCACACCACTCTGGCTCCCTTCTCATCTATTTTCTACTCCACAACCAGCGTGATTTTTTTCAAAAGGCAATGTAATCCTATCACACTTGCCTCCTCTCACCTCTTGCCCCATCTTGCATTAAGACTCAACTTTCACTTCCTGTTGCTCATAGGATGATGAGCCATATCCTTACCGTGGCCTCAAGACTCTGCCCAGTTTGGCCCCAGCTACCTCCCTCCAGCCTCCTCTGATATTACTGCGCTCCAGCCCCAGTGGCCTTGCTTCCATGATGGAGCCAAACTTCTTCCTGCCACAGGACTCTTGCACATGCCCTTCTCCTCTGATTGGGTCGGTCTTTACCCCTCTCATTGCTTTGTAGCTGCCATTCTTTTTTCACATCACAGACTAAGTAGGAACTATCCCCAACCCACCTGACCAGGTCAATCCACACCCTCCATCTCATAACTCTTATCCTAATGGAAATGTTATATTATTTTTGACCCCATACCAAATGGTAGGGAACCTGGCTATAAACTCACAGTTTTGTTTCAGTGCCTGGATGTGAGAAATGTTCAGTAAGTATTAGCTGAATGAATGTTACTTTCTGTTATCTTCAGAATAGCCCTGTGAGGTCACTATTTTTAATAAAAATTATCTATTTATTTATTTATTTAGAGAGGAGGGGGAGAGGGACAGAGACTCTTTTTTTTTTTTTTTAAGATTTTATTTATTTATTTGTCAGAGAGAGAGGGAGAGAGAGCGAGCACAGGCAGACAGAATGGCAGGCAGAGGCAGAGGGAGAAGCAGGCTCCCTGACGAGCAAGGAGCCCGATGTGGGACTCGATCCCAGGACGCCGGGATCATGACCTGAGCCGAAGGCAGCTGCTTAACCAACTGAGCCACCCAGGCGTCCCGGGACAGAGACTCTTGAGCAGACCCCCACACACACACCCTGCTGTGTGTGGAACCTCATGTAGGGATCGATCTCCTGATCCTGACTGAGATCATGACCTGAGTCGAAATCAAGAGTCAGACACATAACCGACTAAGCCACCCAGGTGCCCTGAGGTTCACATTTTTATCTCCATTTTCCAGATGGGGAGCCTGAGGTTAAATGACCTGCCCAAGATCATGCAGGCAGAAGCTGAACTCACCTCCAGCTGAGTGTACAGACCATATCAGCTGTTTCTCTGCTGTTGGGCCAAGGCCCAGATGTCTTTCTGAGTTTTATCTAAGTTTTTTTCACTTCCTTTTATATAACCTGAAAATTTCCTGAGAAGCTCTTGAATCAATAGTCCTCCTCTTTTTTTTTTTTTTTTTAAGATTTTATGTATTTATTTGACAGACAGAGATCACAAGTAGGCAGAGAGAGAGGAGGAAGCAGGCTCCCTGCTGAGCAAAGAACCCAATGTGGGGCTCGATCCCAGAACTCTGGGATCATGACCTGAGCCGAAGGCAGAGGCCCTAACCCACTGAGCCACCCAGGTGCCCCAATAGTCCTCCTCTTAAAAAAAAAAGTTGTTATTGCCATGATGTTTTAAGAATTGTCAGTAAATTGCACATGATTAGAATCAGGCCAGGTGAATTGCTTTCCCCTTTTGTAGAACAGCTAAATGTTTGGTGATTAAGCAGAACTGTGCAGCTGCGCAGGCTGTTCACTGAGCAAGGGTGCCCATCAAATGGGTGGGGAAGCGATGGTGAAATCGAATCCACATTTTGCTGGCTGAGCTGTGATGTGAAGCCGTATCTCCCCAGGGTGTGGTGGGGGTTGGGACTCTTTCCAGCATGTGCAAAGGTCCCCCTCACTCCCCAAGCTGGGGGCTCAGGAGGCCACCTCTGCCCGGAGGGGAGTGCCTTTCTCAAGTTCACTCAAGGGTGGTATATGGGCTAGGTGGCCCGGGGTTTATGGTCCGCCCACTTACACGTTTTAATTGAATCGAGCTTTCTCTGCTGTAGCAATTTTGGAAGAAAAGGGGCCTTGCGTATTTGGGGACTATCATGTATGAACAGGAAAAGGTGGGAATGACATTAGCCATTCTCTGTCCCAGCTCCACTTTCAGGTCTGGTGGCTCATCTGTTGGACAATCTTCCATAGGGCACAATGTTAACTGTCCTAGAACCAGGGCTAAACTGAACTGGGCCCCAGTTTTTCTCTCTTGTCCTTGAAGGTGATGTTGTGGGAGTTGGCCTGGGTGTCCAAGGATCATGTGAATGGGCAGGATGAACTTCATTTCTCGGTAGCAAACACTCACTTGAAGGGCAGCTCGAGGACACTGGTTTTGTTTTGTTTTAAAGATTTTATTTATTTATTTGACAGAAAGGGAGAGATCACAAGTAGGCAGAGAGGCAGGCAGAGAGAGAGGGGGGAAGCAGGCTCCCTGCTGAGCAGAGAGCCTGATTCAGGGCTCGATCCCAGGACCCTGAGATCATGACCTAAGCCGAAGGCAGAGGCTTAACCCACTGAGCCACCCAGGCGCCCCTTGTTTTGTTTTTTTTAAGCTTTTATTTTATTTTTTAAAAAGATTTTATTTATTTATTTATTTGACAGAGAGAAAGAGAGATCACAAGTAGGCAGAGAGGCAGGCAGAGGGGCGGGGAGGGAAGCAGGCTCCTTGCCCAGCAGAGAGCCCAAGGCGGGGCTTGATCCCAGGACCCCAAGATCATGACCCAAGCTGAAGGCAGAGGCTTTAACCCACTGAGCCAACCAGGTGCTCCAAGGTTTTATTTTTTTTATTTGTCAGAGAGAGAGCACAAGCAGGGGGAGCAACAGGCAGAGGGAGCAGCAAGCTCCGTGCTGAGCAGGGAGCCCCATATGGGACTCGATCTCAGGACTCTAGGATCATGACCTGAGTCCAAGGCAGACGCTTAACTGACTGAGCCACCCAGGCGTCCCGAAGTGACTGTTTTCACCGTGTTCTCCCCTCCCCCCCTCCAAAGAAGAGCGACTTCTCCCAGGTTCATCTCCCTCAAGCCTGGTGATTGAGTGGCGATGGTGGCCGAGGTGGGGTGCCTTTCCCCATCTGAGGTGCTCCCCCTTAGAGCCCTGTCAGAGGAGTGCTGTTGGCTCAGACAATCTAGCTTTCTCAGGCTGAACGGACTGGCCAGTTTAATAAATTCAAATATTCTAAATATTCTTCTGGCTTGTCCTGGGAATAGCATAAATTTTGGGGGAGACGTGATGGTGTGTCAGGCGGGCCCGAAAGAAGGAGCTATCAAGGACACCCATCTTTTGGTTTTATTTTGTTTTGTAGAATTAGCTGATTTTTTTTAGTACTGAACAAAGCAAATACCTTGAAGGTATGCAGATAGCTAGCAAGTGGCCAGAAAGCCGAGTGCATTTTCAGCTCCATTTACAAGGAATCAAAGCTTCAAGTTTTGTGCATCATCTTATCTTGCTAAACAACAAATATTCAATTTCTTCCCGCAGTTAAAATGAGCTTACTCTGACATCTTATTGTTCATAATTATCAGGCTGACTCTGGCACTCTGTTTTCCTACAATTCTTTATCTTGTTTTCTTCTCATGAAAGTATTTCAACAGTTATACCTCCTTTCCTAACCAAACCCAAAAAAGTCTAGAATTTTGAGCCCTTTTAAAATAAAAGGTGATGTTTAGCTATTTCCACTTTTGTGTGTAAGATTTAAGTCTCCCTTTATGTTCTATTGTCACTTGGTTGCTCTTTTAAGCATCTATCCATCTCTCTACATATATTTTAAAGATTTTATTTATTCGAGAGAGAAGGAGAGCATGCCAAGAGCAGGGGGAGAGGCAGAGGGAGAAGCAGACTCCCCGATGAGCAGGGAGCCAAGCAGGTGATCCCAGGACCCTGTGATCATGATCTGAGCCAAAGACAGATGCTAAACTGAGCCACCCAGGTGCCCCTAAACATCAGAAATATATTGGATGGCTTGCTGATAAGAGACAATATCTTGTTAGGTATATTGAATGAAAAGTGATCATTGCAAGTTTGCTGATTGAATTTACTTTCAAACATTGAAAATTTTGCTTCAAATGGACATTAAGGAGTCTTGTCAATTCTTCGTTTTTACCTGCTTACATGAAGTTAGGCAAAAGTTGGGGAAGAGAATAAACTGTCCATATTATGGTAAAACAAAGTTATAAGACAGAGACCCTTGTCATATGTCCCCAGAGTTTCCCTGAAGAGTCACATTCTTGCAGCAAGCAAGCATTTACCCCTTTAATGCCTGAACTCCAGTGCCCCCTTTCCCTGGGAGGCTCCGTGGCTCCCCGCCCGTCATGCTTGGCTTCCGCTCTTGACTCTGCCCTACTCAGCTTCTCCCCATGTCCCTTCTCTGGCCTGTTCCGTCTCTTGCTCGCAGATGAACACCTTCCATGGAAAAGGCCTGGCTTTATGCAGATGGGACCAGCGACATAATTTAAAGGGCTTAGGGGGAAATGAAAATGCAAGTCTCCCTATTCAGAAACGATTAAGAATTTCAAGATGGCGGCAGCAGAGCATTAAACCAAATGTGGGACCCTCCCAAGTGTGAGGACAGTTGGTGTTGACGTTGGCTTGACGATGGCTTGAAGTCGGTGTTCAGTCATTCTCAGCTAATGCCAGAGGGTCCCTTTGCTTGAAGCCAGCCCTGGGCCACGACCGAGTGAGTGGTTGGCTGCCCTTCTCTCAACTTGGGCTTCTCATTTGCTCTCTTTCTGCGCAATGGGTCTATATTATAATCCTTACTAAATCTTCCTGAGACCAGCTGCTGGTCTATGAGAGGCAAAGGGAATGCTAGTAACAGCCCTGGCTGGAGAACCAGGAGATCTGGAGAGGATTATAAGACAAATGATTTTAGGTTGCCCTCGAGTGAGTGCTTGCTAAAGAGAGAAATGGCCCTGGGGCCTAGGAGCCAATCACAATAGTAGCACTGGGGGTATTTTCTGTAGACATCCTCTCTGGCACAGAACTGTGCTGGAACAAAGCAAATAGTAAGAAATGACCCAGAAAAGTCACATTTTTCATACATTACCTTGTCTATTCAAAGTAATCTGCAGCCAGGGTGCCTGGGTGGCTCAGTTGGTTGAGCATCTGACTCTTAATTTCAGCTCAGGTCTAGATCTTATGGGTCATGAGATGGAGCCCCACGTTGGGCTCTGTGCTCAGGAGGGAGTCTGCTTTAAGATTCTCTTTCTGCCCCTCCTCCCCAACAAATAAATAAAACTTTTAAAAAAAGAAATCAGCACCCATCAGGGATGGTGCCTGTTTGCAAATGAAGGAGACTTCATGCTCAGGTCCTCTTCAGCCATTGGACTCCAGCACTGGTCACGTGCTCAGAGACAGCTGGAGAGGAAGTATCAGAAGCAGTGCGATGGTGGAAATGTTCTAGATCTGTGCTGTCCCCTACAGCAGCCGCATATGGTTGCTGGATGCTTGAATTGTGGCTAGTGAAACCGAGGAAATGAATTTTAAATTTCATTTAATTTTAATCAGTTTTGGTTTCAATCTTGGTAACCACCTGTGGCCGATAGCAACCACAGTGGACAGCACAGACTAAAGCCCCAGACCAGATGGAGACACCGTATCTTCAAACAACTTTTAATCTTCTAGGGCAGGCAAAGCGCAGTGCTGGGAACCATAGGGAGGGCTGCCGAGCCTCCCACCCTTCCTGCTGCTGGACTCTTGTAGGAGACAACATGGGGAACAATAACTAAGAATTAGAGAATCTATGAGCTGATGAGAACTCAAGCTTACTTCGTCCTTTTCTGATGATGTTGTTAGACTCTGTCTGTTGTAGAAATGCCCCTAGGATGGGATGATGATGGTGATGTGATGAGAGTTTTCCACTGGGAAGTTACCCAGGACCATGGCACTTTTTTTTTTTTTTTAAAGATTGTATTTATTTACTTGACACAGACAGAGAGACAGCAAGAGAGGGAATACAATCAGGGGGAGTGAGAGTGTGAGAGTGTGAGAGTGGGAGAGGGAGAAGCAGGCTTCCTGCTGAGCAGGGAGCCCCATGCGGGGCTCGATCCCAGGACCCCATCCAGCCCCAAGATCATGACCCCAGCTGAAGGCCGACACCCAACGACTGAGCCACCCATGCGTCCCTGGGACTGTGGCACTTCAGAAATGGTGGAGTGAGGACCTTCAAATATCTCTGCCCCCGAAAACAATGTGAACACTTAAAAAAGATATAAAAATCAACTTTATTCAGAACTCTGAAAACGAATCAAAATTAATCAAGAGGCTTGTAACAGATGCTCCACAGATTAGTCATTAGCAAAATGCCCACCAAAACTACAGTGAGATGACGCTATACCCACTGACTCTAATTAAAAAAAAAAAAAAAAAAGGAAAATAACAGGTTTTGGCAAGGATGTGGAGAAATTGGAGCCCTCAGACATTGCCTTGCTGGGGGGAACATAAAACGGTGCCATCTCAGTGGAAAACAGTCTGGCCATCCCTCCAAAAGTTACCATATGGCCTAATGATTCCTTGTGTAGATGTACGACCCGAAGAACTAAAAACAGGCATTCAAACAACTACTTGTACACCAACGTTCATAGCAACACAAATCACAGTCGCCCCAAAGTGGAAACAACTCGTATGACCAAGAGTTGATGAATGGATGAACAGGTCGGTAGATCCCTGACATGGAATGTTATTGGGCATAAAAAGGAGTGAATCACTGACACGTGCTATGGTGTGGTTGACCCTTGATAGCATTACGCTGCGTGAAAGAAAGCAGACACAAACGACCACATATTATACGTTCTCATTCATATGAAATATCCAAAATAGGCAAGTCTGTAGAGGCAGGAAGTAGATCTGTGTACTCCAGGTATTGGGGGAAAAGAGGTATGAGCAGTGACTGCTGATAGATACGGGGGTCCTAGTACAGGGTGTTGAATATGCTCTAAAATTACCCAGTGGTGACAGTTGCATAAATTCGTGAATATACTAAAAACCACAGAATTATGAACTTTAGAAGGTTAAATGTTATGGTATGTGCATTATAGCTCAATAAAACTGTTATTAAAACAACCACACGAAGCTACCGAGTACGAAAAACCTACTTTGTCCTTTAGCTTTGTTTTGTTTTTAATTATTTATTCTAAACATTTTGGTGAAATAGACATAACATAAAATGGGCACCCGTCAGCCATGTAAGAACGATTAGCCCGGACGCCATTCTTGTCTTGGGTGACAGGCTCTCTGAGCTCCTTTCCAACTGATCCCCACAAAAGAAGTTGGGAGTGTCAGTTTGGCGAGGACTCAGAACTCCTTTCGGGGCAGATCACTGGATGAGAGGGACCTAGAGAAAAGCAAGCAGCCACTGAGGGGCCTGATCAAGGCCACCTTTTGGACCCCTGAAAGCTCTTCAGGGGACCTGGTTCCTTACTTGCCCATCCACGCATCCAGAAAGATCCCCTCTACTACTTTTTTCTTAGCTGATTCCTCCCATAGGAGAATGAGGGGAAAGTCCAGGATGGGCCTCTGGACATTCTCTTGTGAGTAGCTTGGGTGGCCTTCAAGGGCCCTTACTCGCAGTTCCCTGTTCCGGTAAGGAACAGTCTCCTGTTTCTGACTCCTCCTCTCCTGAGCATTACTGGGATGCCCTTTGAACTGGTTACACCACTTATGTGAAGGAATGGCCAAGCAGGGCAAAAAAACTAAGATCTAAGGGATCTCCCAACTTTTCGGTTCCATCAGGGCTTATCCCAGGTGGATTTCCCCTCCCTGGGTGCCCCATCTTGCCCCTCCTGGTGGCTATGCCAGAAAGAACAACTCTACTTAAAGAAGTCTGGAGTATCCACTGACTTCTAAAGGAGTCTTAAGGGTGGGGAAGCCAGGGTTGCTCTCTGGAGGTAGGGCCAAGCCTGGGTAAGTGTGACTTCTCCCAGAACCTTTCAGAGAGGATGGGCTAGGGGGTGGGGATGGGGGGGTTGGCAGGGCTCTGGCCATCAGAGGTGCGAGTAGGGCCACACATCAGGAAAAGATGAGGAGAACTGAGGAGGTGGGGAATGCCTTGTCCCCTCTTCCCAAGTCTCCCTAATCAACTTTAAGAAATTGAAGTAAGGGATGCCTTTTCCTCTCTCCTTGTAGATGAGTAATTAATTCCCCGACCAACACCCTTCTTCCTTCAGAATCTCTCCCTGGCATTATAGTTTACAGGAAGGGTATCGGACCCGTAAATCACTCAATATCCTTCACTCGGATGCCTTCCTGGTTTTAACTGGACAAAGGCAACTCATTTGCTTTTGCTCTGGGGCACGGCCACAATACAAGTTGGAGGACGAGACTTGGCCACCTGAGTGACTTTGCCTTCTGGGAGTTAACTGGGAAAAAGGTGGCTCATTTTCTTTTGTTCTGATCTTCGCCATGTAGGATTGATCCCAGCCTCCTGCTGCTTTCTTTTGGACCTCCACCCCCGCAGTGGGGGTAGGGAGGAACCAAGGAACATCACATCCACATCAAAAGTTGATTGGCACACGGAGTCTGCAGGGGAATCCCGCCTGGCTTCATCCTTCCTGGGGTAAGATCAGGTCCCCGAACCCGTCCCGCCCTATCTTGGAACCCCTGCTGGTGCTCGAGGGCTTGACCCTCTTCGAGAACAGGTAGTGCTCCAAGGGGGACCAAAGGGAGGGGCTGCCACAAGACCTGAGATGAGGCGGGACCTCAAAGTTTTCCAAACTCGGATGTAAGGCTTCTGTTAAATCAGACTCTCTCTGAAGCAGAAAAATGGGGTGTCCTGGCCACTGCTGAAGGATACGGGGATCAGGAGATGGGTGAGCCCATGGATGGCTCACCCATCTCCTGATGGATGCTTGCTATTCCTCCTCAAGACCCCAACTGGGGACCCTCTCAAGACCTCAATGAGGATCCTAATGATCCCTTTGGAAATTGATATCACCGGCCCTTCCAAGCCTGCATCATAGAGGGATTGAAACCTAGGGGTTTCTATCCCTCATTCATTTCCCGGGTTAATGGCTATAATTGGAGCCAATTGTGGTTGGCCTGCCTCAGGATGGAGACTTTTAAGGAATATTCCCAAGCCCCTGCCAAAACTCTGTTTTGGGGAAATTCACTGTCTTCTCTGGCCTGACACGGACTGCATATTTCCACTTTGGTGGGAAAAAACACAGCATCTCCTCGTCTGTCCAAGCTGGTAAGGTTTAGAACTGGGAGTGATTCCATCTAGGTTTGCTGAAGGTCAAATAAGCTCGCGTTAAAATGGCGGCTAATCTTGTCTCAGAGTCTTCCTGGGTAATTGTTAAGGAAGTTCTGCTTGGATGTTAAATGAGATTACATCTAGGTCTTTTCCAAATAGGATAAAGTGCTAAAGCATTGATTACCTGACTTAGGTTTGTGCTTTTAAAGGATATCTGGGTCTATTGGTAAAAAATTGGTGGTTAATCTTGTTTGTCTCAAAGTTTTCTAGGGAAATTGTTAAGGAGGTGGCTTTCAAAGTCTCTGGTAAGGGTATCTGGTAAGTTAAGCGTCAACCCAAACTTGGGAAGAAAACCCAACAATTTTCTTAGATTGAGAGAGGCTCTCATTGAATACACAGCCGTCTCTCCTGGTGCTCCCCATGCCGAGGTCATTCTTAAAGACCCAATCAGCTCCAGATAGTGAGGAAAAAGTGCACAAGTTGGCTGCTGGCCCCAAGGGGGCCCTGGGAGAGCTCTGACGAGCTGCTGGTGGGTCTTTAGACCAAGAGGAGAGTGAGGAGGAGAAGCTACAGAGGAAGTCTGCGACTTTGGTCGGGGTCTTGCATGCCGTTGCCAGGTTCCGAAGGCTCTGGCACCAAATGCCCTATCTATGGCTGCCCAGGACACTGGAAGTGAGAATGCCCCCAGTGACAAAAACCAAGGAGGACACTGGAAATCTGAAGGCCCTCGGGGACCTTAATCCTTAAGGGCTCAGGTGGCCAGAGCCCTGATTGGGACTGCTGGGTCCTGGGGCTCTCCATGGGGGCTCCTCCCCAACAGCTCACCCTAGGGAACCCAGAGCCCCAGGCCGTTTTGGAAACACGGGGAAAACCAGTCCATTTCCTTCTTGATACAGGAGACACCCTTTCTGTTCTCTCTGCCCTGGGCCAACTATTCAATTGCGATGTTGTCGTTAAGGGTATCACTGGGCGACCCATTAGCCAGATTTTTTTCTCATCTTCTGGGATGCACCTGGGGTGATCTGATTTTCTTTCTTCCATTCTTCCTTCCATCCTTCCTTCCTTCCTCCCTCCCTTCCTTCCTTTCTTTCTTTCACTCGTTTCTTTTCTTTTCTTTTCTTTCTTTTTTTTTTTTTTTTGGTGCAAAAAAGTGATTTTATTAAAGCATGGGGACAGGACCATAGACAGAAGGAGCTGCAGTGGGGTCAGAAGTGGCCCATCACATACATTCAAGTCGGGTGGGGGTTAGGGAGAGTGTAAGTCTCTAAAGAATTTTGGAAGCAAGGTTTCCAGGACCTTGAGGAGGCTAGCTATTGTTGTCAAAATGTGATTTATTACCGTCTAATAAAACCTTAGTCATGAGACCCTTCAGATGTATATCGGTGGGCCATAAGCTTGGAGGGGAGGTGATCGCTAACATGGATCTTGGTGGGGTTTAGAGATAAAGGAATCTTCTAAAGGAATTTTTATATGTTAAAGTGGACTTACAGGATCTTGGGGGGTGGGGGTGTGGGGCTAAGATTGGCTTTTGCCCTTAGGAAAGTAGCATCATCGAGGCAATTGAGTCCTTAGAGGAAGAAGGTCCTCTGCCTGTTTCCAGGACTGTCAGTGGGGTAGTGAGGAAATTTAATAATTTTTCTTCTGCCTTTGTTTCCCACATCACCCATCACCTAAGGGGTGTTTTCAGGTTTCATTTGCTGCAGTTGAGGTCAGCTGGAAAGAAGAGCTGAAGGAGAAATGTAAGACAAAGGTCAGGGAGTACAAGCAGGTAGGCAGTGAGCATCAGGCCCTGGGGTCCAGCTGGTGAAGTCCCCGAATGCTGTTGCATCACAGGGATGTAGGAAAGATGTTAGGGTTTGAAGCCAACAGCCAAGAAAGAATTCTTGAGAAGCTTTGGTGCAAAAAGATTTTTTTTGAAGCACAGGGACAGGACCTGTGGGCAGGAAGAGCTGCCTCTCTCACTCTTTCTTAAGGCCCGGAAGCCCCAAACTTCTCTTAGTTAAAGAGAAACTCTCATAGTGATGGCCCCTGGGCAGGCTGGCAATGGCCTCCCTGTAATGGAGGCTGATATTAATTCCCAGGTCTGGGCATCTCAGGCCAAGGTGGGTTGGGACTTAACATAAGCAGTGCCTGTCCCCATATACCTTAAGGACCCCACTGCTTTCCCTTGTTGGAAAGGTTATCAGGACATGATAGGACATGGTCACGGAGAAAGGGCAGGTCCCTTCTATTGGTTGATCAAAGACACCCAGACAAGCCAGTACCCACCTATTAATGTGGGATCCAGAGTCAGAGAAAGCTTTTAAGAATCTCAAGAGGGCCTTGCTCAGTGCCCAGCTCTAAGTCTTTCCACTGTGAAGGATGTGACAGAAAGGGAATGGCCTCGGGCATCCTAATCCAGGTGCCGGGTCCCAGTTCAACAGCGAGTGGGCCACTTCAGCAAAGAGCTGCATCTGGGGGCTGGGGGCTGGCCGGCGTGCCTTAGGGGCAGCCATAGCTGCCGGCTCCCTTGATTCCCGAGTCTATGAAACTGATTCTGGGACAGGAAAAACGTGAAGAATGACCAGTTCCCCCATTCACAAGTCCCCAGAGGCAAACAGCGAGTAGGAAGTTACCCTGAGGAAGACGGGCAAAGGGACAGGTATCCTCTGGTTTGGGTAGACACCCTTGCCTACTGGGTTAAGGTCTTTCCCTCTAGAACCAAAAAAGCCCCAGAAGATCCCTTGGCTTGGACTCCCCCAGGCCCTGCAGAGGGAGTAGCCAAGGTTTGGGGCTCTATCACACTATGTCTGAAGATGTCAATCCTTGGAAGAATGAAATGGCACAAGAGACAAGTAAAAATTGGGTGTCTCTACTCCCTATCGCCTTATATGGGAGACCCTTCCTTGTCAATGACCTGCTGACAGACAAGGAAGTCTTTGATTTAATAAATCATCTCATCCCTCTTGCAAGAAGCTTCCCAAATCCCAGCCCCCAAATAACCAACCTCTCCCACTTCACCCTGGGGGCCAAGTGCTTGTTAGAGCCAGTCTGGGAAGACCCGCACACAGGGACAACTCCCAACAGCAATGTGCCTAAAGTTCAAGCCTGGGTCCCCGAAATCCTTCTGGGAACCCAGAGAGGACCTCAAACTTGTCTTGGAGGCACAAGAAACAGATAAGTCTTTTTCCTTTTGCCTGCCGTCGCCTCACAAATACATGCTCTATTTCTCGCCGGACCCCTGGCTGTACTCGGTCTTGCATTATTCATTGGGCCTTGTCTCCTAAGTGCTCTGACCCACTTTAGATCTTCCAGAATAAAGATCATCGAACTCCAAATGGTGGTGGTTCAGAAGGAGCCTCGCATGGAGGTCAAACCAGACACCTACAGGGGACCTCATGACAGATCTTGATGAGAGGAGCCCTGACTGCCACCCCATCCATGCCCCTGACCAGCAGGAAGTAGCTACGATCGGTCATCACCCTTTTTCCCTGACAGCAGTTAGGGTTACCTCTTTAGAGGAGGGAATGATGAAGGATAATTGGAAGGCAGGCAGGCGGAAACAAGGGACCCCCCCACACCTTAAGAGGAAACCACCCTTTGAAGGATTTTACGCTGCCCTGGAAGGAGCCCTCCATCCTTTCCCATAGAATAGATAGGTGACAGAAACTTGATTGGATGACAGGTGCAGGGAGGGTTAATCAGATGAAAACAGCTGGCCAATGAGCCCATTAAAAACCCTAGACTTAGAAACTCCCAGTGACAACCCCTTTGGGTCCCCTCCCTCCTTGAGAGCTTTGTACTATCCTTTCACTATCACTCAATAAACCTCGTTTTGCTGCACCAAAAATAAATAAACAAATAAAAATAAAACAAATATCATACAGATTTTTAAGGCATTGGTCAAGCAAAATAGGAAATACTAAAGTTAATCATTAAAATTCTGAAAAATTCATATGATATGTGGAATCATATTCGTATATGATTTATCATTCTTGAACTCAGGTATGATCAAAATATTTTATTTATTTATTTATTTTTAAAGATTTTATTTTTAAATTTATTTTTATTTTTTTAAAGATTTTATTTACTTATTTGACAGAGGGAGAGATCACAGGTAGGCAGGTAGAGAGGGGGGGGAAGCAGGCTCCCTGCTGAGCCTAGAGCCCATTTGGGGCTCGATCCCAGGACCCTGAGATCATGACCTGAGCCAAAGTCAGAGGCTTAACCCACTGAGCCACCCAGGTGCCCCAAAAGATTTTATTTTTAAGTCATCTCTACAACCAATGTGGGACTCAAACTTAAAACCCTGAGATCAGGAGTTCCTCGTGGGGTGCCCGGATGGCTCAGCTGGCTGGGTGTCTGACTCTTGACTTCAGCTCAGGTCATGATCTCAGGGTTGTGAGATCAAGCCCAGTATTGGGCTCATGCTCAACAGGGAGTCTGCTTGAGATTCTCTCTCGCTCCCCCTCTGGCCCTCCCCGCTGTGAGTGTGTGTCGGTGTGTGTGGCATCACACGCTCTCTCTCAAATAAATAAATCTTTAAAAAAAAAAAAAAAAGAAGAAGAAGATGAAGAAGCACTTGCTTCACTGACTGAGCCAGCCGGGTGCCCCTGATCTAAATCTTCGTAAACTTAGGTTTTCTTTCTTTTTTTTTTTTTTAAGATTTTATTTATTTATTAAAGAGATAAAGAGAGAACACAAGTAGGCAAAGAGGCAGGCAGAGAGAGGGGGAGAAGCAGGCACTCTGCTGAGCAGGGAACCGGATGTGGGGCTCGATCCCAGGAGCCTGAGATCATGATCTGAGCCAAAGGCAGAGGCCTAACCCACTGAGTCACCCAGGAGCCCCTAAACTTAGGTTTTCTGAAGCAGTTAAGGTTTATAATCCGCTTTGGTGTACTACTTTAATTCAGTTATGTTCAATCATTATCCGTTTTCAAAAAAGGATTTTTATTTCTAAAAACAAACCATGATATAATTCATAATCATAATTCAAACGAGAATTGGATGTTGGTTAATTGTTCATACTTAAAGCAGATAAATAAGTAAACAACACAGAAATAACAAAATATGAATTAGCAATTGAGAAACATAGCAGAATTTATTGTATTCTATTTAACATCATTAGATCAGAGGCTAGTAACAAAAACATGAACACCGCAATAATCCATATGTCTTCTATGTTAGAGGAAACTTAGGTGTAGGGAAAAAAAATACATACACTTACATGCCCATGCTGGATAGAGAAGCTCGGTGATAACCAGCGGACACCCTCATTTTCAGAAATACAGGAGGCTCTTCTCCATACCGAAGCCCTGTGGGTCTCAAGCATATGTCCTTGTGTATCAAAATGACCATTACCAAACTTAGCGATATCAGTATCTTGGACACACCCCTCCACCACCTCTCTTTGGAAGCTCTGCTAGGTTTTTGGCCTTTTGGAGTCTCAGGCATCCACCCCGTGATCTGGGCTGCCTCCCTGGGCTGCTCCCCACAGAGCTGGTTGGGTCATCCACAGGCAATGTAGAATATGACCTTGAGCTGCGGCTACTAAGGGTTTCAGGGTCTGATAAGAGCAACCGCCGAGGAGACAAAACCCTTGGGGAGGCAGCCTGGGGGAACGTTTTCAGCCATCATGTCATTGTTTTAGATTAACCATAGAAAAAAGCTGTTGGACTTGAAAAATACTTCAATCATAAAAATTTCCAAACAGGGGCGCCTGGGTGGCTCAGTGGGTTAAGCCCCTGCCTTCGGCTCAGGTCATGATCTCAGCATCCTGGGATCGAGCCCCACATCAGGCTCTCTGCTCAGCAGGGAGCCTGCTCCCCGACCCCCATGCACCTGCCTCTCTGCCTACTTGTGATCTGTCTGCCAAATAAATAAATAAAATCTTAAAAAAATTTTCCAAACACCTCCCAAAGTAGGAAGGTCAAGGAACTCCCTGCTTCAACCCTGGCATTCACTCTGTCCACTTTTCTAGAATTTTAAAGCAAATTCCCGATGCTTCATTTCATTCCTAAATACTTCAGCTTCACATCTTTTTTCTTTTTTAAAAAGGGATGTTGGCTTCTGTAACCTAATGCCACTTCACAAAATCGACAGATCCCTTCATATCTACTTAAAGCTCATTCTTCATATTCAAATGTCACGGGTTGTCCAATACGTGTCATTTCTTAGTTGGTCTCTAAGTCGAATGACTCATCTGCCTTATAATATTTCCAGATCACAGCCCCTATCATTGCTTTCAATGGCGGTCAAGCGAGGTGCCACCGCATTTCCTTGGAAAGACGTGTCACATTTCCAAAACATGAGAAAGTGAAGAGAGAGGAAGGGCCATTCAGAATATAGATGTGGGTCCGGAGAAATCACACTGTGCATTCTACTTTTGTCTTTTCTGGGAGAAGTGAGGCCAATCCTTTCTTTGTGGTATTTTCACTGACGTTTCTTTGCTTGTCACGAGCCATCTTCACTCTGGGCAAGGAGAGACACAGAACAACACGCTCTGAGCGGAAAAGCGAGAGCTTCAGAGCTGGATGGGCTCTTGGGTCTCTGCCACCGCCCTGAGAAGGAGGGTGCTTGCTGTCCCAGAAGAAGGGTGAAATGGAGACGCAGAGCTGCCCCCTGAGAGGTGCCCCCAGGCCAGGCCAGCCCAGCCCAGCCCATCTAACCTGCAGACACACCCAAGCCCGGCCCCACACCCAAGCCCGGCCCAGATCCTCCAAGCCACAGATAAGGAACCCACTTGCAAAGAAGTGCTTCGTGGGTAGATTAGATGACTGTCTTCCTTCTAGCCTAGGAAGCATGGCTGAACTTCATCTGAAGGGACAGACTGATTCACTTGGTCCCTACCACGTGGTTTTGCAGCCACAGGTTAGGTGACAAGAGGGATTTAGCCATGCGACAGCTCCCCTCCACATACAAAGTGATGATGTTTAATAGAAGGAGAAATTGGCAGCACTGTATATGGCCTCCTGTGTGATTTACCTCCAAATGCTTCCTCAGGCTCCCAGACGATCACCTGAAGCCATTATGACATTTACAGAAGGAGGGGCAGGGGCAGTGCGAGTGGCCCCAGAGGTCCTGACATGGGCCTGGGGGTGTGCCCCACTCCTGCCAAGGCAGCAAGACCCTTTCCCACTGCTGCATCCCCACAGGCTACAAGGACTTTCTGAGATGCTGGAGAGATGGGAGCAGGAAGTCTCCTACCTCTTCTCTGTCTCCTGGATGGTGTTCAGCAATGGCCGGTTGTTTGTCTCTATCAGGAAGGAGCCCGTTGTGGCTGCCAGGATAGGGACCAGGCCAAACATCACCGGCTGTAGCACTGGGCTATGGTTGCCCAGGATGTAGACCAGGGGGGACAAGAGGGAGCCCAGGCGTGTGCTGAAGATCCCAGCACTCATCCCCATCTGTCTGCGAAGACAGAGAACATGGAAAGGGTTGGGACCGTGCAGGTGCACCGCCGGAATTCAAGCACCTGCACCAAGCCTGAGAGGATTTGGTGAATGAATGAATGAACCAGGCCCTGAGTGTCAGGGCTGGTGCACGAGAGATAAGAAGGCTGCGTGGCAAAGGGCCTGATCCTGGGATGGGTCATGTGGGGCACAACATGGGGAAGGGAACCTTGATCTCAGGTGCGGCCGGGGGGATGCTTACTGGGAACCATGATAATGACGGAAAGCCTGACAGCTGATACTGAGCACGTGCTCTGTGCTGGGTGCTGCTCCAACACTCAACTCCTCAGCTCCTCATTTCCTACCACTATCTGGGATACTGACATTTTTCTGAAGCTATACACATGATACCATTTATGGAGTGCCTGCCAAGTTCCGGTCACTATTCCAAGAGCAATGTCCTATGATACCCAAAATCACGTTAAAATAGGGACATGAGCCTGCTCTTTTGAGACATGAAACCACAAAACCATTTCCAAATGGAGGCTGGTTTCCTTAGTGGCCCAGCTCTGAGCGATAGAGGCTGCCATCTCGGTCCCAGAGACTCTGACCCATCTTCTTACCTGACTTCAGTTGGGAAGAGCTCCATGGTGTATAGGTAGAGACAACTGAAACAGCCGGCCAGGCTCCCTTTCCCAAACAAACAGAGGATCATCTTAAAGGTATTCAAGTCTGAGAGAAGGCAGTGGGTGGGGTGTAGACAAAAGGGAGTTAATGAAATGTCAATGCAATCACCTGTTCTGACATCTCATTGTGTCAAGCACCTCCTGGCCCCATGGCCTTTGCACTGGCGGTACTCCCTCCTTAGCGAGCTCTTCTCCCCACTATTTACCTTCTTATTTCTCATCTTCTTCTCATCCTTCTCAACTCAAATGCTACTTTGGTGAGGAGGACTTCCCTGATCTGTTTCACTGAGCGGAGCCCACCATATATTCCCTTGCTCCTTGGACATCTCCTTTGAGGCACTGATCTCAACTGCAATTAATTACAGTCTGTCTCCCTAAAGGCTTCTGTGTTCCCTGAACCTGGGTCTGGTCTGAGCCCCAGGGTAGGCAGGTGCTGGAGAAAGAGCTGTGAATAACTAACAACCAACCAAAGTTGCTATTTTCAGATGAGGCAGGGCCAGTTGGGGAGTGAGGAATGCTGAGATTTAGCCCTGTCCTGGGGAGTTGGGGAGGTGACTGTCCCACAGACACAGGGTTTTCATCAGTGAAATGATAGATGCGACAGTCTTCAACACATCTCCCACTTGCAGGATTCTAGATTTCTGTGATTCCTACAACCATCTCAGATTAGTATCCCTTGCTACTAGATCTCAGAAGGCTGGATTTATATCTTTATAAACTTACCTAATGATGATAGCTAAAATTTATTCAATGTTTTCCATGAGCCGGGCACTGGGACATGAACTTTTTACACAGGATCTTTAATGATTTTTAAAAAATTATTTCAAACATGGAAAACTATAGAGATTGCTATAACAAAATGCCCTTGCCACCATCATGTTGTTTTCCCCGATGTTAGCACCTATTAGCTGTGTGACCTTGGACAAGTCACTTCACCTCTCTGTGCTTTATTTATTTATGCTTCACCACAGCAGCTTATGACGATCAGATGAGTTGATACATGTGAAGGGCTAGCACAGTGCTTGGCAGGCAGTCAACCCCAAATAAGGGCTTCTTAATTATTCTTCCTAAACAACTGTGAGGGTCAATGGAGGGTAAGTGGGTTGACTTGTCCATGATCACAGGAAACCAGCTGAAAAAAGGTTCATCTGGTTCTCTAGTCTGCTCTGAATCATCAAACCAGACTGTGTCATCCATCATATCAGAAGAGAATTTTCACGAGACCCAGAAGAAAACCTCACCTCGAGGAAGAAATGCGGTGACAAGGATCACGCAACCGGCCACCAGCTGCAAAGAGATGGCAGTGATTCGGCGGCCAAAGTAGCCCATGCTCAGGCCCGTCACCAGCTTCATGGGGAAATCCACGACTGTAAACAGCACTTGTGTCCAGTAGATGTTGAACCCAAATTTCTGCACATCCAAACCCAGCCCATAATAGGAGAAGCCTACGGAAAACCTGGAGGAGAGAAAGTGCCGGCAATTTACTTCCTACTCTAAAGGTGACCCATGGTTTGCCTTTCTTTCCAATGGAAGGAGTCTCTCCAACATTCTGGCCACGGATAGGATGCAATCCTATTCTAGAATCCAATACTCTCTGGTTCCAGACTTTGCCAGGTATTCCCATCTTCTCAGATCGCTTCGCCATGATCTGTTGCATCCATCTCTGTCTCAAGCCAGTGGGGCACCAAGGAATGACAACTCAGGAGCAGCCGTCAGGTGAGTGATTCGGGTGGGGGGTTGTCACTCTTTGGGCCACCACTCACCATCCCAGGGCGATACAGCAAGTTGTCCTGCGGAGTCCCGGAGTGCGGAAAAGATCGAGGAGGAATGGGGCCTCCTTGATGGCTGCTGTGTCCTCCTGCATGTGGAGCCTTACTACCTAACAGGAAAAGACCAGAGTGGGGATGGCGGAAGAAAGGGCTCCGGCCCTTAGTCCTTCCACTTCCTGATGCCCTACAATTACTTGATTCCTCCCACATTGGCCAGTTCCTTCACACACACCCTCAAGGAGAAATAGAGGACTTCAAATTGTGGGCGTGTATTCTCTTATGTAGCAACTTCTCCTTTTCTTTTAACTAGTGTTTCTTGATGGTCAACAATGACCACCATTTATTGAGTACTTGTTATGTGCCAGATGGGGGTCTAAGTACTGGATGTGAACTAACTTATTTAATGTAAGGGAGATTCTGTAATCCTTTTTACAGAAGAGGAAACAGAAGCTCTGAAGGTTAAATAATTTGCCCAAGGTCACAGAGCTCTAAGTAGGGAGCTGGGAGTCAAACCCCAGTGAATGGCCCCAAGTCTGGGATCTTAGCCATTGTTATTTTGTTTCTTCATGTTCATAGTTAGAAAGGTCCCTGCCTCCCCTTTCTCCAGTACCACTCTCAATTCCCCCTCTCCAGAACTGTCTTCTACTCTTCTAGGTGTTTCTTCTCATACTTATTTCCTATTTTTGGATAAAATGCTACACTGCTATGGCTTGATTTTCCAACTTTAGATTGATTTATGCTAAGAAAGAATGAAGACTTAACCCTCTTAACTCTACTACCTCTGACCTAACCCTTCCCTTCTGTAATTCTCCCAATGTAAGTCTCATTCAGAGTTGAACCATGTCATGTACTCTGATTACATTTCTTTCTGTGATGTGAGCTTTTTATTTTCCTGGAGTTCATAATTGCCTCTTTTGTGTATTTGCTTGCTAATATTCTTGGTTTCTTAAGTACTTGGCACTTATTTATCCCCAAATTCTTTGATAGAACGATAAAACTCCTGTTAAGAGGATAAAGTATAACAAGCAATCTATCAAGATCATTTTTTTCCTTCATGAAAGGCCTCTGGTTTATGTCTATTCATTTGTTTCAGTACAGACTGATCGTTCTCTAGGTTTTTGTCCAACTCTTTCCCTTCTTTTTTACCTTTCTCCTATTTGGGATCTTCTATTTCCTGGATTCCCTGGCTTACATCCTTGTTTTGGTGGAATGCTCCCTGTGGTAGCTTCTGAGAAAGGGTGTAACAAGACACTTTCCCCACAGGTCCTCTGCCTATCTGATGGTGACAGCAACTGCCTCTGGATGTAGAAACTTACCTCTTTGTTCACCCTCAGGAGGCCAACTTAAGCCCTCACTGAGAATTACCGCCAACTCAGGAAGAAGGGTTCGGGTAGTGTGTGGGTTCCCTTTGTGCCTACCTCTGGAGTGAGTTTCCTCCCCTGCTCCTTTCTGCCATTTAATCTTGCCACAGCCTGCAGATTTTTCACAGCCTTGTCAAGTTTGTTGTGGGTGATGAGCCAGCAAGCCGATTCTAGCAGACCCCTAACAGTGAGAGGGCGTGTGGTGAGGGAGGGACCAGTCTGGAGGGAGGGACCGATCAGACAGGCAGAGCCTTGAGCCCAACCCTATCCCTGACCAGCTGGAAGGGCCAAGGGATCTCCATCCACAGTGCTCGTGCAGGTACGGGGCTCACACTCCCAATCACCATAGGTCAAGCGCTGGCCCGCTTGGAAACAGGGAGATCCAAGAGAAAAATCGGAAAGAACAAAATGGGAGGAGCGGCAGTGAAAGGGTGGGTGGTTGTTTCTGCCATTTTTCTTTTGGTCCTACCGCAAGATTCAAATTCGGGCACGTGTTTGTTTTTGCAAAACTATCACCATGTTGTACACATTTTCTGTCTCCTGCATTTCTCATTTCATGCTGCGCTCTCAATACCTCTCATGGTGCTAGTTTGGGTCTCCACTGTCATTTTGAGAATTTTGCCTATTTTCCTGTGGCTCTGGATTTGTAAGGTAAACCTCTTCTCAGTGGCTGGTGGGGTCAAGTGTGCAGCCACTTAGAACCCCAGATGGCGCAGGACGATTCGCCAAGGTTGATATGGAGAAAAAGAAACCAAATGAAAACACCTCGTATATCAAGGGTCCTCTCTTTTCTCCTTAAGGAGGTTGGCCCGGTGATGGGTGTTAAGGCGGGCACGGATTGCATGGAGCACTGGGTGTTATACTCAAACAAAGAATCATGAACACTACATCAAAACACTAATGAAGGGGTCCCTGAGTGGCTCAGTGGGTTAAACCCTCTGCCTTCGGCTCAGGTCATGATCCCGGGGTCCTGGGATCGAGCCCCGCATCGGGCTCTCTGCTCAGCAGGGAGTCTGCTTCTCTTTCTCTCTCTGCCTGCCTCTCTGCCTACTTGTGATCTCTATTTGAAAAATAAATAAAATCTTTTTTTTTTTTAAAGATTTTATTTATTTATTTGACAGAGAGATCACAAGTAGGCAGAGAGGCAGTCAGAGAGAGAGAGGAGGAAGCAGGCTCCCCGCGGAGCAGAGAGCCCGATGCGGGCCTCGATCCCAGGACCCCGGGACCATGACCTGAGCCGAAGGCAGAGGCTTTAACCCACTGAGCCACCCAGGCGCCCATGAAAAATAAATAAAATCTTTAAAAAAAACCACTAATGAAGTACTGTATGGTGATTAACATAACATAAAAAAAAGAGTATTTAAAAAAAAAAAAAAGGAGGTCAGATCTCAGCAGAGCCAAGCCAAGATCGGCTCTGAGGCCAGCAAACACTTCCCGTGAAGTCAGACCAGACAAGGCAACTCTACGCGGGCCATGGGGCGCCTGGGAGCTGACGTACCAGGAGTACAGAAGAATGATCACATAGGCGACAGAGAGGGTGCCCTGGAGCCAGCGCCAGGGGCGGATGAGGTAGGCCAGGCCCGCGAGGACCACCTGGCCCAATGTGATCATGTGCATGGTGTAGATATTCACCAGCGTCCGCCTCTGCGTCGGGGTCCACTCCATGGCTGGGGATGACAAGTGTGGCAGTGCTGGTAGTGAGCTCCCAGGGCCAGGGAGAGAGGTCAGCCTGGGTCAGTCAGGGGCAGGGACCCCAGGCAAGGCCCCTATGGAACTTGCCCCCGATGAACCTTGTTGATGAGCGGGCTCTGACCCCGCTCGGTGCTATGCAGGGCACACTGTCCTGAGCATCCCAAGCAACTTTGCCATCTCATTTGATCTTCGTAACACCCCTATACAGGGCCATCTGGGATCGCTCCCCGCCAACACAGGCAAGGAATATGTCCCGGGGGCTGGGAATTCGAGCCTGGGGCTAGCTTAAGCCACCACCTTCAAAGAGCCGACATTTCCTGAACGTCTTCGAGGGGGCCAGGTATCATTCTATAAATATGTATGAGATGAGGGAGGTTCGATCATTATCACCCCGTATCACAGATGGGGAAACGGAGGCCCAGACAGGGTAACTGAAGTGCCCCCCTGGCCCCCCGGGTCGCACAGCGGTGAGCGGGGCAGCTGGGGCTCCGCAGGGGTACTCACCGAGGCAGAGGCTGGTGATAATGATGCCGGTCATGGCCAGCCCGCTGAGGAACCTGAGCACGCAGTAGGCCAGGAAGCTGGGCGAGAAAGCGGCGCTCGTGCCCGTGGCGATCATCAGCAGTATCCCGCTCTGCAGCGCTGTCTTGCGTCCACACCTGCAACCGGGACAGACGGAGCGGCCGGCTGAGCCCCGGGGTCCGACTGCCAAGGGGCCCCTCTGCCCCCACTTTCGCCCCAGCCTGCTTGCCTCCACCAGTCTGCCCCTCAGTCCCCCGCATCCCTAGGAAAGGCCTTGGGAAGGGACTCCCTCCTTGCCCCCACCCCTCCCCACACGAGTTGCCAAGGCCTAGAATTCCCCTAGGGGAGGAGGGTTAATTCTTTGCCTCTTGGCTCTGTTCCTTGTTGAAGTACAGCTGTTTCCAGATGGGGCTGTGATGAGCATCTGAGTGTGGCTTCTGGTCCCTGCCCCATTGGGGAGGGAGTGTGAGCAGTGCCTCTAATGTTCCAAGGGACCCTCGACCCCATACTCATTCTCTTCTACCTCCTCTCAGACCCCTGTGTGCCAGGCAGGTGCCAAGTGCTGAGGCCTCGACCAGGAGCTCCCTTGCCCCTTCCCATGGGACCCCCTACCCGTACGCACTGCCCTGGCCACTGTGCGAGAATCAGACAATAAGGAAGATACGTAGGTAAAACACACAGACCGTCAGAGGCCACAGAACAACGCAGAGCAGAGAAGAACAGGGAACGTCGGAGGGGCTGTCGTTGTAAATAGGGTGGCCGGAGAAGGCTCCTCTGGGCAGGTGACACCACAGAGTGCCACGGACATAGCACTGAGGTGTGTCATCTAAGGTCAAGAGCGTCATTTCCCCCATTTTACAGATGAGAAAACAGAGGCTCAAGTTGAAATGACTTGCGCCACACCCGCAGCCAGTGAGAAATCCCCATCATTGTACTCTGAGGCTGTGAGATGTGGCCTGAAGAGGGGTCCTGGGACTAATGCCCCTGGTGGGGGAATAGCCAGTGCAAAGGCAGGAGGAAGGAGTAGGAGGGGCGGGGCGGGTGCTGGGTTCAGAGCAGTGGCTCTGGGGCCAGCCCGGGCAGGGCCAGCAGCCCACACGCCCATCAGGCTTCACAGGCTAGGAACCGGCCAGCTGGCAGAGGAAGGGCAGGGTCTGTTCTGCACCTGATAGGATCGCTCTACCCATCAGTCTGAGAGCAACAGAAGGGGTCAGGGATAGGAAGAAGCAGGGAGGCTCCTTCAAAGGCTGTTGCAGCCAGCCGGGGGCAAGGGGAACGAGGCTGCTCCCGGAGTGGTGGCCTAGGAGGCGGCGAGGGGAGGAGGTGGGTCCAGGTCTCTGACCATACAGAGCCATACAAAGCCGACAGGGTTTGCTGGGATACCGGAGAGGAGGGAAATGGTGGGCGAGGTGGGGGGAGGGGAGGAGGAGCCAAGGGGAGGTCTCAAAAGGGATCAGGCAAACAGTGGAGAAGAGATGGGTTCACAGACTCTGCAGGTCCATCCAGCTCCTACCTGGGCTCTTCCCAGAGGTGAGGGCTCTTGACCTGGAGCTCTACTAGGATGTGCTGCAGCTCTCAGCCATCTGTATGCACAGTATGAGCTGGCCAGGCTGCAGGCCCCTTGTTACTGGGGACTGGCGTTTAAAGCAAGAGATCCTTGCCAGCCCCATGGAGAGGACTCTAATTCCCTCCTTTCACCTCTGGGTAGGTGGCGGGGAGGGCAGAGTCTGGGGCCCTCCAGGTGGCCTCCTTTCCAATGAGCAAGGCCTTTGCTCTGCCAGCCCCTCCTGCCCAGAGCTTAAGGCTGGGTGTCCCAGCACAGGGGACTGCAGTTGAGTGCTCCAGGAGCCCAGCCAGGGGAGACACGGGCGACTGGGGTCACTGGGTGACTGGGAGAGCCCCTCAGTTGTACAGAAATGATCCCAAGAGCTAAGTGAACTTTCCAAGGTTTCCTAGAGGGGCAGAGCCCAGCTCCGCTAATGTCCACCCGCCATGTTCTTTCTGCGGCCCGGGGTGGGGGTGGGCGTGGGGGTGGGGGAAGCATCCAACAGGCTGGCAAAAACCGAGAGAGGCAAAAGATTAGAAGACGCTGTACCCGGGAGTGGAGTTCTCAGAAATGTGCCTTGGCCTGTTCGGCTTGAACAAGGATCATCTGTCTAGATATGGCATCGAGTGCAAAGCTGCTTCCTGATTAGAACATTGTCCTCACTTCCAAGAACATGGACAAAATGTCCACGCTGGAGTCAGTTTTCCGTGGGACCGGTGGTGCTGAGCCCCACGTCATCTCTGAAATGGGAGCAGCCACCCAGGGCTCTTGGGAGGACCTGGGAGAGTGCTCCGTAGAATCAGCCATTCACAGCAACAATGACCGTCCCAGGGGCTCCTGCTTCCTGGGGAAGTGACCCGTGGAGGCAACCCAACGGGGAAATCATGGCTGGCAGAAATGAGACCACGGACCCACCTTCATCACCATTCCCATGATGAAGGCCTTCGGCCACGTGACTCCAAATTCATCCCCAAGCAGAGAGTAATTCGAGACTCATGACTGCAACTCATTGCAGAACAAAAAAGGGAGCTGTCATCACCCAGCCCGCACCAGATGCAGGCCCAGGCACTGTCTTCTAGAGAAGTGGGGTGTCCGGGACCCGGGCAGGGAGGGGCGAGGTCTCTAGCCTGACCCCTCCGTTTGAGGTGTCGGGTGCAGCCCTGGCCGTCTGGCAGGGAGAAGGAGGTGCGGGTGTCTTCTCCAGTGGGGTCCTGAGCCTCTGCCCCCTCTAGGACAGTGGGGGGATAGCATGAACTCTAGCCTCGTTGAAAGCTTCTGGAGACTTCCTCAGGCCTCCTCCCCTCACCTGTCAGAGAAGACGCCAAAGACAGTAGCTCCGACCAGCTGTCCCATCATGTATATGGACTGGGCAATGGACTTCAGTGACTTGTGCTTGCACACCAAGTCCCACTGGACGAAAAGAGACAATTGTCAGCAGGTGGCTCATGTACCCTCACTGTGTGGCTTCCGTAGAATAGTAAGAGCTGCCTTGTCACCTCTTACACGCTAATACGGTCCCACAGCTTGCCCTTCAGCTCATAACCCTGCTGTCATGAGCACTGGCCCTTTTAGTTTAAATGGCGGAAACCTTAATATCAGCGTCACCATGATGAATTAAGCACGTTATCCCAGATGTTTCATGAAACACTTGGTCCCAAGTCTTAGGACACCTCTACCCTAAAAGAAAGATAACCAACACAAATCTAGACCCAGTTTACTGGAAAGGCTTCCTTTTTTCCTTCGTTTTGTTCCCATTTCATTCAGCGGTCTGAGAAATTTGGGAGAGAACAAGAAAACAAGGGCACCTGGGTGGCTCAGTGGGTTAAGCCTCTGCCTTCAGCTCAGGTCATGATCGCAGGGTCCTGGATTGACCCCCACATGCTGAGCAGGGAAACTGCTTCTCCCTCTCTCTCTCTCTCTGCTGTTTCCCCTGCTTGTGCTCCCTTGCTCTCTGCCAAATAAATAAATAAAATCTTAAAACACACACACACACACACACACACAGGAAAATGGATGTCATGTCGATTTTCTGACTGCTTTGCAAATAGCTAAGTGAAGGCAAAATAAAATCATCAGACCAAGTGTCGGGGTGGGGTATGCAGTAGGACGGAGCCCTCCGACATGTCCGAATGTCTTATACACAGAGAAAACTTTGGCAGAATCTGGGGCCACTCTATGATCCTACAATCCCACTCCTGGGCATACACCCAGCAGAAATGAAAACCTGTGTCCAACCCAATACGTGTGCAAGAACACGCATGACCGTGATATTCATAATAGCCCCAAACCGGAAACAGTGCAGGTGCATTTCTCGGTAGAAAGGACATAGACTGTGTGGCATATTTGTGCCATGGGATGCTCCGTGGCCCTGAGAAAGAACAGCTCCCAAATTATATATCAAGATGATTGACTCTTAAAAATCCATACTGAGTGAAAAACATCCCAGCACACTGAAGAACACACACTACAATCCCATGGGTGTTAGGGATGGGTGTGTAGTGATGTAGTGAAGTAGTGACGTAGAAAGGTACAAGGGAGCCTTCTGGGGTCCTTAGAAGCAATCTGTATCTTGAGCTGGTGTTTACCTATGTAAAAGTCATCCTGCCGCACACTTAAATTTTGAGCATTCCATGGAACAATTTACGTCTCCATTAAAATAAAACAAACAAAAAAGCATCTAAAGACCCAGTGTTCAGCTGTAGCCTTGTCTCACCTCAGAAACGATGGAGGAGGCAACACTCTGGTCATACACCCACCCGTCCAGGCAGACCTCGGTGTCCAAGCTTAAAGAGGAGGTGTCGTTGAAGCTTAGGATCTGCCAATGGGGCTCAGAGAACCGCAGGCACCGCTCAGGTTTCTGATCCTCGTCCATGGGGATGAAGACCCTCAGTAAGTCCCCATCCCCCACACCGCCCAGGACATGAGACCCATTGGTCCAATTGGCCGGCCGGCAGTGATGCTCTGGGGTTACGGCGGTGAAGTTCTGCAGAAAGCTGTGACAGCTAATCAGGAGGGCGGGGAACATCATGAGGGCAGTTTGAAGGATCTGGAACTTCCCCATGCCGCCGATGGTGTGGAGCAGCTCCGAGAAGCCCATGGTGCACTCTCCGCTGTGGCTGTCAATGGAGGTGTTTGCCCACACGCACCGTGGTCTAATTTATAGACTCTCTCACCTCCTTCTAGTGGGTTCTTGGGAAAGAGCTTCTGGGTATCTGTCCAGAACCACGATATCATCACATCTTATTTGCTCTGCATCAGGAAATAAGGTGTTTCCACTTAAGAATATTTGTTCAAGGGGCACCTGGGTGGCTCAGTCATTAAGTGTCTGCTTTCTGCTCAGGTCGTGCATGATCCCGGGGTCCTGGGTTCGAGTCTCAAATCAGGCTCTCTGCTCGGCAGGAAGCCTGCTTCTCCCTCTCCCTCTCCCACTCCCCCTGCTCGTGTTCCCTTTCTCATTGTCTCTCTGTCAAATAAATCTTTAAAGAAAAAAAAAAAGAAAGAAAGAATATTTCTTCAAGGAATAAACTTTTCACATGATCATTTCAACGGAAGCCTTCCAGGTAAGTTCTCTGTGTCTTAATTGCACAAGTCCATTGTCAATATTTATTGAAGACCTGCAGACTGGTCATCGTCCCCAGGCTCACGGGCGTCATTACAGCTGTGTGTGTGGCAACAAAAAGTGATAAATTCTCGGGAGCCCGGGAGGCTCACTCCATTAAGCATCTGCCTTCAGATCAGGTTGTGATCCCCAGGATCCTGGGATCGAGCCCCGCTTTGGGAAATTCCTGCTCCGCTAGGGCCTGCTATCTCTCCTCCGGCTTGCCACTCCCTTTGCTTGTGCGCTCGCGCTCTCTCTCTCTCGCTGTGTCAAATAAATAAATTAATTAATTTAAAACATCTTTTTAAGAAAAAGTGATAAATTCTCTAAATCAGCCTTGGTTAAGCTGAGAGGCGGAACTGTAGGCTCCAGTCAAACCCGCACAAAAGACAGCGACAGGCCAAGGTCAAGGCCCGATTGATTTGGCTGGTAAAGACACAAGAAGCCATTTTCGGTTTTAAGGTTTATTACTTACACAGACAGTGAGAAGACTAGTAAGTCAAAGGCGTCAGCTCCCTGAGGCTCTGGTCCAATACATCCAAAAAAGGACGACCTTGAAACCAAAGGGGTTAGGGGATGGCAAGTTGAGTTGTGGGATGCCACCGCTAAGCCTGCTCCAGACCACAGCCGAGTGCTGTTGTGCCCTGCAGCTCTCTCCCAGAAGGGGCGCTCAGAGGCCTCCGACCCCATCAGAACACAGGGGTGACAAGAAAGTCTCACGATGCTCCGGGGTACACGGGTGGGCGAGGGGCAGAGGCATTGTGGTGGCTCCCACATTCGTCCCACCCTCTGGTGTCCCAGAAGACAGCAGCTTCTCACCCAGAAGTAGACGAGCCGTGGTTCAAGCCTCTGCCTGCGTGGCCTGGGTGGGGTCTCCAGGGCGCCAAGGCCAACACGTTCCCCTAAAATTCTACCCCCAACCCTTTACTCGCAGCTGAGGCCACCCTGTCAGACACTGATGTTAATTGTACTCACAGGGGCTTGAACCAAGTATTTTTTCCAATTTTTAAAATTGTGATTTAAAAAATTGTGATAGATACACATAAAATTTGCCATCTTTTAAAAAATATTTTATTTATTTATTTGACAGAGAGAGGCACAGAGAGAGAGGGAACACAAGCAAGGGGAATGGGAGAGGGAGAAGCATGCTCCCCGCTGAGCAGGGAGCCCGATGCGGGGTTTGATCCCAGGACCCCGGGATCATGACCTGAGCCAAACACAGATGCTTAATGACTGAGCCACCCAGGTGCCCCATAAAATTTGTCAGCTTAACCATGTTGAAAGGCACAGTTCAGTGGTATTAAGTACACTCACCATGTTATGCAAACATCACCACCGTCTACCTCTATAACTCATCTTGTTGAGCTGAAACTCTGTCCCCATGAAACACTAACTCCCCATCCCCCACTCCCCCAGCCCCTAGCCCCCAGCCTTCTACTCCCGGTCTCTACGATTTTCACCAAACTAAGCACCTCATATAAATGGAGTAACACAGATTAGGTTTTTTTGTGACTGGCGTATTTCACTTAGCATAATGTCCTTGTGGTTCATCCGTTCTGTAGGGTGTTCAGAATTGCCTTCCTTTTAAGGTGGAATAATAATATCCCATTGTCTGTCTAGACCACATTTTGTTTATCCACTCATCCATCAGTGGACACGTGGTTTGCTTCCACATTTTAGCTCTTGTGAATAATACTGCCAATCACTGTGGACATACAGATATCTCTTGGATGTCCTGCTTTCAGTTCTTGGGGGTATATACTCCAAAGTGGGATTGTTGGATCATTAATGTAATCCCATGTTTAACGCTTGGAGGAACCGCCATACTGCTTTCCAAGGGGGCCTCGCCATTTAGGTTCCCATCAACAGTGCCCAAATGTGGCAATTTCTCCACATCCTTGCCAGCACCTGTCATTAGTAGCCATCTAATGCGTGTCTGGGAGGGTATCTCATCGTAATTTCCATCTGCGTTCCCCTGATGAGCAGTGGCATGGAGCATCTTTTCACGTGCATACTTACTGGCCATTTGTCTGTCTTTGGAAAATGTTTATTCAAGTCCTTTGCCTCTTTTTGAATCGTCTTTGTCAGGGAGCTTTTGGTGTCCTCTGTGTATTTCTGGATATCCACCCCTCCTCAGATATATAAACAGCAAATATTTTCTCCCATTCTGTGGGTTACCGTGGACCCACTCCACTTTCCGTGTCTTAGAAACCATCAGACTACTGAGCACAACTGCCCCTCTGTGGGCTGCCCAGAGCTGCACCGCCCAGCCCTCCTCTGTAGCCAGCCAGCAAATAGGTCATTGAACAAATAACACAGCAAGAGTGGCCGCCGGCCACGCACTTCACCTTGCCAAGCTTGCAGGAAGTTCAGGGCGATAAGATTGCCGGTGGCCACCTGTGCTGGAGAGTTTAGAGTGACGACCAGTCCGTGAGGAACACAAAAACCCATCCAACAATAACAGGAAAACAAAGGGACCAAGCCAGTGTCCAGAATGTTCATCTCGTTCTGTCCTCTAGAGTGGAGGTTGCTCCCTCTTGGGTTCAGCAGCTTTTGGCAGGTGTCTGATTAAGACTTTATTACGGGCACCTGGGCGGTTTGGTTGGTTGAGCGTCTAAGCTTGATGTCGGCTCAGGTCATGATCTCAGGGTGGTAAGATCAAGCCCTGCATTGGGCTCCATACTGGGAGTGGAACCTGCTTGAGAGTCTCCCTTGCCCTCTCTCTCTGCCCCTCCCCCATCCCCAAAAGACTCTTTATTAGTCAGTGGTCAAGTTGAGGGTGGCAGCGAATGGCTGGGTTAAACTGGCCAGATGTCCCGTGAACAGGCAAGAAAGAGATTAGTGTCCCTGCCTGTGCCCTGACCTCCCAGGTGTAAGGTGATCCCTTCTTCCCACAGCACTGCCGGCCCCATGGCTACTCCGTCAACAATCACTTCGCCCTCTCCAGTCTTCTCCATGTCTTACGTGCCAAATAATGACATCAGCATCCCTAGGAGTGGGCTTAACCTAGTACTGGTAATTTTTTTTTTGCACTGGCATTTTTATTTTATTTTTATTTTTAATTTTTTAAAGATTTTATTTATTTACTTGACAGAGAGAGAGATCGAAAGTAGGCAAAGAGGCAGGCAGAGAAGGGGGTGGGAAGCAGGCTCCCCGCTGAGCAGAGAGCTGGACACAGGGCTCGATCCCAGGACCCTGAGATCATGATCTGAGCTGAAGGCAGATGCTTAACCCACTGAGCCACCCAGGTGCCCCTGCACTGGTATTTTTTTTTTTTAAAGCACATAAGTGATTCCAGGATTGAGAATCAAGATTTTACATTTTCTTTAAAAATAAAAATCACAGGTGTTTACAACAGATTTGTTTTTAAAACTATTAAAAAAAAACAACAACAACTTTCCCCAGATAGAGTCACTTGTGCTAAATACCACTCCAGCCAAGCAAGACTTATTACCTAATTGCCTAATTGCAGTTTTAGCCTCTCCTAGGAGTGGAATTTTAAACCAATTAGCGTAGCATTTCCTGATCCGCCCTAGTGAAGTCATCTGCTAGAGAGACCTCTGTCCTTCTGCCCAAAGGAAGGGGACTGTAATAATCTTTTCTTCCATTTGTGACTTCCATGTTGCTGCCTTAAAAAAGCTGTTGGCCTTTTGCCTTAAGAAGTTTTCCATTTTGTACAGCTCCTTGGAACTCCTTTCTGTTTGCTAGGAGGGATGCTGCCCAAGTCATGAATCATTGAATAAAACCAATTAGATCTTCAAAGATCTAAAGTAACAGAATTCAAAGCCAAACTCCTTTTTCTTTTTTTTTTTTAAAGTAGGCTCCACGCACAACATGGGGCTTGAACATAGGACACTACCAACTGAGCCAGCCTGATGTCCCAAAGCCAAATTTCCGATGGCATTTGGGGACGGCAAGAGACATAGGTGTGGTACCCTAAAACCTCTTTTTTGAGTTCTCTTTCTTTACCGGTAAGTTCCTCTCGGTTCTGAACTCCTGGTCTAACTGGCCTTTGGATGCAGGACGGGTCAGGCTGAGTAGCGACGATTCCGTCCAGAGCCCAACTGTGCTCACGAGTGGGTCTGCCCAGAGGCAAGCCTCTAGGCTTTTAGACTGCAATCGCCAGATTCTTGAGTGGAAAGCACCTAGCCCTTAATTGCTTTTGAAGATCCATGTGGGAACTGTTAGTGGCAGTCCCCAGTCCCTAGCTCTTGGGGACTGCTGCTTCAATTCTCTCCCCAGTCCAAGCTTCCAAAGGAATTGTTGGTGCTGTGCAGGGACCATTTGCTGGGCCAGGACAGAGTGACATGTCTCAGTTATTGCTGATCTATTAAGGTGCATGTGTTTCTTCATCTTGTCTTGTACAGGTAAAGGCTAGTTGCTCATGAGAACTCCAGGAGTCAAAAAAGTCCACCAAAATTGGTGGGCATTTAAAGCATTTATTTATATTTATTTTTGTTTTATTTCATGTCATGTCATGTCATTTCATTTCATTTCATTTCAAGCATTTAAAAGGTGCTACAACACTGCCACCGAACCCAGAGACTCTATGTTAGGATAAGCTGGTCACGGAAGAGGTGAGATTAACACGAGGTCACCTACGAACCTCAAGAAAATTTCTGTGCACCAAGGTACACCGTGTAACATCACACAGTTCCCGACTCACAGTGGCACATCCTTTTGGGTATTAGTTTGGCTCCAAGATACCCAAAGTCACAGCTGAAAAATAAATAAATAATGATAGAATAGGATCTTTGAATTCCAAAGAGTTGAGCACACCCCCTCCCAGCACAGCTGGTGGGTTTATATCTAAGAACTGTGATCCCTGAAACCGTAGGCAGCTAGGAACATGGCAAAATCATGTGATTGCAGCAATGGGCCATGGGAGCCAACCTGCGGAAAGAGCCCAGATGTCCCGTCGACAGGTGCATGGACAAAGCACATGTGGTGGGTCTGTATATACAATGGAATATTACTCAGCCATCAAAAAGAATGAGATGTTGCCATTTGCAACGCCAGGGATGGAACTAGATGGTGTTGTGCTAAGTGAAGTTGGTCAGCCAGAGAAGGATGAAAAACGGTATATAATTTCACTCATATGTGGAATTTAAGAAAAAAGCAGATGAACATAGGGGAAGGGAAGGAAAAGTAAAATAAGATAAAAACAGAAAAGGAGGCAAACCATTAGAGACTCTTTTTTTTTTTTTTTTTTAACCATTAGAGACTCTTAACAATAGAGAACCAACTGAGGGTTGCTGGAAGGGGGGATTGGTGGGGGGATGGGACAGCTGGGTGATGGGCATTAAGGAGGACACATGATGTGATGAGCACTGGGTATTCTACGCAACTGATGAATCACTGAATTCTGTGTCTGAAACTAACAATACACTCCAGATAAGCTATATTTAATTTAAATTAAAAAAAATTTTAGGGACGCCTGGGTGGTTCAGTCGTTAAGCATCTGCCTTCAGCTCAGGTTATGATCCCAGGGTCCTGGGATTGAGCCCTGCATCGGGCTCCCTCCTCAGCGGGAAGCCTGCTTCTCCCTCTTCCACTCTTCCTGCTTGTATCTCCTCTCTTTCTTTCTGTCTCTCTCTTTATCTGTGTCAAACAAATAAATAAAATCTTTTAAAAATTTAAAAAATTTAAAAATAAGTAACTAAATAAAAACAACCAGACATTACAATGGTCATTACAGGGAAGGTTCCTAGAGGTAAGTTTGTTCATTTAAAAAGTGAACATGAGGGGCACTTGGGTGGCTCAGTGGGTTAAAGCCTCTGCCTTTGGCTCAGGTCATGATCCCAGGGTCCTGGAATCGAGCCCTGCATCGGGCTCTCTGCTCAGCAGGGAGCCTGCTCCCTCCTCTCTCTCTCTGCCTGCCTCTCTGCCTACTTGTAATCTCTGTCTGTCAAATAAATAAATAAATCTTTAAAAAAAAAGTGCCCGTGAAAGTAAGGGTTTTCAAATTAAACAAGCAGAACGGGATACTTATTTTGGCTGGCATGCAGAAACCTCCAAAAGGCTAAGATTTTTTTTTTCAAAAAGGCTAAGATTTATGGTAAAAAGCTAATGAAAAATTAAAGATACAAAATGTACCTAGAACAAAAGACTGTAAGGCTGAGAAAAGCAAGCCTTCTGCTCCCCTCAGTCCTCCCTTGAGCATCTACGATGCCGTGTACATTGCCTGTCCCCTAGGGAGAGACTGCTAAGCAGGTACCTTTTGAAATAAGACCACTCAAGGCTGCCGATGGTCCTCTTCCGGTCTCTTGCCCTCCTCGATCAAAGGCCCATCTGAGAGCCAGCACCGCATTATCCTTTCCAAATCCAAGCCAACAGTCATTGACCTTCGGGAGTGACTCCAGATCTTGTGACAATAGTGTCTTGTACACCCGCCCTGTGGATGGCTCCTGGGCCCACAGGGTTAATAACACCAGAAAGAGTTGCCATTTGTCCTAGCTGAAAGTGACAAAATATTTAAAAGAATGTTTAAGTAGCTCTATGGTTGGAAGTTGGACAGGTGGTTGGATGATATTCCAAGCCTGATGAGAACTTTTTTTTTTGGCCTTCACTGCTGTGCTAAATGTATCCAAAGGGACAGAAAAACTTCCCAATATAGTTGGATGGATATGTTAGTCTTTTGCTATCTTTTAGGAGGCAATCCAATTCCCCGAGGAATTAAAAAGAGCTCTCCTCGTTTTACAACTTGAGTCTTTACAGAATCCAGGTAAGGCTCCAGAATATTCAACGTCTGTCAGTCTCTTTTACCAATCCCTCAACCTCTCCTACTGATCTCCAAAGGCTCCTCCTTGTGCCTCTGAGATGTACGCGTGCTACCTCGTCTTCTCCAGGAACTTTTATCTAGGTCACGTCTTTAACATACCAATGTCAGGGGCACCTGGCTGGCTCAGTGGGTGGGGTGTGCGACTCTTGATCTTGGGGTCGTGAGTTCAAGCCCCAAGTTGGGTATAAGGCTTACTTAAAAATTAATAAAATTAAAAATTTTTAAATAAAGTAAAATATCAACTTCACGGAAGTCATTTTTATCAGAAGAAAAACAAAAGTAGGAAAGCTTATTTGAAATTTAAACAAATAAGAAACAATAACAACTTTAAGTGTCTCCTCCACAAATGCCGATCATGGTGGGAATCTGAGAGTGGAAGCTGTGAGGCCTTTCTGTGTCTATCCTATGTCCACGTGTGTGTGTGTGTGTGTGTGTGTGTGTGTGTAAATTCGTAGCATTTTCTAACTGCAGATGGTATTGCCAAAATTAATTTGTTAAAGATATCCCCTTAAGTGGCTTAAAGAAAATCAAGTGCTTACATAAATTAAATTCTCAGAAATATAATAGAAACTTAATCCAGATGAGGGTGCCTGGGTGGTGCCGTCGGTTGGGTGTCTAACTTTTGGTTTCGGCTCTGGTTGTGATCTCCGGGTGGTGGGATCAAGCCCTGTGTCAGGCTGTGAACTTAGCGAGGAGTCAGCTTGATACACTCACCCTCTGCCCTTCCCTACCACATGTGTGCGCATAAGCACACACACACACACACACTATGGGAAATAAATCAATATTAAAAAAAAAAAAAAGAAACTTAATCCAGATCAATTTCTGGGACATGTGATGTGGGGAAATATTTGATATTAAAGCTAGTTTCAAATAAACTAAATAAAATAAATAAACAAATAAATTTAATAAACTAAATAAAAAATTTAGTTTCAAATAAACTAAAGCTAGTTTGTGGATTTATTTTAGTTTTATTTTATTTCTTATTTATTTACTTGACACACAGAGAGAGATCACAAGTAGGCAGAGGCAGGCAGGGGGTGGGGGAAGTGGGCTCCCTGCTGAGCAGAGAGCTGGATGCAGGACCCGATCCCAGGACCCTGAGATCATGACCTGAGCCGAAGGCAAAGGCTTAACCCACTGAACCACCCAGGCGCCCAGTTTGTGGATTTAATTAAGGCAGGAATATCTTTAAAGTTACCAGCATTGAATATAATCTTTTTAGTCCCCCTAGGCTTACTAAAGGCCTGGTAAGTTCATATTATTGCTTACGGAATTCATTGAGACAACGTCTGACTGTCTTTTTAAAAAATATATATTTTATTTATTTATTTTCAGAGGGAGAGAGCTTGTGCAAGCACGCGAGTTGGGGGGGAAGGGCAGAGCGAGAGAGAGAATCTCCAGCAGACCCCATAGTGAGCACGGAGCCTGACCCGATCATGTCGCCCGGAGATCATGACCAGGGCCAAAACCAAGAGTCGGACACTCGGTGGACTGGGCCACCCAGGCGCCCCTGACTTTGTGTAGAATCTAAGTGTATTCATTAAGAGGCCAATCTGTAGAATTCTAGAGTATCATTTCACAACTGTTTGCTCCTTTTTCTTTGTTTTGCTTTTCTTCTTTTAAGGGTTAAAAATTCCAACATATCATCTACTAGAAATAATAAAGTAAATTGTCTACATACGAGGAAAGTTAAGAGTGTGAGAAGGTATGAGGAATGGAGGCATGTTTTTGTGTTGAGGGAGAAGTAATTTTGTTCCAATCTGAGGCTGGTTGTCTAAAGAGGAAAAACATAGGACAAATCTGAAAGTAAGCAGGTTTTGTGGAAAGGAGTCTGGGGAAAGGAATTTTAGTGTGGTCAGGCTAAATGAATTTAAAGGTTAAAAGAAGCTTTAACATCAATAGTATACTTATGCGAAACTAAACTTTAGCTTTTTCTTTTATCTGCTGAAAAGACATGTTTTCTTTATTTTTCTAAAAAAGGATGTTTTGAAATGATAATGAAAACACAATGGTTCAAAATCTGTGGGACACAGCAAAGGCAGTCCTGAGAGGAAAATATATAGTGGTACAGGCCTTTCTCAAGAAACAAGAAAGGTCTCAAATACACAACCTAACCCTACACCTAAAGAAGCTGGATAAAGAACAAGAAAGAAAGCCTAAACCCAGCAGGAGAAGAGAAATCATAAAGATCAGAGCAGAAATCAATGAAATAGAAACAAAAAAACCAATAGAACAAATCAACAAAACTAGGAGCTGGTTCTTTGAAAGAATTAATAAGATTGAGAACCCCCTGGCCAGAATTTTCAAAAAGAAAAGAGAAAGGACCCAAATAAATAAAGTAATGAATGAAAGAGGAGACATCACAACCAACACCAAAGAAATACAAACAATTATAAGAACATACTATGAGCAACTCTATGCCAACAAATTTGACAATCTGGAAGAAATGGATGCATTCCTAGAGACATATAAACTACCACAACTGAACCAGGAAGAAATAGAAAACCTGAACAGACCCATAACCAGTAAGGAGATTGAAACAGTCATCAAAAATCTCCAAACAAACAAAAGCCCAGGGCCAGACGGCTCCCCAGGGGAATTCTACCAAACATTTAAAGAAGAATTAATTCCTATTCTCCTGAAACTGTTCCAAAAAATAGAAATGGAAGGAAAACTTCCAAACTCATTTTATGAGGCCAGCATCACCTTGATCCCAAAACCAGACAAGGATCCCATCAAAAAAGAGAATTACAGACCAATATCCTTGATGAACACAGATGCGAAAATTCTCACCAAAATACTAGGATTCAACAGTACATTAAAAGGATTATTCACCATGACCAAGTGGGATTTACTCCAGGGCTGCAAGGTTGGTTCAACATCTGCAAATCAATCAATGTGATTCAATACATTAATAAAAGAAAGAACAAGAACCATATGATACTCTCAATAGATGCTGAAAAAGCATTTGACAAAGTACAGCATCCCTTCTTCACTTCAAAACTCTTCAAAGTGTAGGGATAGAGGGCACATACCTCAATATTATCAAAGCCATCTATGAAAAACCCACCGCAAATATCATTCTCAATGGAGAAAAACTGAAAGCTTTTCCGCTAAGGTCAGGAACACGGCAGGGATGTCCATTATCACCACTTCTATTCAACATAGTACTAGAAGTCCTAGCCTCAGCAATCAGACAACAAAAAGAAATTAAAGACATCCAGATCGGCAAAGAAGTCGTCAAACTATCACTCTTTGCAGATGATATGATACTATATGTGGAAAACCCAAAAGACTCCACTCCAAAACTGCTAGAACTTGTACCAGAATTTAGTAAAGTGTCAGGATATAAAACCAATGCACAGAAATCAGTTGCATTTCTCTACACCAACAACAAGGCAGAAGAAAGAGAAATTAAGGAGTCAATTCCATTTACAATTGCACCCAAAACTATAAGGTACCTAGGAATAAACCTAACCAAAGAGGCTAAGAATCTATACTCAGAAAACTATAAAGTACTCATGAAAGAAATTGAGGAAGACATAAAAAAATGGAAAAATGTTCCATGCTCCTGGATTGGAAGAACAAATATTGTGAAAATGTCTATGCTACCTAAAGCAATCTACACATTTAATGCAATCCCTATCAAAATCCCACCCATTTTTTTCAAAGAAATGGAACAAATAATCCTAAAATTTATATGGAACTAGAAAAGACCTCGAATAGCCAAAGGAATATTGAAAAAGAAAGCCAAAGTTGGTGGCATCACAATTCCAGACTTCAAGCTCTATTACAAAGCTGTCATCATCAAGACAGTATGGTACTGGCACAAAAACAGACACATAGATCAATGGAACAGAATAGAGAGCCCAGAAATAGATCCTCAACTCTATGGTCAACTAACCTTCAACAAAGGAGGAAAGAATGTCCAATGGAAAAAAGACAGCCTCTTCAATAAATGGTATTGGGAAGATTGGACAGCCACATGCAGAAAAATGAAATTGGACCATTTCCTTACACCACACATGAAAATAGACTCAAAATGGATGAAGGACCTCAATGTGAGAAAGGAATCCATCAAAATCCTTGAGGAGAACACAGGCAGCAACCTCTTTGACCTCAGCTGCAGCAACTTCTTTCTAGGAACATCACCAAAGGCAAGGGAAGCAAGGGCAAAAATGAACTATTGGGATTTCATCAAGATCAAAAGCTTTTGCACAGCAAAGGAAACAGTTAACAAAACCAAAAGACAACTGACAGAATGGGAGAAGATATTTGCAAATGACATATCGGATAAAGGGCTAGTATCCAAAATCTATAAAGAACTTAACAAACTCAACACCCAAAGAACAAATAATCCAATCAAGAAATGGGCAGAGGACATGAACAGACATTTCTGCAAAGAAGACATCCAGATGGCCAACAGACACATGAAAAAGTGCTCTACATCACTCAGCATCAGGGAAATACAAATCAAAACCACAATGAGATATCACCTCACACCAGTCAGAATGGCTAAAATTAACAAGTCAGGAAATGACAGATGCTGGCGAGGATGCAGAGAAAGGGGAACCCTCCTACACTGTTGGTGGGAATGCGAGCTGGTGCAACCACTCTGGAAAACAGCATGGAGGTTCCTCAAAAAGTTGAAAGTAGAACTACCCTATGACCCAGCAATTGCACTAATGTGTATTTACCCTAAATATATAAACGTAGTGATCCGAAGGGGCACGTGCACCCGAATGTTTATAGCAGCAATGTCTACAATAGCCAAACTATGGAAAGAACCTAGATGTCCATCCACAGATGAATGGATAAAGAAGATGCGGTAGATATACACAATTTAATACTATGCAGCCATCAAAAGAAATGAAATGTTGCCATTTGCAATGACGTGGATGGAACTAGAGGGTATCATGCTTAGTGAAATAAGTCAATTGGAGAAAGACAACTATCATATGATCTCCCTGATATGAGGAAGTGGAGATGCAACATGGGGGGTTTGGGGGTAGGAAAAGAATAAATGAAACAAGATGGGATTGGGAGGGAGACAAACTATAAGTGACTCTTAATCTCACAAAACAAACTGAGGGTTGCTGGGGGTAGGGGGGGGCAGGAGAGGGGGGTGTGGTTATGGACATTGGGGAGGGTATGTGCTATGGTGAGTGCTGTGAAGTGTGTAAACCTGGCGATTCACAGACCTGTACCCCTGGGGATAAAAATACATTATATGTTTATAAAAAAATAAAAATAAAAAAATTAAATGAAAAAAATAAAAAAGGATGTTTTAAAAGATTTTATTTATTTATTTGACAGAGACAGAGAGATCACAAGTAGGTAAAGGCAGGCAGAGAGAGAGGGAGAAGCAGGCTCCCCACTGATCAGACAGCCCGATTTGGGGCTGGATCTCAGAACTCTGGGATCGTGACCTGAGCCGAAGGCAGACACTTAACTAACTGAGCCACCCAGATGCCCCAACTTTTGATTTTTTTTTTATTATTAGCATAGAATGTATTATTTGTTTCAGGGGTACAGGTCTGTGAATCATCAGTCTTACACAATTCACAGCACTCACCATAGCACATACAGTCGTCAGTGTCCATCACCCAGCCACCTATCCCCCCACACCTCCAGCAACCCTCAGTTTGTTTCCTGAGATTAAGAGAGTCTCTTATGGTTTTTTTTCCTCTCTGGTTTCATCTTGTTTCATTTTTCCCTCCCTTCCCCTGTGATCCTCTGTCTTATTTCTCAAATTCCGCATATCAGAGAGATCATATGATAATTGTCTTTCTCTGATTGACTTATTTTGCTTAGCATAATACCCTCTAGTTCCATCCATGTTGTTGCAAATGGCAAGATTTCGATTTTTGATGGCTGCATAATATTCCATTGTATATATACACCACATCTTCTTTATCCATTCATCTGTTGATGGACATCTGGGTTCCTTTCATCGTTTCGCTATTGTGGACCTTTGATTTTTTTTAAAAGGTTTGACTTATTTATTTGAGAGTGAGAGCGGGTGGAGGGGAGAGCATGAGCAGGGGGAGGGGCAAAGGAGAAACAGACACCCCACTGAGCACCAAGCCCCATGTAGTGCTTGATACCAGGACCCCAAGATCCTGACCTGAACCTAAATCAAGAGTTGGATGCCTTTGAGCCACACAGGCACCCTATCTTTGATCTTTTTAATCAAAACTATTTCCTGTGTTTGCTGTCTTTATCTGATCTTTGACTACTTAATACTTTCTTTACTATATCTAATACTTTCTTTACTTTATCTAATACTTTGACTACTTAATACTACGTAATACTTTCAATATTAACAGTACTAAGTTTTTCTCAGAATTACACAACTGTCTATATTTGTCTGTGAAGTCTTTGTCACTTTGGTTAAATAGAAAACTTAGTCATGTTTTACAGTGACCCATGATCCCATTTGACCAAAAGTTTTTAAAACTTTTGATTTTTTTTTGAGAGAGAGAAAGAGAGAGAGAGATTGTGTGTGTGTGTGTGTGTGTGTGAAAGAGAGAGAGAGAGAAAGAGAGAGAATGAGAGAGAGAGAGAGAGCACATGTGTGAGTGGGAGGTGGTGGGGCAAAAGGAGAGGGAGGGAGAGAAACTCCAGCAGACTCCAAGCTCAGCACAGATCCTGACGCAGGGCTCAATCTCACAAGGCGGAAACCACGACTTGAGTCAAAATCAAGAGTCAGACACGTAACAAGCTGAGTCATCTAGGCTCCCCAAAAACTTTTGATATTTTTGACAAACTTCCTCAAAATCAAGTTCTTAAATGAAGTCTCCTTCTCCTTCTCCTTCTCCTTCTCCTTCTCCTTCTCAAGTAGGCTCCATCTTGGGCATGGAGCCCAACATGGGGCTTGAACTCACAACCCTGAGATCAAAACCTGAGCTGAGATCAGGAGTTGGATGCTTAACTGACTGAGCTACCCAAGAGCCCCAGTGAAGTCTGTTTGATCTCAAAGTAACTTGGGGATTTTTTGGAGGTCCTTGGAACATCTCAAAAGGTTTGTTCTCTCTCTTTCTAAGAAGGGAGATGTGAAACTAATTAGGCTGATTTGATATGTTAAATTACATAGGAAGCATTGTCAAATAAGAAGTTATACTAAGGGGTGCCTGGGTGGCTCAGTCGATTAAGCATCCAACTCTTGATTTTGGCTCAGGTCATGATCTCAGGATCATGAGATCAAGCCCCGTGTCGGGCTCCATGCTTTGCGGGGAGTCTGCTTGAGGTTCTTTCTCTCCCTCTCCCTCTTCCCCCTCTTCTAATAAATCTATCTTAAAAATAAAATAAAATATTATGTCACAGAAATAACCAGATTTTCTTGTCAGTTCCATTATAATGAACTCTCATCAGATCTTTAATAATGGACATTTAAAAATCTTTGTCATTTACAGAGTTTTTATTTTACTCTGTTGCTTTTATAAAAGTGTTCCAACAAATTGCTTTATCTTCAAGGAAACTCATGGAAAGTACTCTAGAATACAGGGTTGTTGTTCTTCTTAAAATCATTTTAAATTTAAAAAAAATCACTTTAAGTTCATAAAACTGAACTGGGTAAGAATTTCCAGAACTAATGGAAAAACTGCGTTCAAGCAGAACAAGAATGAATAAAGTGGGACCAAAGGAACTGATGAGGATTATTATAATTTTTACGACTTTTTGTTTGAAACCTTGCTGGTTCTTGAACATTTGTTTTTTTCCATATTTAAGAAAATTTTGTTCTCTTTTCTCTTACTATGGCTCATGGCAATTTGCTAAGATATACCTTTGTATATAAAGACGAAACATTAATTTCTCCTCTCCCTCCCTGATCCTGCCAGAAACTCTTGAGTGTTCTTTTCATGGTAATATATTTAGTTGTGTGCGTAAGTTCAATAAGAATCTATTCTCCTCGTAACAGGACACAACCGGAGACACTGGGTGTATTACCAAACCTTTGATTGGAACGTCATATTTGAGAGAGATATGCAAGCCTCAGATATGATCAGATAGCTTTAAGGAGCTGTTTTAACCTTGGCTTGGTTTCCTGGCCTCCGGCTTTTAAGAATGCAATCTGAGTTTCATTATAGAAAGTTCCAGCAAAGGGGCGCCTGGGTGGCCCAGCTGGCTAAGCAGCTGTCTTCGGCTCAGGTCATCATCCCAGGGTCATGGGATCGAGTCCCTTATGAGGCTCCCTGCTCAGCAAGGAGCCTCCGCCTCCCTCTGCCTGCTGCTCCCCTAGCTTGTGCTTGCTCGCTCTTTCTTCGTCAAATAAATAAATAAAATCTAAAAAAAAAAAAAAAAAGCTTTCAGCAAAGCTGTCTGAAAAAGAGCTTTTATGGTCAATCACTATTCTTGCTGCGCTTATGTAGATAATCAGGAAGTTTAATACAAATAAATTAGTTTTACTGTGATTATCTTTGGCTAAAAGAAAGCAGATGGGTGGGAATGATCGCCAAGAGAAAAATTACGTTTGCACCTTTGCCTAGATATTAGATTCTCATCCTGCTCATTGCCTTTGAGGTTTTGGGACACACCTGTAAAATGGACACAATCCTGAATTCTTCTAGTTTCCTCAAACATCTGGCTGTGACTCCCCAACTGTTTCTAATTTTCTCCCACCCTTCCGATCTGGAATTGCCCTTGAATCTCTTTCAAAGGGACTATCCCAGGTCCGTGTGGTCCTGCGCAGACCCGGAAGACCTCCAAAGTGAACTGACCAGGAGGAGAAGCAGCTGACCTTGAAGTTGAGTGCGTCTACCCAAGATGCTGAGTCAAAACTTCGAAGTTCAGCTACACATGATATCCTTCCTTCTTTTCTTTCGTTTACTCTGGGCTTGGCCTGAAGAAACAACACCATCATCGGGATCTCCCAGGCCACGGGCGGGAGGGTTGCTAATCTTTCAGACTGCTGGATTGGTCATCAAAAATTCTGACCTTGAGGCGCCTGGGTGGCTCAGTGGGTTAAAGCCTCTGCCTTCGGCTCAGGTCACGATCCCAGGGTCCTGGGATAGAGCACCGCATGGGGCTCTCTACGAAGCAGGGAGCCTGCTTCCCTTCCTCTCTCTCTGCCTGCCTCTCTGCCTACTTGTGATCTCTGTCTGTCAAATAAATAAATAAAGTCTTAAAAACAAAAACAAAAACAAAAAACTCTGACCTATCTACGATGCCAGAGGCCTCCTGGTCCATTTCGCTGTTGCTGGCTAACAGTGCCAAAGTTGGGTGACTGCGTGTTGAGGCTGTTATGCAAAGAAAGGGACACAAGGCAAAGGCAACCAGAATAAAATTCCCTGTGTGGCCTACAGCCCTTTAAATATTTCCAGGCCTCGTGGATGTCACCTTTCTGGTCCAGAATCCAGCAGGAAATTCCCAGAAGGCCTTTATGAGTCATTCATGCCTCCATGCAGAGCCTTACTTCCCCGGTTAGGAATAAATGTAAATGATGCTATAATCAGGAACGTCTTCTTAACTCTTGAAATTATTGCAGAATTTGCTGCTAAAGCGATAGCTACCCAAGAAAAAGTCTTAGGTTCTCTGGCCCAAGTTGTTCTTGGTAAGAGGATGACCCTTGACTATCTTTCAGCCGAGTGAGGTGTCTGGGCTGAGGCCAACACTACCTGCTACACCCGGATGGAAACTTCTGGGGAAGTTGAAACTCAATTACATGAACCCAGTTGTACCTAATTACGTACCATGACATAATTACACTGAGCCAGCTGCTTGGCTTAGAAAGGTGACTCCTTCAAAGGGGTCTTTGACTCATCTGATTTGGATTGGTTTGGGTCCCGGGCACCATAGCTCTGAAGTGTGCTCCGGTCACTGGGAATTATCCTGTCTATAATAACCAGAGTAATCTCCCTGGCATGTTGTATTATCTCAAAAGTTTATTTGTTTTTAAAGGATTTTATTTATTTATTTGTCAGAGAGAGAGAGAGCACAAGCAGGGGGAGCGGCAGGCAGAGGGAGAAGCAGGCTCCCTGCTAAGCGAGGAACCTGATGCCAGACTCGATCCCAGCATCCCCGGATCATGACTCAAGCTGAAGATAGATGCTTAACCGACTGAGCCACCCAGACGTCCCTCTCTCAAAAGTTTAAATGCATGTTGGCAGCTACTAACCACCAAGAAAATGATCTCTCGAAAACTGGAACATCAGAAAGGAATAAAGACTAAAAAATTGTAAACCTGAAGTCATGATTTGTGAATACCAGAGATTCGGTAATAAACCTTGCAAAAACCATCCTGACTTGTGGCCTCTATGTCACCCAGAGGATCAGTACGTGCTGGGACAAGTACAGAGCAGTCACTGAGAGTGGCACCCATGCCTTAAACTTTGATCACATCCTCTCAGGTTGGGAGTCCAATCAAAAGGGCAGAATCGGGGATGCCTGGGTGGCTCAGTTGGTTGGACGACTGCCTTCGGCTCAGGTCATGATCCTGGAGTCCCGGGATCCAGTCCCGCATCGGGCTCCCGGCTACGCGGGGAGTCTGCTTCTCTCTCTGACCTTCTCCTCGCTCATGCTCTCTCTCACTGTCTCTCTCTCAAATAAATAAATAAAATCTTTAAAAAAAAAAAAGGGCAGAATCGTTAAAAAAAGGAACAACAGGCCAAAATAGAGTCACTTGTGCCAAACCCCACACCAACGAACCAAGACTTAATACCTAACTGAATGGCAGTTTTAGCTTTTTCTGGGAGAGGCTGGAACCAATCAGTCTGGAATTTCCTGATCAACCCCAGTGAGGTCATCTGCTTGATAAAGACCCCTCGACAATCTGTCCTTTCCTAAAGGAAGGTTACCTTCTTGAAATAATCCTTTCTTTTGTTTATGACTGCCATATCCCTATCCTTTTCTGTCCACAAAAGCTTTCCATTCTGTGTAGATCCTCAGAGCTCCTTTCTACATTCTGGATGAGCTGTTGCCTGATGCATGAAATGTTGAATAAAGTTAATTAGACCTTCAAATTTACTCAAATTCTGGGCTTTTTAAAAAGATTTTATTAATTTGAGAGAGATAGAGTGAGAGAGCACAAGAAGGGGGAGCAGCAGAGGGAGAGGGAGAAGCAGGCTCCCCACTGAGCAGGGAGCCTGATCCGGGGCTCGATCCCGGGACCTGGAGATCATGACCTGGGCCAAAGGCAGACGCTTAACTGACTGAGCCACTCGGGTGCTCTCAAATTCTGCTTTTCAATAAAACTTGTACAAAATCTTGTTTCTCTATTCAGGTCTTCCATTTTGTTTTTCTGCCTCCTCCCTCAGAGTTCAGCAGTGACATATCATTTTTTTTAAAGATTTTATTTATTTATTTGACAGGGAGAGATCACAAGTAGGCAGCGAGCCAGGCAGAGAGAGAGAGGAGGACGCAGGCTCCCTGCCAAGCAGAGAGCCTGATGCGGAACTTGATTCCAGGACCTTGAGATCATGACCTGAGCCAAAGGCAGAGGCTTAACCCACTGAGCCACCCAGGCGCCCTACATGTCACTTTCTAAAAAAAATCCTCATGACCATTTCATCCACCCCAGCAACATGAACTGAGTTCCTGCTCTGAGTGGACCATGGTAGCTACACACGAAGTTGACATAACTGTCTTCAAGGAGCCACGAGGCTAGATCAGCCTGTAATGAATCCATCACAAACGGTGAGGGCAGAATCACCCAGAGGCAGGCAGGGAAGGTCGGGGAATGCTGCTGCCTGGAGGCAGGGACTGTCATGGTGGATCTTAAGGCATGACAGCAGCCTGCTGCCTTTCAAATTACTGATCCGCTGGGGGCTGTGGGTTGAGAACAACTCAGAAAGGAAACTCACATCAAAGATCGCTGAATGAGAAGTGAGATCTGTGGGAGGAACTGAGGCTTTGGTGCATCAGGGCTCATGCCTTGGGACAGCTTTCTGGAGGATTCTCCTTCAAGCTCTGTTCCAAAGTGTGAGCTGCTGAAAGACTTGACCTTGGAGAAATGACATATTACAATGGTTCCTGCCCAAACTGTGATATTCTTACTTTTTTCCCAGATTGTCCTTTTTTCTAGAGCTTTAGGGGTGGAGCCCTGATCTCATCGATTCTCTGGAAATTCCAGGGAGAAGGGATCAGACAAGGAAGTTTGCTCAAGACTACTCAGTGAACCAGGATTTGAATCCTTCATGAATCCAATCTGAGTGACAGAGAAGGCCAAGGTCAGGGGTGCAGACACCTGTCCAACATCTGGACTGGAAATGGATCTGAAGTCAGAGGGATACCAGGAATTCACCTCCCTGTGAGATGTTTGGAGAACCAAGCCACATCCTGTTTCTGCAAGGTGGTATTGCCAGGAATGCGTGGGAGGGGTAGAGGTTTCCATCCAGTGCCTGAGTCCGGCTTCATCACATATTCAACCAACTACTTACTAAGCATGTGCCACGTGCAAATCCCACATTTGCTAGTCGAGAAGGTAAGTCATACAAACTAGGAGAAGAGAGTTTAATTGCATATACGGTCAAGACAGAGTAAATGCCAAAGGAGTGGAGCAGAGTGAGTTCGCAAGGACAAGCTGGGTGGGGCCGTCCCAGGGACAACCAGGGGCACAAATGTCAGCCACCCTAACCTTGCAAAGACACAATGTTTGGCACCTGGACAGGGTCTCTCTTGACTTTTTACACATTTGTGATGCCAGTTGGCTGCTGGTGGTCAGTTTCTTTCCAGGAACCAGAGCCCTGGTTTGTGGCTGGCTCTTTGGGATGGACTTGAAGAGTCTTGACGGTCCTTGGCCTACCTCACCCCCATCAGCGTCAGGAACAGCCGTGGGGGTGTCTGAACACCCAGAGAGGTATTGTGAGCCAGCACCAGGCTTCTGGCAGCTTAGATGGTTTCTTTGAGGGGAGAAGCTCCTAGCTGCTGGAGAGAAATTTCTTCCCTCTTCTCTTCTTCATCCTTCTTGGAAAGACCTCCTTTGACTCTGTTGAAATGAAAAGGCAAATGGAAAAATAAGACAAAAAGGCAGAAAGGAGGTGGCAAGAAGTAGGTGGTGTGTGCACAGCCTTCAAGACTTGGGTCTCTACTGTCCGCAAACCCCAAGGATGGTAGAAGCCACAGCGGCCCTTCCCCTAGTTCTCATGGGGGCCCCTCAGGGAAAGACTGCAAGGTTAAAAAGTTTTCCAATGAAGATCTGAGGCCAGACACACACCCAAGGTCTCTCAACTGGTGAATGGGGCACCAGGCTCACTGAACTTGCTGGGGCTGGGCCTAGCTTCCTTGCGGACCAAGGACACCCACAGAGACTGTGGGGGGATGGGGCACTGCCAAGGCCCTTCTCCCTCTGCCCCAGGTAGAGAATCAGTCAGGCAGGAGCAGAGAGGAAAATCAGGGGCTGGGCCTCCCAAACGGTGTGAAGGCTGCCCCATGGGGCTTTCTGTCCTTTGAACAGGTGCCGTTTTGCCTTTTTCGATTGTATTCCTCTATCGTTGAAATAATTTGGGTTGTGGTCCCTTTTATTTTATCCTGGAATTGTGCACCCTGAGAATGGTTTGTTCTACATAATTTTGTTAGTCTTCATTTATTTCTCGTTTTCATCATTTACACCTCTCGTCAATTTCTCCGGTCTACTTTCGCTGGCTCCAGTTTGAGAACATTTTCAATGTTTCGGATGTTTTTATCAGAGTTTTCATCCTGGATTGTAACTCTTTTATTTCTAACCTTTTAGTCCAATGGTTTAAGCCATTTTTGGGTGTGATTATCTCTTCACATAATCCCAAAGAAATGTCTCTTTCTAACTCTACTGTCCTCCATGTCTGTCTTTTCTGCACTTGAAGTCTTGTAGACTTTCTGACTCTGTCTCTTGGGTCCATTCAGCTTATTGGTTTTACCCGTTGTGTGCCTGTCCCGCCTGCCTCTGTCTCCTCAGCTCCCACCCACGGATTCCCCATCCCTTCCAAAGACAATCCTAAAAACCCAAAGGCAGACATTCTCCAGATTCAACTGCTCCAATGGTTAGACTGGCTCAACGCCATTTTTAAAATTCATCATATGAGCAAAGATGACCAGAAGGCCTGTTGTAGAACCTGAAATCCATGGTCTTCTTTTTTTTAATTCTGGAATATAATACAATAAGCATTAAAAGTGTACTGGGGTCAGCCATGCAGCTGTTGTTCACCATGCATGAGACGGTGGCAGGAGGTCCCAGCTGACCAATGGGTTGGGCTTTAGTCATGGTGGAGCGTCAGACCTCCTGCTGAAAGCCTGCAACCCATCTCCCACCCCCTCACCTCTCTAAGTCCCCACTACCAGTGGAAGAAACTCCATGGAAGGTCACTAACTGGAGCCTCACAAATTTGCCCAGGCCCTGTGGCCTCTCCTCTGGGTCTTTCCACCATCTTGGCAGGCTTTAAGGAGCATTAACCTCTTTCCAGACCCATCCCTAGCTTCTGGGCCTTGAGAAGGGCTTCCCTGTGCCTGGGAAATGACCTAATTGAATTATTTTTTTTTAATTTTTTAATTTTTTAAATATTTTATTTATTTGACAGAGAGAGATACAGCGAGAGAGGGAACACAAGCAGAGGGACTGGGAGAGGGAGAAGCAGGCTCCCCGCCGAGCAGAGAGCCCAATGCGGGGCTCGATCCCAGGACCCTGGGATCATGACCTGAGCCGAAGGCAGACGCTCAATGACTGAGCCACCCAGGTGCCCCGACCTAACTGAATTCTTATAATTGTTTTCATTGTGTGCCTCTCCCTCTTGGTTACCAAAGAAAGCCTGCTCAATATAGACAATTTGGAGATAATTTTCATATTAAAATATTTTTCAAGTTTTATTTATTTAACTAATCTCTATCCAGTGCAGGGCTTGAACTCAGGACCCCAAGATTGAGTCGCATGTTCTTCCAACTGAGCCAGCCAGGCACCCCTGGAGATAATTTTTAAAAATGTAAAGTAGCCAGGGGGTGCCTGGGTGGCTCAGTTCGTTAAGCGGTTGCCTTCGGATCAGGTCGTGATGCCAGGATGCTGGCATCGAGTCCCACATCGGGCTCCCTGCTCAGCAGACAGCCTGCTTCTCTCTCTCCCTCTGCCTGACTCTCTGCCTACTTGTGATCTCTCTGTCAGATAAATAAATAAAATCTTAAAAAAAAAAAAGTAACCAGGAAAAAAATTGTCACTCATACCTTGAGGCAACAATTGTCACCATTTTAACGTATTTCTTTCTTGTGAGTCTCTATTCCTTTTTTTGAAGTTTATTTTAATTTAATTTATTTATTTATTTATTTATTCATTTATTTAAGTTATCTCCACACCCGATGTGGGGCTTGAACTCATGACCTCAAGATCAAGAGGTGCATGTTCCACAAACTAAGCCAGCCAGATGTCTCTTCTTTTTTTTTTTTTTAAAGATTTTATTTATTTATTTGACAGACGGAGATCACAAGTAGGCAGAGAGTCTGGCAGAGAGAAGAGGAAGCGGCTCCCCACGAAGCAGAGAGCCCGATGTGGGGCTCGATCCCAGGACCCTGAGATCATGACCTGAGCCGAAGGCATAGGTTTTAACCCACTGAGCCACCCAGGCACCCTGAGTCTCTTATTTCTTGACATAATTAGGAAATATCATAATTAATTTTAATATTTAAAAATATAGTATAAACATTCCCCGGGCCCTTAAAAAGTCTTCATCAGGAGCACCTGGGTGGCTCATTGGGTAAAGCCTCTGCCTTCAGCTCAGGTCATGATCTCAGGGTCCTGGGATTGAGCCCCACATTGGGCTCTCTGCTCAGTGGGGAGCCTGCTTCCCCCTCTCTCTCTGCCTGCCTCTCTGCCTGCTTGTGATCTCTGTCAAGTGGATAAATAAAATCTTTAAAAAAAAAGTCTTCATCAACATAACTTTTTACTACTGCACGGTATATTATAATTGATTGAAATTGTTGGAGAGCTGGAAAGTTTACATTTTTTTCCGGGCATATTAAACATGGTGATGAATATCCTTGTTCAATATCCTTTGTCCACATTTCAGCTGATTTGCTTAGGGCAGAATCCTGCAAATGTTGTTGCTACTTAGAAGTATATGAAAATTTGCCATCTCATGATCAGTAATGCCAAAGAAACTTCCAGAAACTTGCAGGAGTTTCCTCCTTCCTGTCTATACATCTTCCTTGACTACTACTATGTTTTCAACGTTTTCTTTATTGGATATTTTAAAATGACCTCTTTCCCATTTTAATTTACATTTATTTGATTATGACTGCCGTGAATAGCTTTCCTCTTGTTTATTTTCTATCAGCATTTCCTCTTTTGTGAATGTTCTGTTCTCACAGAAGAGGATTTTTTGAGCAGGGTTAGTCCACTCCTCCTTTGCTGTGTTGTGCATGGATGGTTCAGTGGTAGAATTCTCGCCTGCCTTTGCTGTGTTGCCCCAACAAACTGGGGCATAAGCCCAACTGGGTCACGGAGGCTGACCCGGCCCCACACCGGGCATACAGACCATTCTGGAAAAACAGTATCTGGTCTTGTGATTAATGAAGGATAGGAACAATTTACATAGAAATTATTCATTAACAAATGGATTTTTGGCAGCCTGTGAAGTAAAAACAGGAAGTTCCCTCACATCTTTACATAACCCAGGAACCAGTAGTAGAAGGTGTGTTACTGCTAATCCCTCTTGGTTTGCCGCCATTTTGGAGATGGGTAATGTGAACCTTGAAAAGAGACATTTTCTTCTCATCCTAATCCATGACACCCCAGGCCTGGGACTAGCATTCACAGTTATTTGATGAAATTAGAAATGGAGAAAAAGGAAATGGGCTGAGCAGTTCTTGAATCCTTATTTTTCGGATATCGGAAATTCTGCTTGACCGACTCAACAGAGGCTGTTTCTTGCCTCCGGTTCCCCAACATCACCATTTCCTACGAAACCAAAACAAGTTGAGTTGTTTCTGTCTCTTATTTGGTTATGGGGGAATTGTCAAGAAGAACCCTGGACAGGTTATTAAAGAAGAACATGGACCAGAACCCTCGAGAATCATGCAGGAGCATATTAAATGTGTTATCTGATTATAAGCCCCGCAGGGGCTCTAAAAATCCTAACTACGGGTGCCTGGGTGGCTCAGTTGGTTAAGCGACTGCCTTCCGCTCAGGTCAGGATCCCAGAGTCCTGGGATCAAGTCCCGCATTGGGCTCCCAGCTCCATGGGGAGTCTGCTTCTCCTTGTGACTTTCTCCCATCTCAAGCTCTCTCTCTCTCTCTCTCTCAAATAAATAAATAAGTAAATAAATTAAAATCTTTAAAAAAAAATCCTAATTGCAAGAGGTCCCATGGCTATTGGAACAGGTAATCATGAAGAACACTCATTCTTCACCGGGGTGATGTTGTCCCCAGGAGGCAAAAACTGGTTCTTGGTGGGGGGAGGGGGGACACAAAAAATCTGAGATAGTAAATGGTTTGTGGCCTTCCAAAGGGCCACAGTACGTCAACAGATACACAGTGTATCTGTGGTATTACATTGTTATTGGGAGGGTGGGGGTGTGATTAGGGGGAAAGAAATGTATATATAGAAAAGTCCCCGCAGTGGGGAGGGGAGGGGTGATAATGAGAAATGGTTGAGAAACTGTCCCAAAACAACTGCTCGTCCAGCTCCAACCCAAGAGCAGGTTTTGTTCCCCAAGATGTGAGCCCATTCTATTTGCTAAAAAAGCATCGTGCTATTTCCTCCTTAATAAATCACAGGTTTAGGGGCGCCTGGGTGGCTCAGACAGGGAAGCATCTGACTTCAGCTCGGGTCATGATCTCAGGACCTTGGGATTGAGCCCTGTCAAGACCCCGTCAGGCTCTGTGTTAAGTGGGAATTCTGCTTTACCCTCTCCCTCTGCCCTTCCTGCCGCTCGTGCTCTCTCTCTTTCTCTCTCAAATAAATAAACACAATATTAACCAAAAAATCACTCACAACTTTAGATTTCTTATGCAAAAGTTTATATGAGATGCAAACAGGCTCTGAATGTGGCTAGTCTACCTTTTGGCCTTGTTATACTTGCTATAATCTCAAGGGGGCATCTAGAGGCATGTGAGGTTGGCGGAGTGGGGAGGTCAGGGGGATTGTCCTTTATCTGTTTATGACAGTGACGACTTCATCAAGAATATATGAAAAAACTTTTCTTCCCTTCTCTTCATGAACAATTTGATCTTAAAGCCATCATGTGGGGCAAAGCAAGGTAGGTGTCCACATAGAGGGCCGGCCCAGGATGGGGTTTTGGAGCCCAAGGGGGGTATAGAGGGGTCCGTGGAGGAGAGGGATGGGTTACATGTTGGCAGATTGATGAGTTAGGCAACTAGGTTAAGGCTGAGGGAAGGCAGGTTTCTCCTTGTCAGAGAAGGGAGTTAAATATGAAAAGAGAACAAACTGGGATAAACCTGGTGGTGGGTGCTGCTGGATTGGAGTTGGAAGTAATGGTGTGACTCATGGTTTTCAGTACGATCTACAGATATAAAAAAAAAAAAAGATGTACTGGTCTCTGTATCTATATGTATATTCATATATTCCCTACTTCTGTCTACTGAGAGGGCTTGAGAGCAGGAAAAAACCCATAATAATGAGTCCCTCATACGTGGATCTTGGATTTTTTTTTAATTTAAGATTTATTTGAGAGAGAGAGAGAAGGGTGGGGGAGGAGCAGAGGGAGAGAGAGAATCTCAAACAGACTCTCTGCTGAGCCCAATGGCGGGGGCCCATCTTACAACCCTGAGACCGTGACCTGAGCCAAAAATCAAGAGGCAGACGCTTAACCAACTGAACCATCCAGGCACCCCCAAGGACCTTGGCTTCTAAATACCAGTCTTTCTTAAAATGAACCAAGTCATCAGGGAAAGGGGCTACCAAGACAGCTACGGGGAAAGGAGCTTAGACTATCCAGAAAACAAGGACATACTGAAAGAATTGTGAAAGAACACAGAAGTCAAAAAGTTGTACCAGCTGGTGGGATACAATGAGCAGGACTCGGGCTCACGCCTGTGATAACAGTGCCAGAGATGTCTAAGCTGCAACCGGTAACATCGGAAGACCCCAAACCGGGGGGAAATCTACAGAACAACTGGTCTGGCATCTTCAAAAAGGTCAAGGTCATGGTGAATTCATAGCTAGTCTGTGGCAGCTCCGTGTTCAACTTCAAAGACACCTGGAGCCAAAACACTGACCATCAACCACAGCAAGGATGAAATGGACTAGCCAGTAATTGATCAGGTGCTGTCAAAGTGGGACTCTCCCTCTGGAGGCCACCTCTCCCAGCCCGTCTAGTATGGTTTGTTGAAAATTATGAACTTATGGTCTGCAGTTGGTTTACCTGGTTCTACAACCTGATTTTAGCTGTGACCAACGGGATACCGAGAAAACCCCTCAGCAGGTGTATGTGCCTAGGCTTCCCTGAGATTTTGGTATCTCCCTTTCATGCTGACAGTCTGTGACAGAGACCAGAGGGCAGACAGGACCCCCGGGTGGTGCACCAGGATGCCCTGGGCCTTCCTGATGGTTGCCTGCATTTTTTTTTCCCTCTTAACTGTTTTGTATCCTTCATCTCCTGAAAGCCCTTTATAAGTGTGCTTTATGGCCTCACACTTGTCCTTCCTAGTATAAAACCTTGTCTAACTGTTGGAGTCTAGAGAGTCCGAGAACACCGGAGGACTTCATCCAGCCCAAACAAAATACAACGTCTAAATGCCTCTTCTGATTCCAAGCCACATCCTCTTGCTCTATAGGATGTTGGGGGTGGGGCCAGGGATGGGGGTGGGGAAGACAAGCAGAAGGAGGCCAGAGGACTAAATGGAAATCATGTATCAATATTAGCTTTCTGACTGGGATGGCTCCACTGAGGTTGTGTAACAGAACATCCTTGTTGGAGAGAATTACACATTAGAGTATTTGGTGGAGGGGTCTCGACAACGTTCTCCCCCAGGGTTCAGACAAAGAGGGTATTTTTGAGATTGCCCCAGACCTCGCTCAACACACAGACACAGACGCAAACGCCCTCAAACATACGTTAATTTAAAAAATAAACGATAAAACCATACAAAATCTGGGACAACTCTGCAGCATTTGTGAAGCTTCAGGGAACCCCCTGTTTTTGGATGTTGGTTAGTTTCCCCACGTGGTCAAGGTCTCCACACCCCCTGGGACGACCAGGCTCCTGTAGGACCAGCTAGGTCAGATCCGATCAACAAATCATTGTGAGAAAGAATGGCTTGCTCCCAACTATTTTATTTTAAAGATTTTACTTACTGGGGTGCCTGGGTGGCTCAGTTGGTTAAGCCACTGCCTCGGCTCAGGTCATGATCCCGGAGTCCCGGAATCAAGTCCCACATCGGGCTCCTAGCTCTGAGGGGAGTCTGCTTCTCCCTCTGACCTTCTCCCCTCTCTTGCTCTCTCTCTCTCTCAAGTAAATAAATAAAATCTTTAAAAAAATAAAGATTTTACTTACTTATTTGACACAGAGAGAGAACACAGGGGGAGCAGCAGGCAGAGGGAGAAGCAGACTCCCAGCTGAGCAGGGAGCCTAGAGCCCAACTTGGGGCTCGATCCCAGGACCCCGGGGTTAATGACCTCACCCGAAGGCAGATGCTTCACCAACTGAGTCACCCAGGTGCCCCTCAACAATTTAAAAAAATAAAATTATTTTTAGGGGTGCCTGGGTGGCTCAGTCCGTTAAGCATCGGATTCTTGATTTCGGCTCAGGTCGTGATCTCAAGGTTGTGGGATTGAGCCCCATGTCTGGCTCCGTGCTCGGCATGGAGTCTGCTTCAGATTCTCTCTCTCCCTCCCTCTCCCCCTGCACTCTCTCTCTCAATAATTTAAATTAAATTAGTTTTAGTAAATGGTCTCCATCATGTAATTGGTTCACATCTGTAACAACATACAGTAGCTTTATAATAAATGTTCCTGGCAGGATCAAAGGGAGCTCTGTTACCCAAAACTCGAATTCATTTGGCATTACTGAGATTTTTCTAGAGCTAGGATTTCAAACACAGTCCACCTCGCAGGTCCCTGGGGCAACGGCTCCGGCTGCCAGATCAAGCTGGACCCCGAGCTACAGCCTCAGGCCCTGTTCCCTTCCCTCGTCCCTTTCCCCACAGCCAAGGATCTTCGGTGACCCCACTGTTGCTGGGAAACGCACCAAGTCCACCGCATTTTCAGAAAGATCCTCAAGGACATCACCTTCTCAGTGACCTCCCCGAGGAGATCCATGAGAGAAATTTCTTCCAGTGTTAATTGTTGAGGAGAGTTTCGCTTTCCCCAGAGAACCGGTAGCGCTTTTCCTCTCTGACAATATGACAAAAGTCATTAAGGGGGGGTGTCTCCTTTTCTGTTGTTCTGGGCCAATCTGGAAGGCCACCCCGGCAGACACACAGGCCTGTCTTTGCTTCCGAATGTGGCACCTCTCCTCCCTACAAACTGTCATCCCCATGTCTCTGCCAGGCTTGACCTCAACTCATTTCCCTGTTTTGCCTGGTCTCCAATTTATTCTTCGTTCTGTGTCACCATTCACGGTTGGGTCTGTCCTTGATGAAAGCCAAGCCTCTTAGACAAAGGTGGGTGGGCGAGGCTGGTCTTCCCGGGGTGGCTCCCACCTACCCACCATGACATTGGTACAGCAGCAGGAGGACCCTCATGGCCCCAGGTCATTTCACAGGAACCTGCAGCCTGTTTGGTCATCCTCACCCCCTCCCCACCATGCCCAGAGGCTCCTTACCTCCTCTCCATGGCCTCGATGGTCTCCAGCAGGGGCGCGTTGCGGGTCTCAGCCAAGAAGCCGACAGCCAGCCCAGCCAGGATCGAAGTGGCCCCAAAGCCCATGGGGGGCAGGATGGCACTGAACTCCCCGAGCGTGGCGATTAGGGGTGCAACCAGACCCCCAAAGCGGGCACTGACCGAGGCAAAGCCCATCCCCATCTGCCTAAAAAGTGCAGACTGGTCAGTGGCTGTGGCCCAGACTGCCTAGAGGGCCGGGCCCCAGGTGTCAGGGGGCAGATGGAAAGGAAGAGGGGTCCTACTTCAGCAAACTCAGCAGGTGCTGAGGCCTGGGGCTCCGGGGTCTCCCAGCTTGGGGCAGGTGCTGCTCTGCTCCCCTCACCCCATGGACCCACCTGATCTCTGTGGGATACAGCTCTCCAGTGAACAGGTACAAACAGATGAACGAGCTGGCCAGGCAGCCTTTGCCTAGTGCTGCCTGGGCTGTGCGCAGGGTCTGCATATCTGCAGAAAGGTGGACAGAGCCGGGGGTTAGGGGGAGCTCAAGAGCCCCAAAGGCGTCAGGGAGGCAGAAGGGTAGCAGTGGGAGCAGGGGTGCTCGGAAGGGGATGGGATATGGGGAAGAGGCTGAGGCTGAGGCTCAGAGCCCAAAAAGGGAGGAGGGAGGCCAAGCAGCGGGCGTCAGGGATTGGAATCTGCACCACCTCATGTTGCCCCGGAGACCCCGGAATGCCCCACCCTGACCTTCTCTCACTTCTGCCTCCTTTTCCCCTTTCCGAGGCAAGACAAACTTTGGAGTGAGGCCTGGGTTCAAACCCCAGCTCTGACCCAGCTGGGTGACCTTGGTCACTTGCATTTAACCTCTCTGGTGTCCTCAACCATAAAATGAGGAAAATACCAGCACCTGCTTCACCGGGTTGTCATACGTTTCCATGACGTCAGGAGTGCAAAGGGCTCAGCGCTCACTCAGTGTTTGCTCTTACCATTATTAACTTGTCCTGCTGTTGGTTATGAACCGTAAAACCCCCACGGCTCGCCCAACCCCCAAGCAACGTTCAAGGAAATTATGGTACGTCCTCCGGCTGCGCACTGGGTCCAGGAGGGGAGACTTAAAAGATACCCACACCTGGGCCCTACCCCCTCTCCATGACATTAAAGCCTCTTGGGGAGAGCCTCAAATTTGGGTATTTCTTTCAAGGTCCCTCGGAGATTCTACCAATCTGGATGAATTGTCATACAGTAATACAACACTGGGGTCATGGGACATTTGTATGAACAGGAACAAGCATCTTGGGGCGCCTGGGTGGCACAGGCCATTAAACATCCAACTCTCGGTCTCAACTCAGGTGTTGACCTCAGGGTCATGAGTTCAAGTCCCACGCTGGACTCCACACTGGGCATGGAGTCTACTTAAAAAAATAATAATAAATAGGGGACTCTGGGTGGCTCAGGTGAGCGACTGACTTCAGCTCAGGTCATGATCTCGGGGTCCTGGGGTCAACCCTCCCTCTCTGCTCCTCCCACCACGTTCTGGCACTCTCTCTAAACTGAATGAAAAAAAGCTTTAAAAATAATAATAACAATAAATAAATAAAATGAAAAAGTACATTTATGTTATATAGTGAAATAGGATATATTTTATATATATAAATAAGATATACACATATATAAAATAATCATATGTATACACACATATAATATTATCTCAATTATGTCAAATACAAAATCTACAAAAAGAAGAAAAGATTGGAAGAAAATATGTCAAAATACCAATAGTAGTAATGTACTATTCCACAGGGAAGTAATAAGACACGGAGAAATCAGACAAGTAGCCCAAGGCCATGAGTCCTTGGCTTCCCACAAGCTCTAGGACTCTTGACACTCAACCCCGGCTTCTTGTTGGAATCACTGGACTGTTTATTAGATACCTACAGTTGGGTCCCATTCCTTGACACTGGAACCACTGGGCACTGGGAATTTCAAAGGTCATCAACCTGATCTCCCTGACAAGATGGTAAATGCCTTGGGGGCAAAGACTCGTGTCTGCCAATTCTCCACCGTGACCCTGATACTGAGTCCTGAGTGCTTAGTAAAAACTCTGCTAATAGAGAGTCACTTCCTTTCCAGATCCTGAAGAACATCCCTCAGTCCTGTTCCCTTGTTGTAGTCAAGGCCCACCAGACCCCAGAGACTCCCGGGCGGTCACGGCAAGAGCAGATGGCTCACCTTCAGGCACAAACATGTTCACGATCACCATGAGCCCAGCCAGGATGAGGAAGGAGGCCACGGTGGCCCGGCGGCCCACATAAATCATGGTGGTGGTGGCCACCAGCATGGCCGGGATGTCTATGACCCCAAACACGACCTGCACCAGGTATACACTGAGTCCAAACTTCTGCAAGTCCATGGCCAGCCCGTAGTAAGCCATGGAGTTGGAGAACCTGGAAGAGGCAGCAGAATGGTCCTGCTTCAGCCCAAGGTCCATAATTCTGGACCCAGGGGATGGCGCACAGGATGAATGACATAGGACTCCATTTTCAGGGAGTGAAAATCCCCTGAATTTAACATACCCCTCCCCTTCCCCTCACCAAATCCAAGTCTCTGACTTGGGTTTTAGAGCCCAGGCTACCCTCCCTCCATGTCCCTGCTTAAGCACCTGCTCCCCGGGTCCAAGTATGGGCTCCGGAGTGTGAGTGTTTTTCCCTATCTGCACTGCTCCAGCCCCTCCTCCTCCCTTCAGTGGCTGATCTGAGCTTCACATCTAAGAGCTGGAAGGAGAAAACGAGAGCCTTCCAACCAGGCGAAGACCCCGTCGGACCCTCACTGCGTCTCCCGATGTTTACTGAGAAGTCTGCACCTGTAGATGGCTGCTTCTGCCAAGGCAGGGTTTACAGTCAATCTGATGGCAAAAGTCTGGAATTCCCACACTTGGGAGGGCGGGGCTCTAGAGAAATTTAAAATGTCCCTGTGGCAGTGTCTCAAAGAGGTATTTGCACATCCGTGTTCATAGCAGCATTGTTCACAAGAGCGGAAAGGTGGAAGCAAGCCCAAGTGTCCATCAACTGATGGGTAGATAAACAGCACGTGGGGAATGCGGGCAATTACTCAGCCTTCGGAAGCAGGAAGCAGGCGCTAAACTGCACAGTGATCAACCATCGCGATGCCAAACTTCGTTACGTGTCATTGAGCCCACTTAACATTAAAAGCATGGGACAGGCCCTCATGCACCTGGTGGGTCGGCCTGGCTACGTTTCCCTGCAACACCTCATGCCGACACAAGCTCTGGGACATCCGGGGGCAGGGGGAGGTGGAAAAATGGAATTTGGCAGGGGGCCCTCTCCAAGCAGGACCCCGGCCTCTGCCCCCTTAGTGCTTACTGAGAAACGCCTCCCATCCTCCCACCTACCCCCAGCTACGTGAGTCGGGGAGACAGAGAAGAAAAGACCCTTCTAGAAAGCTGATACAGTAATTCTTGTTGACTCTAGGCAGGTCTGGGTTCATGTAACATGCAAAGATATTTACAGATATGGTTGCGTTATTAGAAGCAAGTAGAGGATATGTGTGGTACTGACCCATTTTTGTAAGAATACATGTGGCGTCTTCTGTGTACAAAGGTCTGGAAGAATATGGACTCATGCTTGGCAGGGCTTGCTGCTGGGGGGGGGCGGGGCAAACAGAGTGGGAGAAGGAGCATTCGATTTTCTTCCGTACAGTGATAACAGGTACAAGTCTTGAGTTTACCAAGATACTGTTCTATACGTGAATGCTTCTAATCTCCACAACCACCCTATGTGGGAGGTACTATTATGATATCAGTGTTACAGGTGGGGAAACTGAGGCACAGAGAGGTCAAGGAACTCGCCCAAGATGACACAGACAGAGCTGTGGCAGATAAGTGGCAGAGCTGAGATTCAAATCCAAGCAGTTGGGTTCCAGAGTCCTGCCTTTTGTTTTGTCTTGTTTTTAATTTTTATTTTGTTTTTAATTTTTTTAAGATTTTATTTATTTATTTGACAGAGAGAGAGAGCACAAGTAGGCAGAGTGGCAGGCAGAGGGAGGGGGAGAAGCAGACTCTCTGCTGAGCAGGGAGCCCGATGCAGGGCTCAATCCCAGGACCCTGGGCTGATGACCTGAGGCAAAGGCAGAGGCTTAACCCACTGAGCCACCCAGGCGCCCCTGTTTTGTCTTGTTTTTTAAATTGAACTACACTTGAGAGTCCTGCCTCACAACCAAAACATGACCCTGTCTCTGTTTCTGGGTTGTTTGAAAAAACAAATTTTCTCCCAATGAGTATGCAGTGGTTTTGTAATTTAGGAATAAAAAAACAACCAACCAGTAGAGAAAAAGAAATCCACGTTATGGGAGGCATTTACAACAGGAGCTTGTAAAACAGGTAGGGAACAAGATCGAATTCATGAGTCTCACCTGCTCATTGCATTAAGAGTATTTGAGAACAGAGTTTGGAAGTGGGGATAAGAGGCTTAGCCCTGCCTCAGGTCAACAGAACCTACCAGTTCCTCAAAATTCTTCTTCCTCCTCCCAATTCTCCCCACCTGCCTGCAGAAACTCCATCCGGCTGACCCAGTCCTTAGCTGCCCGAATTACTTCCTTCAAACAGAAACGGGCCTTAGCTTATTCTCTCCAGAAGGATCCAAGAGGGGACTTTCAACCCTGGAATTTTTCATTCATGATGATTCTTCCCGGTGGGAAGAGGAGAGCGAAGCAGGGGGCGGGTCCCAACTTGGGTTCTGAGGAGCCCTCTGGCTGCCCAGGGCAGAAGCCCTCCAAAGGTCCAGAGTGGTGGACAATCCTGTTTCCAGTGCATAGGGGACACAGCTCCAAACTTAAATCAGAGACGCTACCTGAGCACTTAACTCGGCCGGGTGTGGGGGTTACATGTCTAAACATTTAGTTTTCAAAAGGACCTTAGTGATAGGCATCCAAGCCAGAAACTGTGGCACCAGGAGGCTGGCTGCCTCGCTCAAGGTCACCCAGGTCATCTGGTCATCTACCACAGCCTGGCCGGTAACCACTGAACAAGAATGCTGTGTGTCCTCCTGAGAACAGATGACTTGTAGCCTGTGTTCCCTACTTCGTAAATATCAACCCTTACTATTTACATACCTAGGACATCCTGGTCCTTAAAATGCCCTCTACCCCCTTTCTAAATCCATTCCTCATCTTAGGATTTGCCAGCTCCAGTCTGTGCTAATGGGAACAAGTGGTCCTTGTAGTTTGATCCGTTTTACACTTCCTGTTTATCTAGATGGCCTCTCTGAATCCCTCCTGGTCCCCTGGCAAACTCCACAACCGTTTTTGTAAAACCCACTTAGATGCCATCTCCTGCATGATGTGCTCAGCAGCTCCAGACAGAAGAACTGCTGTAAGGACACTTGTCATACCTCATAGACATTATTGTCTCTCTGTCTGTCCCTTTCTGACCCACAGGTGTTTCTCCAGAGTTGGACACTTCCCAGAATCTCCTGGAGAGCCCCAAGGGCCTATCAGGAGGGGACAAGGTGCATGTTGGAAAAGCTGCGTGGGTGATTCCAATGGGCGCCCCCACCCCCACCAAGGTGAGACCCACTGTCCAGATGTGGGATCCCCAGGTCAGCACAAATGTCTCATCTATGACCACATCTTAGTACTGAGCAGAGGGCCAGAGTACCGTAGAGAAAGGGTAGGGAACAAGATCGAATTCACGAGGCTCACCTGCTCATTGCATTAAGAGTATTTGAGAACAGAGTTTGGAAGTGGGGATAAGAGGCTTAGCCCTGCCTCAGGTCAAAGACATGGGCTCGAGCACATCACCTACCAGACCACCATGAGACAGCACGTGACCTTCCGGATGGCCGGGGTTCGAAAGAGGTCTAAGACCGAGTTGGAGGTGCGCACACTTGTGATCTCACTCTGGAGGTAGGAGTTCACCACCTGGACAAGGAAAGTTTGATCAGCAAAAGGAAAGGATCTGGGACCCTGTTTTCCTGCGAGGAGTCCCTTCATCTGGGGAGAGGAAGGTCAAGTCTGCAGTCCCCGGCAAGATGGCTGGTTCTAGTCTCTGCATCCTGGGACTGATGGCTCTCAACAGATTGTTTCCAGAGCTTCGGGATGAAGCAGAGGCTCCAGTGTGAGTCCCAGGGCTCCTGAGCTGCCTGCTGATTAGGCTGAAATCGCCACCTGTGGTTCTCGAGGGACCCTCACACCTCACTCCCAGTAGAGACTCTGAGATAGGCCTGGGCCGTGGTTAAGGGCAGGGGTTCTGAGCAGTTCTGCCACTTCCCACTGTGTGTTCTTAGGCAAATGATGCGGCCCATTCAAACTTGGCCTCCTCAACCACAAAAGTAACACATTAAATGAGATTATGGACATAAAGCCCTCAGCAGAGTGACTAGCATGGGGCTCGAGAAACCCTACTTACTCATAATAAATGGTGATGATCTTACAAATGGTAATTCTCTGATGCTGGTGTTTATCGTAAAGGGTAACTTTATTATTGATTCTTTGATAATTTCCTTTTATGGCTTCTACTTCAATATTTTCACTTTATTATTTTATTTAAATTTCGGCAATTCCATGGGAATGGGGTTATTTCCTCATGGCAGAGATGGATGGACCGATGAACAAAGCAGTTAAATGATTTCTCGCAGACTGCCCAGCCCTTCGATGGTTATGCCTTCTCGCTTCCCCAGAAGTCTTCCCTCTCTCCTCACTCCCAGCCTCTCCACCTGGATGGTGGGCGCGTCCCGGCAAGCTACTGAGTCCTGGCACATCTTGAGGCCACCAGCCAGATTAGAAACGTTCCCTCCCCTTTCTTCCAGCCACGCCGCCTACCTCTTTGGTCAGCCTCTGCCCTTCCTGTGTTCTCCCGTTCATGACGGCCACCTTCCGCAGGTTCTCCACGGCTAACTGCGACCTGCCGTGCAGCAGGAGCCAGCGGGATGACTCTGGCAGCCACCTGGGACCAAGAGAAGGATGAAGGACGGCAGGGGTGAGTAGAGCTCCTTCCATTCTCCAAACGCAAATACACCTTCGTTTCCTTCCCAGCCGCCTCCAGACTCGGGAAGACTGGGGACGCACCAGCTTCCCTTTCCCAAAGCACAGCGGACAGGGACCCACTGAAAGGCACTTAAAAACGGTCACAGATTCAGTTTTGAATCTGGTTCTGACCCTGCCGTGTGGCTTGAATAAGTCATGGCCCTCTCTGGGCTGTGTCTCAGTTCCCCTCCTGTTGTGAGTTGCAAAGGAACTGACAAGCAAAGCAAAACCACTCGAACATTCTGGAGCCCTACATCAATGGAAGGGATTTTATCAGAGCTTCCTGACAGCCGTGGCAATGCCCGTGAGCCCGTGGTCCCCACAAGCATCCACCCCCTTTCAAGTCCCCACCACGCCCGGCAAGTCCCAGTCACTACACAGTCCCAGATTGTCACGAGGGGGGGTGCTCAGTCACACAGGTGCACCCTCCCACACCCCTCCTTGTCGGGACGTACCAAGAATAGAGGAAGAAGATGAGGAACGGAACAGAGACAGCAAACTGCAGCCACCGCCAGGGGCGGATCAGGTATGCCACTCCGGCCAGGATGAGCTGACCCAGGGTAAAGGAGTACCCCAGCAAAACCCCCGCCACAGTCCGGCCCCGGGTGGGTATCCACTCCACGACTGCAGAGGGAATCAGGGCAGGATCAGTAGCACCCACAGCCCCCAAGGTTGTCTAATGCACCTGTGCCCTCATAGCGACTCTGTGGCCACTTGAAATTTTTCCAGAGCTCTACTGAGACACAGGTGCACCAAAGAACTAAATATAACCAGTAAGGGACACCTGGGTGGCTCAGTCAGTTAAGCATCTGCTTTCAGCTCAGGTGGTGATCCCAGCGTCCTGGGATGGAGCCCTGCATCTGCTCCTTGCTCAGCGGGGAGCCTGCTTCTGCCTCTGCCTGCTGTTCCCTTTTCTTGTGTTCTCCCTCTGACAAATAAATTTTTAAAAAATCTTTAAAAAAATTTAAAAATACATATAACCAATTAAACCACAAGAATGTTAGAAAAAATCATGGCAATTTTTTTTTCAATCTTAGAGTCAGGAAAATCTTTTCTAAGAATGCCAGAAAACCCAGAAAAAAACCAGAAGCAATGAAAGGGAAGATCAACAAACTTGACTTTATAAAAATAAGAGTGTCTGCATATAAAAACAAACACCTTGCCTGGCTTTAACAAAAACAAACAAGCACCATAAATCAAGTCATGTCAGCAAAAACATGCAAACAAAAAATTTGCAACTCAAATTATAGATAAAAGGTAAATTTCCTTACTCTTGGAAGGGCTCTTACATATCTATAGGAAAACCACCAAAAGGCAAAAAAAGAAAAGAAAAGAATAAAACAAAAAAAGAAAAAGCCCACAAAAAACAGGCAAAAGATATAAATGGTTGGTAGGAAAGGAAATATTATGACTCTTAAGTATATGATTTTTTTGTAAATAGCAGAACTTGGAAACAACCTAGCTGTCCATGCATGGGGCACTGGTTAAGAAATCACACATGCGGGCGCCTGGGTGGCTCAGTGGGTTAAGCCTCTGCCTTCAGCTCAGGTCACGATCTCAGGGTCCTGGGATCGAGGCCCGCATCGGGCTCTCTGCTCAGCGGGGAGCCTGCTTCCTCCTCTCTCTCTGCCTGCCTCTCTGCCTACTTGTGATCTCTGTCAAATAAATAAATAAAATCTTTAAAAAAAAAAAAAAAAAAGAAATCACACATGCTCTTACAAGGCAACCGTAGCACATTAATGAGGACACTTCTCCTCCCCAGGAGCAGCCAGCTTCTGCGTCCTGTCCCGTCCATCACCAAATCCTGTTGCTTCTATCAACAGAATCCCGTTGAGCCCTTTCTGCTAGCACCCTCCTGGGGGAGTAGCTAGCCACTTCCCCAACACCCCCACCCCACCCCACCCCACCCCTGCAGCCAGCCAGCGGGGAGGCATGAGGCTTGGAACTGGCCTCCGTGGTGGCAAGCGCTCAGTCAGATCCGGTCAGGCCTCTCCTCGGCTTGGGATCCTCCAGGGGCTCCTGCCTTTCAGAGTCAAAGCCAAAGTCTGTAAGTGGTCACAGGCCCTAAGGACCTGCACCCCCAGCTCCCTGACCTCATCCGTCAGCACTCCACTCCCCGCTTCCCACCCTCCCGCCACAAGAACCGCCTCCTCCTCAGGATGCCTGGGTGGCTCAGTTAGTTAAGTGCCTGCCTTCAGCTCAGGTCATGATCCGGGGGTCCTGGGATCGAGTCCCAAATCTGGCTCCTTCTCTCAGCGAGGAGCCTGCTTCTCCCTCCACCTGCTGGTCCCCTGTTTGTGCTCGCTCTCTCTCTGACAAATAAATAAATAAATTCTTAAAAAAAAAAAAAAGAACCCCCTCATCTTGAGCTCACTAGAAACACACACCCCTCAGGGCCTTTGCCTGGAATGTTCCTCTCCCAGATAGCCGCGGGGCACACTCCCTCCCTCCTGCAAGCTCTGCCCAGTGACCCCTCTCAGTGAGGACTTCCCCTGGCCGCTCCACCGTCCCCCCAGCTCCCTGCTCGCTCATGCCCTTTCTGGGCTTTAGTTTCCTCTGCAGCAGGTGTGCCCTTCGCACATATATGCCGCTTGTTCGTGCGGCTGTCTCTCTTCCTGCACAAAACAGAGGCTCCGTGGGACCAGAAACGTGCTTTGTACCTTGTTCCATTTCTGGTGCTCAGAACCGCATCTGGTATGTATGTAGTGGTAGTACAAGGTGTGTGTGTGCGTGCGTGTGTGTGTGTGTGTGTGTGCGTGCATGAGCAGGGATATGTGCATATGGGTGTGTGCACAGGTAGGAGAGTATGTGTGTTTGTAGGGGGTGTGTCTCACAGACGCAATTCTAGCACGACACGGACCGTGCATGTCTGATCCCGCCTTCCGATCCCACCAGCTGTGGCTGGACACCCACCCTGGAGGCTGAGGCGAGTGGGCTGGGATTTGTCGGGATCATGCGTGAGATCAACAACCCTCAGGGTCCTGATTCAGAGAGGGGGATGTCAGGTGTGAGAGCCTGGCGCGGCCTGGTTCTCCAGCCCTAAGATTTCCCCCCATCCCTGAGATGAAGGACCCATCCCGTCTTCGGGAAGCAGTGTCTGGATCCCTCAGACCCTCCCTGGGCCTGGTAGTGTCCCAGGTGCCAACTAAGCCCTTCGCACAAGCTAGTGGCTGGTCTGTGTGCACCATGGGCTTTCTACTCCCTGACGGCGCTCCGTGCCGGAGCGACCAGCAGCTGCCGGAAACCAGCCTGGAGTGAGGACTGACCCTGTCACTTTGGGAGTGGGGGACATTCCCATCTGGCTCCCAAGGGGCCAGGTCTCCACCATGGGGCTAAGGAGCCTGGGTGAGCCCTGCCCTTTTTGGAGCCACAGCATCTTAGGACAGCCTGGAGCCTTGGGGACCACTGCGTCTCAGCTCCCTTTGTGACCCCACACTGAGCCTGGCATACAGTAGGTGCTTACTAAGTGGTTCCTGGGGACTATAGCACACAGGAAACGACCCAAGCCTCTCAGCATATGGAGGAACATGTTGCCACCAGGGTCCGCGGCTCACGGCCGGTGGGGAGAGCCCAGATCGCCCCAGGGCGGGCAGGGGGGCGAGTGTATCTGAGTGGAAGTCACTGGACGTGCATCCCAACACAACAGAAAAGACGTCCACGGATCGGGTGCAACCCCCACTTCCGCAAGCCGGCCGCCCCGCCAGGGCCCTCCTTGGTTGGACTCACCCAGGGAGAGGGAGTTGAGGATGATTCCAGAGAAGGTCATGCCCATCAGGAACCGGAAGACGCAGTAGGCACCGAAGGAGCCGAAGTAGGCGGTGGCGGCCCCGGAAACTGCCAGCTGCAGGTACGACCAGACCAGGGGGCCCTTGCGGCCCAGCCTGAGCCGGGCGCCGGGCTGGGGTTAGCTTCCGGGGACAGCAGCCGCATCCCTCGTGGGGGCTGCGGGGGGAGGGAGAGAGAAAGCGGCTCCCCCAGGCCAGTCCCTCCAACAGAGCCAAGGGCACCTGCTGGGACGCAGGCGCTGGCGGCCCAGGGTCAGGGAGGGAAAACCGGACACGAAGACTTGTCTTTTGTCTTTTGTTCCTTCACTCAAGGAGTGTATCTGCCCCTCCCCCAACCCAGCTCTTAATCTTCGGGGCTTGTGGTCAGAAGGTCCCCTGAGTGAGCTTCTGGCTGGACGGAGGCCTCACACCAGGACTCAGGGGCCAGTGGGAGCAGGACCCCAGCGTCGAGTCCTCATTTGAGCTGGTCATGCTGGGGAGGTCCAGGTTGGGCGGGGGCTTGTCACAGCACAAATGGGTCGAAGGTCAGCGTTCAGGATAGCAGGGTTATCCTGGTCCGGCCTTGGCCCTGCCCCATGTGTGAGTGAGGGTCCGGGGCCAGAGCCCTGACGCGGCTGGGAGGGCAGCAGGCCGGGAAGGGGGCTGCACGCTGCTCACCCCCTGACCCATTCGCTTGTTCACGCGCTCATTCTCTGACGCAAACATGCCTCGATCACCTCTAGGTAACTAACTGTCCTGCACTGGGGGCTGGTGACAAACACGACACCGTGGGTAAGAGACAAGCTCGTCCACAGGAAGGGCGGGCTGTGCCGTGACCTAGTACGGCCACGGTCATGGCGGAGCTGCCCACGAGGGGCCTAAAGCACGCAGGCTGGGGGGAGGGGCAGTCAGCACTCCAGGGTGCGGAGCGGCAATGGGGGGTGGGGAAGGTCGGGGAACCCCTGGAACTCACGAGGAGAGCGGGAGGGGTGGATGAGCTGGAAGGCGGAGGAAAGAGGACAGGAGGTGCGGAACCGACTCCATTAGAGCCGGGTTGGATTTCCTGGGGTCCCTCTAGAAGGGCTGCCGGCTACCCTCAGGGGCCATTCTGCTTAGTTCTGGTCATCCATACCATAGAATTTCAGCAGGGACAGTAGGGAGGACCAGAAAGTTCTTTCTAAAGGAACATGCAGAGGCCTTGAGGGGAAGTAAAAGCCAGGTCCAGAAGCACCCGTGGGGTGCCCCAGCATTGGCATGACAAAGGTGGGACAGAGCATATGTACCTGGTGGCATGGATGACATAAAATCATAAAATATTGGGGCGTCTGGGTGGCTCAGTCATTAAGCGCCTGCCTTCGGCTCAGGTCATGATCTCAGGATCCCCGGATGGAGCCCCACATGGGGCTCCCTGCTTGGCGGGAAGCCTGCTTCTCCCTCTCCCGCTTCCCCTACTTGGGTTCCCTCTCTCTGTGTCAATTAAATAAATAAAAACTTTTAAAGAATCATAAAATATATCTGGAAAGAGACACAGAAACCAGGCTGCCCTCTAGAAATCAGTGGATGGTGGGACAGCAGCGGGAAAGGGACGCTTCCCTGCACTCTCCCACACCTTCTAGAACCGTGAACTATGCGAATGCGTCATCTCTCTACCAATCAGCGTCAATCAAGTAAAATGAATGAAGAGGCTCAGGTGGCTGGGACCCTCCCTGTCAAGGCTCACCTGTCTGCGAGGCTGCCGAATACGGCGGCGCCCACCAGCACCCCGGCCATGTAGATGGACTGAGCTAGGTCGCGGAGGGGACGGGCCTCACACACCAGATCCCACTGCAGGGGAGAGAGGGAGAGGGGCGCTCCAGCCTCGGCCTCGGGCAGCAGCCCCCCCACCTGTCCAGCGCGCTGGCTCCCCCGCAGACCTCGGTCACGATGGTGGCCGGGAATGTGCTGAGGTCATAGACCCAGCCGTCCTTGCAGCCCTCCGTGGCTGCCCCGTGGACAGAGGTGTTGGGGCTCAGGAGGGCCCACTGAGGCTCCGTGAAGCGCCGGCATGGTTCGGGGGCCCCGAGCTGGTCCAGGGGTACGGTGGCCCTCAGCCAGGCCCCCGAGTGGTTGGTGGCGGCCATGGTGTGGTTGGCAGAGCCCCGGCAGTGGTGGCCGGGCACAGCGGCCGTGAAATTCTGCAGGAAGTTGTGACATGCCAGCAGGCTGCAGGGCAGGAGCAGCAGGGCCGTGTAGACGAGCTGGAACCGCCCCACACCACCCAGGCTGTCCAGCAGGTCCGTGAAGGCCATGGCCACGGGCTATGGCCCAGCCTGCTGCGGCCTTATGTAAAGGACGGGCCCCCCGGGAGGTGGAGGAATAGGCCCGGGGTCAGGACTGCATGCCCTGCATCCAGCAGGTCAGAGGGGTCCGGTTACACCTCACGGGAGGCCCCGGGAGTCCCCAGGCCTGCAGGGCTCCCCCTCCCTCCAGGGCCTTGGTCCTCACTTCTCTCCATCTCCGCTCCCAGCTAGAAAACCAGGGGTCCCAGAGCTCTGCCTTGCAGCCCACCGCCGGGGGTCCCAGAGCTCTGCCTTGCAGCCCACCGCCGGGATCCACAGGCCCAGCCGCCCCGCCCCTGCCGGCCCCCCCGCGGGACCCCAGCAGTCACTGCCGCCCATCACCACCCTCCCCTCTCTCCTGGGGGCCACCGAGAGGCACCTTCCAGAGCCCGATCCAGACAGTGTAGGGGACCCAGTCCCTGGGCCCCAGCCCCCAAGAAGAGGCTGCACAGAATAAACAGGGGTAGGGCAGGATGGGAATGCTGGGGCAGGGGCGCTAAGAGGCAGCCCGGGTCTCCCCGCCTCGGTCGCAGGCACTCAGCCTCGGAGTGGGGTGTGTGGGCGGGTAAGGCCACCAGACCATCCAGACAATTACCTCAACCCGCTCTCAAACAAAATCCCAACACAGAGAACTATGAGGGGTGGGGGGGCATGAGACTGCACTCCCAGCCCCCCACCTGGCGCCCTCACCAGCCCAGACTCCCAGCAAGTGACAGGCACCCCCGCCCCCTGCTACTGACAGGACGCCAAGGCCCAGGACCAGCTCTAGGACTCCTGGGGGCCAAATGCCGGCTCGGGACAGGGGTCCAGGCCCTGAACCAGCCTGTGGCAAGCAGTGCCCGGGACGTCTGCCACTCGGGGCTCTATCTGGGCCTCCCCCAGCTGCCGAGGGCAGCCCCCATCCCCACTGCAGATGCCGTCCTAGTTTGTGGCTTACCCCCACCCCCCTGCTTCCCACTGTCCTCTCTTCTACCCTCACCGCAAGCCACTCTTATCTTTGGTAAGAAAAGCTGCGACCCAGAGGGGCTGAGCAGCTTACATAAGCTGCAGGTGTCCGGGTGAAGGAGGCCCTTGTGTTCTGGAAGCTTCCTGGGGGGTCAGGTTTGTGCTCAGTGGGAGTTCGGGTTGCAGCTGGAAACTTCCGGGCGGAGTGTACATGGAGGGCAGGGGTCAGGCCTCTGGGGCTTCGAGGAGGGCGAAGGGGACTAGCATGGGTGGTCAAGGGGACCTCCCCAGTATGGTCTTGCCCCGGCAGCTGGAAGCCCCATCCTCCCCAGCTTCCTAGGTACCTGGGACTCCAGCAGGGGTGAGAGACCCCAGGAGGAGCCACAGCGCAGGGGTGGTGGGAGGCCCTGGGCTGTCCCTCCAGCTCCAGGCTTGCTGGTGCCTTCCTGGGCAGCAGCTTGGGGCAGAAATATACTCCGGACACAGGTGTGGGGCCTTTTCCTTTATTGTTTGGGATTTCTCGGCATGGAAATGTAAGATTCCCACCCCACCCCATACCCAGGTGCCTCTGGCACCCCCATTACTGGTACACCAGTCCCTGAAGAGTCCCCATTAGAGTCACCAATATAAAAAAGGAAGGAGCGGGGGAGGGAGCATCTGCCTACCCCTCAGGCCAGGTGACTCCTGGCTCCCCGGGCAGGGCAGGCCACGTTGGTGAGGGACACGGGCTTCTACGCAGGAAGGAGTGGGCCTTCCCAGGCCCAGGAGGAGGCCTCGGCTGGGAAGGGCCCTGCACAGCTGGGCTGTAACTGTGCAGAGCTAGTGGTTCTGTCTGAAGGTCTGCAGGTGACACGGGGTGGTGGGGGTGGGGGGTGGCCTCTGGAGTGAGGGGAGAGCACACATCGTCGGGAGGCCTGGGGTTGTCGGCTCCCCCTGGACCCCCATCCTGAGGCAGGGACAAGCGAAAGCTGCCTTCCTTGTTTGGCAACGGGAGGGGCAGACGAGTCCCCCCTGAGCCCACAGCGGGCAAAGGCAGGAAAGGCCACACGGCTCTGTGCAGAGCAGATGAGCCGCGGCAGCTGGGACGTGAAGGACAGGAGGACGAGGCTGCCTCCCGCTCCGAGGAAGGCACTTGCAGCTGGTGTGGCCTGCTGTGGCATGGCGGGAAGGCATGGCTTGGCAGACGAGGGAGAGGAACACGGCAAGGGGGCCTGAGCCCCTGCCTCATGCAAACATGGTCAGCTGTAACCACTGCCGGGGGTGGGGGGTGGAGAGATGGGTCAGGTGGGGACAGCAGAGACGCCAAGTCCAGCCTCCCGCCCCAGAAGCCACTGTCGCTTCACCCACTGAGGGCAGGTGGGAGGGGACCCTCTGGGGGAAGGAGAGCCGCAGAGACCTCCAGGAGCCTCGCCCTCCCTTCCTGCTCCCTTCCCAGGACCCAGACGACCCCACCCCATCCTTCAACGACTCAGGAGGCCTGGCCTTTGGGGCTGGGTCTGAAGCCCTAGGCTGCTACCCCAGGCAGGTAAGAAAGTTCCCCCAACCCTAAACACCCTCCCCTGCCACAGCCCAGGGCAGTGCCCACCTTAAACAGATCAAAGGTCACGACACCATCCAGATCCGTGTCCAGAGTTTTGAAAAATCCTACATTCAAAAGAAGATGTTCTGGCACTGAGAACCCAGTAGAACATTCCCGCAAGACCAGGACCCACCCTGCCCCTCATTCCGCATCCCCACAGCACCCCAAGCCCTCACCTGTGCCTGCCGGGAAACAGCTCTTCCTGCTGCCCGAGCCCCCCAGCTGCCAGGTCCCCACTCCCCTAACCTCCCAGCACTCAGCCTGCAGGGTTCCAAGTGCCGTGCCCTTTGCCTCTGGCACACGCCATGGCACGTATGTCCTATCTCTCCCTATTGCCCTGTCGTTCCCCCACAGCTGACGAGAGAGAGAACCAGAGGCAGGAGCCCGCCGGGGCACTCACGGAACATGGTCTCCAGCCGCACTAGACAGCACACGAAGTTGTCGAAGTCCACGGCCAGGTCTGGCTCCGAGTAGCGGGTGATGATGAGCTCATACAGCTTCTTGTTGAGCTTGAAACCTGGCCCGGGAGAGTGGGTAAGGGCCAAGGAGGCATGGCCTGGCCCGAGGGGATAGGGAGGAGGACTGGAGACAGGGGGCAGGGTGCGCCCTGCAGCTCCAAGGCCTGAAGGCCTCCTGAGTAGGGCCCGCTGCTGGGAGGGGCTGGGCAAGCAAGTGCCAGCCCCAGAGGGAGCGAGGGCCTGACAGCCCCAGGGAATCAGGGGCCAGAGGGCCCAGGGGTCCAGTTCTATTTGTGCGGAAAGCCTTGGCCTCATCCTGACACGCACCTCCCTCACTGGAGGCTCAGGCGCCCAGCTCCACCCCTCCCTGGCTGTGTGGCCGCAGGGCAGTCACCGTCCCTCTCTGAGCCCTACTTTCTTCCGCATACAGTGGAGATAGTAAGAGACCCTCGCCCAGTCAGGCTGCAGCAAGGGCAAAAGGAAATGCTGACAAAGCACTTAGCTCAGTCCCCACAGGATGCCACAACCCATCACCACCACCACCCAGGGACAAGGACAGTGTGCTAGCCTGCCACCCTGGGTCACCAGTGGGAATCGGCCTGGGGCCATCAGCCTCCGGCACTCAGGCCTTACCCGCAGACTCGATAGCCATCCGCATCTCGTAGGCGCTCATGCTGCCCGACTTGTCCAAGTCAAACTTCCGGAAGATGGACTGGAGCGGGGAGCGGAGGGTGAGGGCCGGGCCGAGGGAGGCACCCAGCCCTTCCCGCACCCCCCAGTGTGGGGGCTTGATGAGGGTGCAGGGGAAAGACCCAAAAGGCGGGCCAGGGGCTGGGATCTGGAGAGGTGGCCCCAGGGCGGGCAGAGGCCCAGCCTGGGATCAAGGCCACGGCAGAGGGCAGGCACCAGCCGGGCTGAGGGACCACCCACCAGGTAATTCCGGATTCGGTTCCACAGGATGTTAAACTCCACCAGGCCCAGTTTCCCGTTGCCGTCCCGCTGGGGGCTACTGTTAAGAAGCTTAAACCAGGGGCGCCTGGGACAATCATTCGGGTAAGCGTCTGCCTTCAGCCCAGGTCATGATCTTGCGGTCCAGAGATCGAGCCCCGCATCGGGCTCCCTGCTCAGCAGGGAACCTGCTTCTCCCTCTCCCTCTTCCCTGCTCGTGCACGTGCATGCACCCTCACTCTCTAATAAGTTTTTTTTTAAAAAGGGCAGCTTAAACCGGGCACAGGGTGAGAAGCAACTGGGAAGAAGGGGAGACTGACCTCAAGGTGAGGGGAGATGGAAAGAGGCAGGAACCTGCCAAGCCAGGGGGGTTGGGTTTGGAGGGATACAAAAAGCACCAACTTGAAGGTCACTCAAGGACCTAGACCCTGCTCTATCACTCGCTCAACACAAAGCCTGTGCCTCCGTTTCCCCCTCCCAGGCACCGGGAAGTTGCCCGGGAAAAGAGCTGGTCTGTCCACACTTGACAGGGCTTTGTCCCTTTCTCTGCACTGTTCCCGGGAGAGGTCACAGGGTATCTCTCTCCCACATGCTGCCCAACCCAAAGCAGCCTCAGGAAACAGAAGCGAAGGATACGTCCATGAGGTTCACCATGCTGCGGCACGACTCCAGGCTGAAGCCCTTGGTCCGCAAGTCCTTGTCTGCAAGAAAAACAGTTCCAACATCTCAACCCCACGAGCTTCTGCAGCACCGCGCAGGGGTTCCCGGGTGGGACAAGGACCGGGGGAGTACGATTCCTGGCGCCTGGCGTGGAAAGTCTAGCAGAGTGGGTGCGTCAGGTCATTTTTATCATTAGTACGGTTTAAAGTACTAGAACAATCAAGCCGGTGTGCCGTCAGCCGTGTCCCTGCCATGGAAGAACCACAAATGAAAGGGAGTCAGCGCCAAACAGAAGTGGGACAGACGCAGAACAAACGTGAGGCCAAGGTAGTCACGGCAGGGCTGGGGTTTGCCACGGGCCCCACAGAGGGGCCAGAGGAGAGGGCTCTGGGCTGAGGGAGCAGCGTGGAAGGAGGTCAGAGGCGGGGACAAAGGGAAGGTCGGGGGTGGCTGCCCTTGGCTGTGCACATAGGGATGGGAGTGGGGGGATGAAGCCGGCCTCGTTCTGCTCAATGCCACTTGGCCCGGCCCTGGGATGTATCTTCTTGAGGGGGGTGGGCTGCTCCTTCATACTATGGTGCTTGTCAACAGCTCCGCTTCTAGAACAATACTGAGCCTCGGCACTCGGACACAGAGAACAGGGACCGGCCAGATGGTGCAAGGAGCCCGAGAGGAAAGTGGGGTGAGCTGGGCTCGGAAAGGCAGTGGGGGCTTGCCCCGCCCACGAAGACCAAGGACTTGGGTTTGGCTCAACGTGGGAGCAGAAGCCCAGAGTGTGGGGTTCAGAGGAAGCGAAGACCCAGGGCGGAGAGGTGCGGGGACGCTCACGTTTGCTGATGATCCTGTTCAGAATGGTCTGCAGCTCCTTGACGCTGATCTCCATGTCCTGGGGGTAGACGGAGGATGGCACCACCCACCCTGGGGAAAGGCTGCCCCCTGTTGCCCCAGAGCCCCTCACCCCAGCCCACCCAGCCTACCTCCCCTGCCAGCTGCCTGAAGAGGGTCTTGAAACTCGCGTCAATCTCCTCTTCTGAGAGCACTTGCTGGATGGAGAGCACGGGAGAGTAGGTCAGGGACGAGGCTGGGACCACTCGTCACCACCTGCCCTCCTCATCACGTCTCGGAGCCTCACTCTTCTCACCTGGAAAGTGGGAATCTAGACCCCCCCCCTCCACCTGCCCAGGGCTCCGTGGCCCAAACTGGACACCCTTCAGATCTGTGATGGGGGGCAAGTTCCCAAACCTCCCTGAACTTGAGTTTCTCACTGAAGGGGAAGAGGGTAACGGCATCCTGACACGGTTGTCATGGAGGAAATGGGGTGACCAAGGAGCTCAGCAAAAACCCGAAAAAGACAAGAGCTCAGGGATCTCGCACCACTATTACCTCAAAAGCCTTTGCAAACTGTCAAGTGCTGGCCCGATGAGGGATCAGGATCCCTCTCACGGCTCTTCACAGGAGCCAAGATACCCAGGTCCCCACAACACACCCAGGGTGAGGGCAGAAGAGGAAGGCACAGGGCAGGGAGTGTGGGGGTGGGTAGGGCACGTACCTCATCAGGGAGATTGGCCTGGATCTGGTCGTCCAGCTCCCTGCAGGGGTGGGGAGAGAGGGGGTCCAGTCAGGAGGGGGCAGGGAGACCAGAAGCAGGCGGGGAGCAGGCACTGGCGAGAGGCCCTCTACTCACTGGGTCCCGGCGCTCTTCTCCGAGAAGAAGCGCAGCACGAAGTCCCCCTCCTTGTTGGGCTCGAAGGTGGAGGGCACCACCACGTACTCCCCAGGCGGCAGGCGGAAGCGGGTGCTGACCTCCCGCAGGTTGATGAACTGCTCTGAGCGCGCCCGCGACGAGTTCGCCAGGAAGAAGTCCCGCTTCAGGTGCACTGCGGGCTGGCCCACCAGCTGGCGGGAGGCAAGGAGGGGGCGGGGCTGCAAGCTGGCCACGCCCCCCACTCCCCCCAGGAGCTGCCCACTGATCCAGACCCTGACAACTCTGACAAATGGTTCCATCTGTTTCCTCATGGGTCAGGCGCAGGCGACAACCCTGCCTACCGCACAGGGCGGCGGCGAGGAGACACTCTGGAGGTGGACGGGGATACTAGGGCACCACTGAAGAAACATTCCCACGATTATTCTCCAAGTCATGCAGCACACAGGTACGTTCCAGGGGGTGGGGCCCTCGTTTAAAGCTCACGCCGGCCATGTGAGCTGGTATTCTCGCGCCCACTGAACAGACACTGACATTGAGGCTTGGAGCTAAGGCAGCTTGCTCAGGGCTGCAGAGTACTTAGCTAGTCCTAGGCAGCCGCAGCCACGGCTCACTCAGGGGAAACAGCAAGACAGGAAGAGCCTCAGGTGTTGCGGGAGGGCTGGGGGGTGCTCTGAGGGCCAGGGTTCAAATCCAGCTCCCTCACTTGCTACCTGCCCTGGCGCCCAGGACAGCAGTGTCTGCCCCCTGCCCCGGGAGGAGGGAGGAGGGCAGTTAGCGAGCGGTAAGAGAAGGTGACTTCTTAACTCTCTACATGCGGGCCATCTTGCTCCCCTCTGGGCACCGTCAGGCCCCCTGTGTTCAGGGGTATGCAAATCCTGGTGATTCCGGTGTCACACCTACCTCCGGAGGGACCTGCCAGAGAGATGGAGGAGTTAAGAGACCTGTGCCTGGCCTGGAGGGGGGCGGGCAGCATTTGCTGGGCAGAGGCCCTGAGTTCTTAAGAATGATGGGTTGAAGACACCAGGAGGCAGAGCCCAGGACCACTAGTGGCCCCAGACCCATCGTCACAGCAGAGTGGGATCGCAGGACCTCAGGAAAGGGAGCCTGGTCCTCTTCAGGCAGGAGGCAAGGTTCTCTTCATCTTCAGAACGCCCTGGGCCTTGGCTCTGAATCAGAGAACCCGGGACAGACCCCAGGTGGCCAGCTGCCATGTCCCAAAGGCCAGGGACATCAGAGGTCTACACCAGTCTGCGGCCAGGAGCTCTGGGCCTGGGCCATGACTGCAGCCATTCTTTGCCCCTACCAGCAAGGTCCAGAAGTTTGTCTTAAACATAAGGGGTGAAGCAGGGCCCTCGCAAGCCAGCCTCTGCTTATATACTTCTAAGACAGGGAGCTCACTACTCCACCAGGACAGCGCACATGCCTACTTCTTTCTGAAGCCGAGCCCAAGTCTGTCCCCTAGAAGCTACCTCCCAGTTGTCCACTAAGCCAAATCCCTCTGCCCAAGAGCAACTTCAGCAGGTGCCTCTGGGGGACAGTGTCCCAGGCCTCCTGCCTGAACGCTATGGCAGCAGGGTCCTCTGGCGCCCCCTGCTGGGACTCGCCGGCAGCGCACCGGGAGGCGGGCTTCCCCGCTGGTTCTGGGCCAACCCCCGGGGCTCACCTCGTAGACCGCGAAGCCAATGGTCTCCATGTCCCGGCCAAAGCGGCGCTCGCGGCGTCGGTGCTTCTGCATGAGGGCGAGCACGAAACTGCAGCCTGACTCGCGACCCCCGAAGTCGTCGTCTGCATCATCCGTCTCCTCCAGCCGGATCTTGAACTGGGGATTGACCCAGAAGGTGGCTGCAGGAGGCGGGTGGTCGGCAGGAATCAGAGGAGGAACAGGGCGGAGTGGCCCCTCCGCGTGTCTGTTCACCCACTCATCCAACAAATAGTTCTAAGTGTGCACCGTGTGCCATGTGACAGCACTGCAGCGGGGACACACAGTCCCTACCCTCCTAAGCTCGCGTTCCAGGAGGGGAGCAAAGTATGAGCAAGTCAGTATAATTGTCAGAACAGTTACAAAAATAAGCTCGCTGGAGGTGGTCAGGCCCGGCATCTCCGAGGAGGTGATAATTGAGAGAGATGGGAAGAAGCCCTGGGAAGACCCTGGGCAGCAGAAGAGAGAACCAAGAGCCCCACACATGAGGGACAGCCAGGATCTAAGGCAGCATCGGGCTCCAGCGAGTACGAGGGATCCAGAAAGGTGGCAAAGGGGCAGGAGCAGGGTGGGTGGTAAGGAGTGTGGTTTGAATCGAGCAAAAGGACCCCCCCCCACCCCCAACAGGCTTGCGCCAGGAGGGGCCTGAATGGATTCGGGTGACTGCTGTGTGGACAATGACCTAGGAAAGAAAAAGAGAAAGCAGGGTCTGACAGGAGGCCTCAGAGCTGCAAGGGTGACAAAGAAATTTCTGGCATTTGGTGATTCAGCGGCCCACAGCCCCTAGAACAACCAGGTGATGGATACCATACTCGAAACCACTTTTTAGACACGAATAAGCCACGGCATTCCCCTCCCCCACACACAAGGTGACATTAACCAAAATGAGATGCGCTCAAGTGCCAGCCAGGATGTGGAGAGCAGAACCTCCGACAAGGCTGGTGGGGTGCAGAAGGGGGCAGCCACTGCGCAGAACAGTCCGCCAGTTCTTCAAATGGTTAAACACAGGATGACCCTATGACCTTGCACTTCCACTCCGAGGCACACCCCCAAGTAAGCAAAAATGTACATCCACACAAAAACTTGCATGTGAGTGCTCTTAGTAGCATTATTTATAATACCCAAATGCAGAAATAACCCAATTATCCATCAGCTGAGGAAGGGATAGGAAAATTGTGGCATAACCAAACGATGGAATTATTATTCAGCAACAAAAAAGGAATGGAGCACAGATGCACACTCTAACATGGTGAGTGTACGAACAGGCAAATCCACGCAGACAAACAGTAGGCTGGGTGTTACGTAGGAATGAGGAGGAAGAGGGGCTCAGGAGCGACAGCTATGGGGTGTGTGGTTTCTTTTAGGGGTAAAAAATGTTCTAGGGGAGCCTGGGTGGCTCAGTGGATGGATTAAAGCCTCTGCCTTCGGCTCAGGTCACAATCCCAGAGTCCAAGGATGGAGCCCCACCCTGTTTGTGTTCCCTCTCTTGCTCTCTCTTCTTCTGTCAAACATATAAACAGAATCTTAAAAAAAAAAAAAAAGTTGTTACCAAAAAGGTAGCCATTAAATAACAACAGAACAGGTTCAATTCACTAGCAACTTAAAACAATTCTAAGCCTGATGCACCTAATATCATAATGCAGAACATGTAGAGAAAAATAACTGATAGATACAAAGGGAGAAATCAGCAAAACCATCAGGAGGGTGTTTGATTTTATCCTCCCTCTTCTAGTAATTAACAGATTAAGTTTCATATGGTGAACAATTATGAAGCATTCCCCCTAGCACTCAGAACTGTGTCACGGTCAAGAGAACAGACCGCAGGGCTGCAATCCTGGGTTTGCAGAAGCTCCGCCACTTCTTAGTGACCCACCTTCCTTAACTGTTAAACACGTAATAGTAAAAGAACCTACCTCGTAGGGTCAGTGTGCAAGTTAAGCAAATTATTGCACTTCAAATACTTAGAGGAATGCTTGGCATATAATACAAAACAGCTAAGTGCTGGCCAGTCTTATTGAGAATGTGGGGACACGGAGGAAAACTCACCACGTGCTGGCCTATAGAACCAGCTTCTATTTATTTCAAAGCAATGATCTCATACAGATTGTGTTTTCTGACTACAAGGAAATTAAGTGAGAAATCAACAATAAAACAGTAATTAGCAGGTTATAACTGGGAGGTTTGGTTATAGACTCAATCTCGTTACAAGCATATTCAGATTTTCTGTTTTCCTTAAGTCAATGTTGGTAGCCTGTCTCTTTCTAGGAACTGGTCCATCTCATCTAGGTTAGCTGATTTGTTGGCACACAATTATTCACAGTATCTCCTTATAATCCATTTATTTCTGTTGGGTTCGTAGTGATGTTCTCTCTTTAATTCCTGATTTTAGTAACTGGAATCTTCTTTTTTCTCGTTTAGTTTGGCTAAAGATTTGCCAATTTTGCTGAGCTTTTCAAAGGACTGACTATTGATCTCCCAGATTTTTCTCTATTGTTTCTCTATTCTCTATTTCCTTTCTTTGGACTTTCATCTTTATTATTTCCTTTCTTATGCTTGCTTTGGGTTTAGTTTGCAATTTTACTAGATTCTTAAGGTAGAAGATCAGGTTATTGATCTCAGATCTTTTTTTTTCTAATACAGGCACATAGTGTTTTAATTACTATTCCACATTTCTCATTTACATGATCATTTCTTTTTGATAAACGAACTCATTCTATGTGACACTACCTTGACACCAGAACCAGACAAAGACATCACAAGAAAATCACAGGACATCACTTACAAATATCAAAGTAAAAATCCCCAACAAAATACTAGCAAATCAAATCCAAAGGTATCTTAAAAGGATTAGACCCCATGAAATAGGATTTATCTCAGGAATGAGGAATAGTTCAACATAAGAAAATCAACCAATGTAATATATATACTACATTAACAGAACAAAGGGGGAAAACCTACATGATCATCATAATTGATATAGAAAAGGCATTTCATGAAGTCCAACACACATTCATGATAAAAAAAAAAATTCAGAAAACTAAGAATAGGGGCGCTTGGGTGGTTCAGTCATTAAGCATCTGCCTTGGGCTCAGGTCATGATCCCAGAGTCCTGGGATCGAGCCCCATGTTGGGCTTCTTGGTCAGCAGGAAGCCTGCTTCTCCTTCTCCCACTCCCCCTGCTTGTGTCCCTCTCTCACTGTTTCTCTATCAAATAAATAAAATCTTAAAAAAAAAAAAAACCCACTAGGAACAAAATGGCATGTCCTCAGTAAGACAAAGAATGTTTATAGAAAAGCCAGTAATATCATACTCAGAGACTGCAACTTTCACCCTAAGATCAGGAACAAGATGTCTGCTTATACCATTGCTATATAACCACAGTATGGGAAGTTCTAGCTAGAGCAATTAGTCAAGGGGGGAAAAAAGGCACTGAAATTGCAAAGGAAAAAAACTATTTCCATTTGCAAATAACATGATCCTGTATATAGAAAAACATGAAGAATCCACAAAAAAGTTACTAGAACTAGTATCAAAGTCAGCAAAGCTGCAGATTACGAAGCTCAAGACACAAAAATCAGTTGTGTTTCCATACACCAGCAATGAACAATTGAAAAAGGAAATTAGTAATATAATTCCTTTACAATAGTATGCAAAAGAATAAACTACCTAGATATAAATTTAACAAAGGAGCTGAAAAACTTAACACTGAAAATGTCAAAACACTGCTGAAAGAAATTAATGAAAAAATAAAAAGATACCCCAAGTTCATGGATCAGAAAATTTAGTATTATTAAAATGTCAACACTATCGGAAGTGATCTGCAGATTCGATGTAATCTTTACCAAAATTCCAACATCTTTTTCACAGAAGTGGAAAAGCATTATCCTTAGACTCATATCGAATTATAAGGGGCCCAGAAGTCATAATGATTATGAAAAAAACGCAAAAAGTAGAAGACTCACACTTCCGGATTTCAAAGCTTACTACAAAGCTACAGTAATTGCTACAGTAACTATAATATTGTGGTACAGGCTTAAGAATGGATATAGAGGGGTGTGTGGGTGGCTCAGTCAGTTAAGCGTCTGACTCCTGATTTCATCTCAGATCATGACCTCAGGGTTGTGAGATCGAGCCCTGCGTTGGGCTCTTTGCTCAGCATGGAGTCTGCTTGGGATTCTCTCTCCCTCACACATACTCTCTGAGTGAATGAATGAGTAAATGAATGAATAAATAAAATCTTAAAATAAAAAAGGGATATATAAACTAAAAGAAAAGGACTGAGTCCAAAAATAAACCCATATACATAGATGGCCAACTGATTTTTGCCATGGGTGCCAAGACCATTCAATGGGGAAAAAATAGTTTTTTCAACAGATCATGCTGAAACAACTGATTTCCACACGCACACGAATTCAGCTGGGCACCTATCTCACACCATATATGGTACTACAGTGATTAGTGATCTCTTACACTACTATTGTGCTTATTTGGGGGTACCACAAATTGTACCCACTTAGACAAATGCCATGTGTGTTCTGACTATTCCACCCACCGGCTGTCCCACCTTTCTCCCTCTTCTGGGGCCTCCCTATTCCTGGAGACACAACAATATTAAAATGAGACCTGTGAATAACCCTGCAATAGCCTCTGAGTGTTCAAACGAAAGAGTCCCATGTCTCCCACTTTTAATCAAAAACTAGAAATGATTAAGCTTAATGAGGAAGGTGTGTCAAAAGCCAAAAGGGGCAGAAGGCTAGGTAGGCCTCCTGCAGCCAAGTTGTGACTACAAAGGAAAAATTCTTGAAGGAAACGGAAAGGGCTATTCCAGGAGCACCTGGGTGGCTGAGTCGGTTAAGCGTCTGCCTTCTGCTCAGGTCATGATCCCCGGATCCTGGGATTGAGCCCCGCATGGGGCTCCCCACTCAGCGAGGAGTCTCCTTCACTCTCTACCCCTCTCCAGCTCGTGGGCCTGTGTGCATTCTCTTTCTCTCTCAAAATAAATAAAATCTTTAAAAAAAATAAAAGCACTATTCCAGTGAACACATGATAAAGTGAGATAACCTTATCACTGATAAGAAGTTTTAGTGGTCTGGACAAAAGATCAAACCAGCCCCAACATTCCCTAGGTGAAGACCTAATCCAGAGCAAGGTCCTAATTCTCTCCAGTTCCATGAAAGCTGAGTGAGTTAAGGAAGCTGCAGAAGGAAAGTCTGAAGGCACCAGACGTTCGTTCATACATTTGAGACAAGAAGCCAATTCTGTAACATGAAGGTGCCAGGAGACACAACAAGTAGGAGCGGCAGCAGCAAGTTCCCAGCAGATAAAGCTGAGAGCATGAATGCAGGAAGCTACACTCACCAACAGATTTTCAGTGTAGACAAAGCAGCCTTCAATTGGAGGAAGATGCCATCTGTGACTTTCATAGCTGGAGAGGGGAAGTCAATGCCTGGTCTCAAGGCTTCAAAGGATAGGCTGACTCTCTCAGTAGGGGCTAACACAGTTGGTAACTTTAAGTTGAAGGCAGTGCTCATTTACTATTCCAAAAATCCTAGGGCTCTTTAGAATTATGCCAAACCTACTCTGTCTGTGCCCTCTAAATTATTAATTTTTTTTTACATGATCTCTACACCCAACCTGGGGCTCAAACTCACGACTCGGAGATCAAGAGTTGCATGCTCCTCCTACTTAACCAGCCAGGTGCCCCCAGCTGTGCTCTTTAAATGGAATAACAAAGCCTGTGCGGTAGCACATCTGTTCACAACATGATTTACAAACATTTTAAGACCACTGCTGAGATCTCCTGCTCATAAGGTTCCTTTCGAAATATGACAATCCACCTGGTCACCCAAGAACTCTGATGGGGACACACAATGAGATTAATGTTATTTTCATGCCTAGCATAGTACCCATTCTGCAGTTGCCAGATCAAGGAGTAATTTCAAGTCTTTTTGCTTAAGTCTTTCAAATCTGAATACTTAAGAAATACATTTTGTAAGGAAGACAGTGATTCCTCTGATGGATCTTGGCAAAGTTAACTGAACTCCTTCTAGAGGGGCGCCTGGGTGGCTCCGTCGGTTAAGCATCTACCTTCAGCTCAGGTCATGATCTCAGGGTCCTGGGATCAAGCTCCACACTGGGCTCCCTGCTCAGCAGGGAGTCTGCTTCTCCCTCTCCCTCTGCCTGCCACTCTCCCTGCTTGTGCTCACTCTTTCTGTCAAGTTATTAAAATCTTAAATTAAATTAAATTAAAATGATCAAACTATTTGAATAGCAACTCTAAAAAACATATGTAAGTGGCCGATGAATCCATGAGAAGACATTCTTACTGACATCATTCATAATTAGGGAAATGCAAACTGTCAATGAGATGCCATTTTATGCCCACAGGGGCGCTACAGTAAAAAACCTGGTCAATGACAAGTGTTGACAAACATGTGGAGAAACTGGAACTCCCACAGCGCTGGCCGGAATGCACCATGGTGCTGTCACTTTAGGAAACAGGTGGCAGTTCCTCAGAGTCAAAATGGGGTTACCATGCAACGCAACAATTTCGCTCCTAAGAAGAGACCCAAGGGAACATCTGCTCCCACAAATACAGGTACATGAATGTTCGTGGCAGTATGACTTGTAAGAGCCCCAAACTAGAAACAATCTCAATGTCCAACAACCGATGACTGAATGAGCGTAATGTGGTGTTATACACACCGTGGAGTATTTTTCAGCCATAAAAAAGAAATCTGGGAGCATGCTGCCACAGGGACAGCCTTTGAAAACGTTACAATAAGGGAAAGAAGCCAGGCACGAAAGGCCACACGTTGTATGATCCTATTTACAACAATGCCTAGAAGACAAAGACCTACAGAGACAAAATGTAGAGTAGTGGTTCCCAGGGGCTTAGAGAGAGAGGGAGGGAGGGAGGGAGTGACTCCTTATGGATACAAGGTTTCTTTGGGGAGTAATGAAAAGGTTCTGGCATTAGATAGTGGTGGTGACGGCCCAACACTGCAGGTATACAAAAAATCACTGGTGCCTGGGTGGCTCAGTCGTTAAGCATCTGCCTTCGGCTCAGGTCATGATCCCAGGGTCCTGGGATTGAGTCCCGCATCAGCCTCCCTGCTCAGCGGGGAGCCTGCTTCTCCCTCTCCACCCAGCTTGTGTTCTAACTATCTCTGTCACTATCTCTCTCTCAAATAAATAAAATCTTTAAAAAAAAAATTATAGTTTAAAAAGTTTGCTGGAGGGGCACCTGGGTGGCTCAGTCAGTTAAATGTCTGACTCTTGATAACAGCTGAGGTCATGATCTCAGGGTCATGAGATCGAGCCCTATGGCCATGAAGTTTGCTTGAGAGTCTGTTCCTGTGCCCCCCCAACTACTCTCTTGCCCCATGCACTATCAGGGGAAAAAAAAAAAGATTGCTGGATACAAAATAAATTTAAAAGGTCAAGTGCATGTTACTGTATTATTTGGGAAACAGAATTTTAAGAGATGCCATTTATAATAGCAACAAGATGATACAGTACCTAGTAATTAATCTCAAAGATATTTAAGTCTTCTAGGTGAAAATTATAAAATTTCATTGAAAGACACTAAGAAGACCAAAACAGAGATATGCCACATTCTTGGATAAGACGACTCAAAGCTGTAAAGATGTCAGTTCTCCCCAAATCGATCTACAGTGTCAGCGCAATTCCACATGAAGTCTCAAAATGATTCTCTGTAAGGCTTAGTAGCTGATTCTAAAATTCATACAAGAGAACAGAGGGCAAGAATAGCTAAGAGAGGGGCGCCTGGGTGGCTCAGTGGGTTAAGCCGCTGCCTTCAGCTCAGGTCATGATCTCGGCGTCCTGGGATCGAGTCCCGCATCGGGCTCTCTGCTCAGCAGAGAGCCTGCTTCTCTCTCTCTCTCTCTCTCTCTCTCTGCCTGCCTCTCCATCTACTGTGATCTCTCTCTGTCAAATAAATAAATAAAATCTTTTTTTAAAAAGATTTTATTTATTTATTTGTCAGAGAGAGAGAGGGAGAGAGAGCAAGCACAGGCAGACAGAATGGCAGGCAGAGGCAGAGGGAGAAGCAGGCTCCCTGATGAGCAAGGAGCCCGATGCGGGACTCGATCCCAGGACGCCGGGATCATGACCTGAGCCGAAGGCAGCTGCTTAACCAACTGAGCCACCCAGGCGTCCCTAAATAAATAAAATCTTTAAAAAAAAAAAAAAAAAAGAATAGCTAAGAGACTCTTGAAGGCATTCACCCCGCCCCCAAAGGACTTCTTGCAGATCTCTAGCAATGAAATCAACGTGCTATCTGCAGAAGGGGAAAACCAAGGGATGGAACGGTGAGTCCAGAAGCAGACCCACATGGATACGGGTGGAGCGTATCGGATGGAGCGTCACCGCAGGGAGAGAAGGAGAAAGTTTTCTTAATAAATGATGCAGGGCACAGCTATTGCCTATTTGAGAAAAAACTGGAACTGGATCCCCACAGGGAGGAAAAAATGCTTCAAAACAGGGCTATGAGCCATGCTGGGAACACGGAGGACACAGGACATGGGAACAGAGCAGTGGGGGGGGGGTCTGGGTAAGCCAAAGATATGGGTGGTCTTCCAAAGAGGTCGCACGGTGAGGAAGGAAGCTAGACCACAGTGGGTTAAAAATCTGAACTGGAAGCTGGAAAGGAAATGGGGAGTGTAGCAAACGGGAACATTTTGCTTCAAAGGGGAGCAGAGCAATGGGTGGGGAAACGCGGTCACGAGAGAGGTGCTCTAAGACGGGGGATTCTCCGTAAGAGAGAAGAGGGGCCGGGGTGACGGAGGATGGAGCCTAAGGCTTTCAGACACGTGGGAGAACGGGAGCCAGAGCAGGGGCAGGGGTGGCCTCCCATGAGCACGGGCAGTTCTGTCATTACCACAGTCAAGAGAGCAGTAATGACGGGCATAGGCCAAGACAGGCGGGCCGAACACCAGAGGTGCCCTGCGGGAAGTAGAGGTATCCCTCAAGTGAAGGCTAGGTCCGCAGACGGGAGTAACCGTGGAGGCAGGTCTGAGGGAGTGGAAACGTTCCTAACTGGCAAGGGAATTGGTGGGAACCATGCAAAGTGGTCCTCTGAGGGCCATGGCTGTGAATTTACAGGGAAAATGCTGCCCCCGTTGTGTGATTTTCCCTCCAGCCCCACTCAGTGGTCCTGCAGCTGATGGAGAGGGTTCAGCTGGGATTCTGCGGGGGAGGGGGAGGAGCAGAGGGAGCCAGGAGCCAGAGTGTCTGCGGGGACAAGATGACCATGGTGACTCTAACTGGTGAGAAGAAAAGACACAATGACTGGGGAAGGATAGAGCAACAGTGGGCTTCACAGACCAGACGGTTAGATGAGGCTGAGGGCCGCGGGAGGAGGGGGCCCAAAGGGTCACAGCAGAGGTCAGGCTGCGAGGTCTGGCCAGGCTCCGGTGGGCCTTCGGGGGGTGCCTGAACTAAGGCGGAAGAAAGGGTCGCTGCAGGTGCGGATGGGGAGGAATGGAGAGCCCAGGCTGTGGCCCACGTCACCCACATGGATTCAGAAGCCCAGGGAACAGTGCCGGAGGCCCACGCAGGAAGACAGCAAGCCAGGAGGGAAGGTTCCAGAATGAGGAGTAAAGGATACTCCTCGAGAAAATCTCAGAGGTCAGCACAGCCACGCCATCTCACAAATGAGAAAAACCGAGGCTTGGGGAGGAGATGCGTGGGGAGCAAGGTGAGCGAACTAGGAGGCAGCCGGGCCCCCCCCACGGGGTGCCCCGCAGGCCGCAAGGTCGGGTCACCTGGGTAGTTCCGGCAGCCGCCCGCAGTGCTCCCCCGCCGCCAGGTGCCCTCGTACAGCATCGTGTTCCATTTGCGGATGGACCGGCTCTTGAGAGCATCAGGCGTCAGGTTGCAGATCTCCAGGCGCGTGAACTCACGCATGAAGTCCCGGAAGGACATCCTGAGGTCCCGGAACAGAGCTGAGCCCCGGTCCACAGCCAGGGCACAGAGGGAGGGGGCAGGTGTGGGGTTCGTGGGGCTCGGGAGCTGGAGCGCAAGCCCCAGAAGGGCCGGACGGGGCGGGGGCCGCTCACCAGAACTCTCCATCCTCCATCTTCACCCGGAGCTGCTCCCGTTCGTAAGGGTCCACGCTGTTCCACTCCGAGGAGCTGGGGAGAGAGGGCGTTGCCGGCTGCTGGCAGGACTGACTGGCGGCCTCCGTCCCCGGAGCCCTTCCTCCCTGAGCCCCAGTCAGATGGCCTCCGCGTGGTCCAGCCCAATGTCCCAATTCCAGGGGTTGTCACAGACAACCAGCTCCAAGGATGCTCGCCCTGAACTGTGTCGGGACAGTCCCCCAGAACCAGTAACACAGAGATGCCCTCCAAACCACCTCCCAGTCAGTCCTGAGCACAGCCCCAGCACAGACGCTGGCAGCCCCGACCAGCCTCCCCCAGCCTCCCCGGCCAGGGTCCGCTGCCCCTCACCCGTCACTCCAGGCTCCCGTCCACTCCACCTCGCCCCAGGGGTTCCGCATCCGGATCAGGCTCACCATCTGGCCCTGGTAGTTCACCTGTTCCCCAGAGCTCCCGTCAGTGCCCGCTTCTGGCAAACGTCACTTCCCACCCCTTCACCCTCAGGAGCCCTGCTCAGCGCCCAGCACCACAGCAGGGGAAATACAGCCCATTCTCTAGGAATTTACCATGGAGGGAGGCAGCTATACACACAAGCTACCGAAAATCAGGGCAGAGTAAGATAAACATCTCAAGATCACAGTCACGAGACACAAATAAGATGCTTTGGGAGGTCTAAGAGCCAGCCCCTCCCCCACGCCCTGGTCACAAGCCAAACAGGCGAAGGCAAGCGAGAAGGCGGGAACCACCACCAGGGAAGGCCCCCATGTGGGCTGCTACCTGCTTGGCCCCTGTCACAGAGTAGGCGTGGCCCTTCACCAGCTTCTTGAAGGTGACGGCCTCCATGTCCAGAATGCTGGAGATCTGCACAGCAACACCAAGTGTTGTGGTCAGGGGCCAGGTTCCAGGGACCATAGGCACCCCCGTCCCCAGTCAGGAGGTGACCCCCAAGCATCACAGGTCCCAGACATCCCCCATGCACATACGACAGCCACTGAGAGTGGCAGGCGGGGACCCTGACTCTGCCTAACGCCCCCATATACACTGCACCCCTGGAAAGGAAGGGTCACTCCTCCAATGCCACCACTGGTGGGGGGGCCTGGGCAGCCCACTGACACTGCTTTGGCCAGAGCTGGCCAGACCCCGTGTAAACACACACGTGCACACACACACATAGCATGTGCCCTCCCAGAGCCCCAAGGCCCTCACGTAGAGGGATGCGGTGAGGTGGAGAAGGAGGTGAGGACAGGCTGAGTCAGCGAGGGCTGGGGGAGAAGGGGAGAGCAGGGATGGGGTTAGAGCTGAGGATGCAGTGATGTAGGGGGAGGAGCCTGAGGTCAAGGGTAAGTGGTGAGGACAGAAGAGCAGCAGAGGAGGTGGTGAACAGCACTGGCCGACAGCACCAGGCAGCAGAAGGGCAGGAAAACAGGCTATCTGTCTGAGGTCTGGGGGACAGGAATGACACCAGCCACGAAGGAGGCAGACAGGACTGAGGTGACGGATGAGGCTGGGTGAGAATCCAGTGATGGGGTGAGGTGATGGGTCTGGAGCCAAGTCTGGGCCCAGGACAAGGCCCCGGGCTGGGCTGGAAAAGGAAACCACTGGAAGAGAAGACAGGTCATGGGGGGGAGGGGCGCTCAGGGGTCAAGGCTGGGTGCACTCACGTCAATGGAGCAGCCCAGGAGGGACCCCCGCTCCAGGGCCTTGAGGATGATTTGGTAGAGATCGCTGGGTGCCTTGCGCAGCTCATACCACTCGGTGACCCCGCCTGTGAAGTCCTCGAAGCCTTCTGAAGTGCTGCCCCCAGAGAGGGCCTCATAGCTGCCATTCACCCTGCGGGCAGCCCCAGGTCAGTGCTCTGGCAGCAAACAGGGCAGCAAACAGGGTCCCCTGCCATGACCCGTGGCCCCTACTCACTTGGCATAGGCCTTCTCGAGCAGGGCACTCCAGAACTCGTTGCCTTGGGCAGAGTGAACAAACACCAGCTTCCCATCCTTCATGGGCAGCAGGTCATCCACGACCACGTCCACCCACTCCCCAAACTGCCACAGCTGGAGAGGACGAGAGCACGGTAAGCACCTGAGCCCTACCATTTGCTACCACGCACCCCAGATCTAGGAGCCTGAACGAGGTGGCCTCTCCGAGCCTCAGTTTCCCTGGCCAGAAAAGGGAATAGTGGAGCCTTCTTCAAGGGAAAACAAACCATGCTCACAGAGCTAAAAAGTTTTTAGGGCAGCATTACTGATACTCTGGAAACAGACCAAGGTGCTTTCTCAGGTATGGAGAGGCTGGAAGGCCCTGGGGGCTTAGCTCTCGTGGACCTAGTCCCCTCCCTTCTGCATTCTAGGTCTTATTCTAGGTCCGGATGTGTGTCTGGAGGCGGTGCGTGACAGGATACACATGTAAATGAAGTGTGGATCAAAAAATGTGGCGTCTAGACCACGAGATGGATGCGGTTCCCGCATTCATGGGTTTGCTTCAGAGATGGCGGGAGAGACAGGCTTCCCAGGGCCAGAGACATCAAGAGCCTTGGGCCAGTGTGCCAGGGAGGTGGGAAGGAGTGCAGAACAGCCTGGCAAGGAGAGGAAGCGGGCCCAAGTAGTTAGGAGTTTGGGACGGACGTATGGAACAGGCCAATCAAGAGGCCAGGGAGGAGCGGATTGGAGGAGGGAGGGAAGGAGGCGGGGCAGCGAGGCCACACTCCTGCCTGCGGGACCCTGCAGGTGCAACCCTAAGCACCTCTGGTCTGCCGCCCAGGCCCAGGGCAGGATGGAACAGGGAAAAGGACCCCATGAACAGGCCAGAGGGGAGAGGGCCCCAGAATCCCCGGGGCAGGGTTGGGGCCACTAGGGCCGGAGGGTCTAATCCAGGGTTGATGGGGGTTTCTCTCTCCCAGCATCAGCTGACTGAGAATCCTTTAGTGTGACTTGAGAAATGGGCTCTGTGTGCAAAAAGGGAATGGGAGGGGGGAGAAGGCGGGCCCTGGGTGGCTCAGTGGGTTAAGCCTCTGCCTTCCGCTCAGGTCATGACCTCAGGGTCCTGGGATCGAGCCCCACATCAGGCTCTCTGCTCAGGAGCGAGCATGCTTCCCCCTCTCCTTCTGCCTGCCTCTCTGCCTACTTGTGATCTCTGTCAAATAAATAAGTAAAATCTTTTAGAAGGGGGGGGATAGCAGGTTTAAACAGATTTAATCCCTTCTTTCTTCTCTGCAGGGCTCTGTCAGAGGCTAGAAGCTGCCAAAGTGCAGGAGGAGGTGGGGGTGGGGGGCCACTTGCGCCACCGGTGGGGTTGGCCACCTGTGCTGGTCTGTTTTCCCCCAGGGGAACACTATCCATTCTTCAGATGGGACACTGAGACCCTGTGGAGGAAAAGCATTTGTCCCACAGGAAATACTACAGAGATCTCTCGATTCCTCCAAGCACTTTCCTCCTGATACCCACAACCACACGGGAAAGCCGCCAGCCGAAATACCTGCCTTGCCCAGCCGTTTCACACATGACAGATCTGAGATGGCATCAAGAGGTCAAATTCTTTCTAGAGGGAGGACTGATCCCCGCAGGGTGTGGACTTAAGCTGCCCTAATATCACAGTGCTGTGAGTCACCGGTCCTCACCTCCTCCAGGGCCTGCTACCCCCTTTTCCCCCACGCCCTGGTCCTAGGTGGATCCGGGGCTCCTCACCTGGAAATGGAAGATGCCGGCATAGCCGTTCTGGAAGCTTTGGCCGTGTGGAACCACTCGATGCAGAAGCGTGTCATTGAGGGTGAGGGAGGCAATGGCAGCCAGGAGCCAACAGTCCCCTGGGATGGGAGGGACCCAATCAGGACTGCTCTGCACATCTGCTCCCCGGGAAGCATGGATGCCATGCCTGGGAGAACCTGGGATTCCCTGGGCGCCATGTCCCTCAACAAAGAGACCTGACCTAGGAATCTAGGCAAACCAGCCCAGCGCTGATAGCCAGAACCTGCCTGAGCTTGCAGGAGGGAGGGAGGGGTTAGGGCAGAGCCGGAAGGAACAGGCAGGGGGAACTACTCTGGAGAAAACACCCAGAACCCCCCCTCCCTGCCCTGACCAAGGGCCTACCCAGGGCTCCCTGGCAGATGTCTGTGCGGGTGGCTCCATCCACAATGAACTGGGGATTCGAGAGCAGCTCCTGCAAGAGACCCGAGTCCTGTCTCTGGGCCAGCCCCCCCAGAAACTGGAACCCAGCCGCCCCACAGCCCACTCCCCACCAGGGTCCTGGAGTCCTAGTCCCACTCCTCACCCAGGACACGGGTAAATGGAGTCCCACCCGGGGAGGGGGTCCCTCTCACCGTGGGACGCTTCCACTTGATGCCATAGGTTTTGGAGGAGTTGGGGCCCAGGTCCTTGTAGCCTAGGCTCTGGGGCACCGGGGGGAAAGCCTCATCACGAAAGAGGGCCCCACTCTGCAGGCAATGAGCCCGCAACTGCTCATAGTCTTGGCCCATGTACTTGATGGCGTTTTCATGGCGGCCAAGGCCCAGATCCTTGGCCCGCTGCTTCTGCACCTGAGCAGACACCCCGGTGCAGTACACGGGGGTGATGAGCTCCTCAGCCATCCTGCAGGACAAACCAGCGTGCTCAAAACCCAGGCCTTCCCAGAGCTAGAACTGGGGCTCCTGACTGCCCCTGGCCACCCCTGCTTTTCAAGCCTGGGGTTTCCCCACCTCACTGCTCCCCTCACAGAACCCAGGACTCTCTGCCACCTCCTTATGCCACCAGAAACCAGGAGGGGGGCTGTTCCACCCCTCGGTGCACTGGCCACCCCCTCCCCAATTCTACATAATGCTACCACCTCCCCTTCCCGGACTCCCATTGTCGCGGCCCGCAGTGCTGGGCTCAGCCGGCCAGGCAGGTGGGGCAAGGCGGAGCCGGGAGATGACACAGGAACCCCTTCCCCAAACAGCCAAGCTCCTAGGCACCGGCCCCTTTACCCGACAGGGAGGCTGAGAACTCCAGGCAGCCAGGGTCCCCCTCCCCAGCGCCCTGAGACGGGTGATCCAGGGCTGCCGGGCCTCCGTCCCGACCCCTCCGGCCTTCCCCCAGCCCAGCCCCTGGAGACAGTGGTGAGCGCAGGCTGGGCCGGCTGCCTGGGCTGAGCCGCTTCCCGAGCCGCCCCTGTCCCGGGCACTCAGAAGACCCGGCGCAGGGGGCAGCCCCTCAGCCCGAGAGCAGTGGCCAGAGGTCGGGAAATCCTGGCGCGGCCACCCAGCTCCTTACCTGGGGGAGCAGTGTTTGGGGGATCGCTGCAGTCCCTGCGGCTGCCTTCCCGGGTGGCGGCTCAGGGCAGGGCCCAACCAGGAAGAGCGCTCCTCCCCGCCCTCCTCCCGCGGCCCCTCCGCCCTCCTCTCCCCCTCCCTCCTCCTGCTCCTCCTCGGCCTCCTACCCGGCTTCCCCTCGGCTCCCCCTTATCTCGGCGTCCCCTTCTCTGGCTATCTCTCTCCCGGGGTCTCCCCGCCCCTCCCACCGCCGCCGAGCCCGCGCAAGGACAGATTAGCGAAAGGCACAGCGGTGCCCGGGGAGGGGCCGCTGCGGCCGAGACGGAAGGGCACCGCGGGGGCGGGGGAGGGGAGCGCGGGGGAGGGCAGGGCCGGGGGTATTTTTAACCCCGGGCAGCGGCTCGAGTTGCAGGGCCGGGCCGCCCCACCCCAGGCGGCGCCCCCGGAGGGCATTCCCCGGGGCTCAGCACGCCTCGCCTCCCGCCGCCCCCCGCCCGCCCCGCCGCGCCCCCAGCGCGGGGCCGAGATTGCCTCTGGCAGCCGCGGCCGCTCGGAGGAGGGGCCGGGCTGGCGGCGGGCGCACCCCTGCCGGACGCGGGCCACACGGCAGCCGGGGCCCCGCCGCAGCCCGGCTCCGCGCCGCCACCCGCTACCCGCCCCCGCGGCCCCAGCTCGGGGCGCCTCCAACCCGGCCCGAGCGGCTCCGAGCGCCCCCCGGCCAGCTCGCGGCGCGACCTTGGGCGAGTCCCGGCCCCTCCCGGCCTCGGTTTCCCGGGTGTGTGCGGCGAGAATGGGACGGAGCCCGGCGATGGCGGGAACCCATCTTCCTCTTGCGCTCGGGGGTTTCTTGAACCCGGAACCGGCGAGAGGTGGGCGTCTCTGCCCGCGCCCCCGAGTCCTCGGGCCACCCACCTGGGAGCGCCCTTGTGCCGCCTTACCCGGGAGGGGGCGGCAGAGGCTGCAGGCAGGTCGGCGGGCCCAAGGAGACCGACAGATCCGCCTCCTGCCTCCCGAGCTGTGCTGGGAGAAGTCGGAGAACCCGGAGCCCGAGGGTGGAGGACCGGCGTTCCCCCAGCTCAGGGCTTTTCGCTGACCTCGGGGGCCGGGCCCAGCAGCTGCTGCCGCTCTCCTAGCATGTATACACGAGCATTTTGTTGGGGAAACAGTGCATACCTTTCCTAGGATTTTAGGACACATGACCCCAAGAAGGGTGAGAGCCCCGATTTAACCCGACCTCATTCACAGCCTCACTTTACAGATGAGGAAAACTGAGGCCGAAGGATGCAACTTGCCGAGCCCCCTCACCTGGGGCCGGAACCAGGGCTCTTTGCTCTTCTCCATTCAGCATTCATGTGTCCAATCTTGGCTAAACCTTCCTGCCAAAGCCTCTCTGCACAGCGGAGACCCATGACTAAGACACATTCCCCCGCTGGGGGAATGGGCTCTCCTGGTCCCCTGGTTTTGGTGGTTGGGAAGTTGAGCCCTGATGGGGGTAGTTAGTAGAAGTTAACTAGGCAATGAATTGCTGGAGAGGGTGTCCCAGGGGAACACAGCTTATGCAAAGGGCAGGAGGCTGGGAGAAGACATGGCAATGAGGGGAACAGCAGGTGTTCCTTGTAACTAGATGACTGGGAATAAGGGGGCCTGGAAGAAGAAAGAAGCTCTGGAGAGGTATGTGGGTCGACCTATATATCCCACAGTCCCCAGAATCACCTTCACAAAACTATCACTCCTACTGTCTTTGATTGTTCATGAAATAGGCACCGACCATCTCCTGTATGTGCACAGACTGGGCTCACTTGAGCCCAAGATGGTGAAGACCCGTGGCCACACCCCCTCTGAAGGAGGGGCTCACTCATGTAATTATGATCCCCATAATTAGGAAGAATTGATACCAAGCCCTATCTAGTCCAGGGGTTAGGAGTGGGTATAAATCAGACACAGGGAGGTGTGAGAGGATAGGGGAGATGCCAGGTTCGGGAACTGCGTTGGCACAGTGGAGAAACTAAAATATGCATAATGTAACTTGAGCAGAGAGAGAGAGAGAGAGTTATAGCGGGACTAGGTGAACCATAGTTTCCATCTTATTCTACTAGGGATAGAAGGCTGTCAGATTTGTGCAGATGAAAAAGGAGGCTGCAAGGGAGTGGGTTGAAGGGGGCAAGAGAGGAAGCAGGGGGTGCAGGTAAAAGACCAGAGAGAGGGGTGCCTGGGTGGCTCAGAGGGTTAAGCCTCTGCCTTCAGCTCCGGTCATGATCTCAGGGTCCTGAGATCGAGTCCCGCGTCGTCGGGCTCTCTGCTCAGCAGGGAGCCTGCTCCCCCCCCCCGCCCTCTCTGCCTGCCTCTCTGCCTACTTGTGATCTCTGTCAAATAAATAAATAAATAAATAAATAAAATCTTTTAAAAAAAGAAAAGAAAACTACTGACCATGTTGGCAAGGATGTGAAAGAGCTGAAGCTCTCCAAGGCCACTGGTGGGAATTCAGAATGACGTCACCACTCTGGAAACCAGTTTGACAGTTTCTTCAAAACATGTTTCTTAAACGTATATTTAGCGATAAATAAAAGTGACCTATCGAGCTTCAGAGAGATGGTAGAAAATCTCAAATGCCTGTTATTCAGTAGAAGAAGCCAGAAAAAAAGCTGTAGAGTATGTGATTCCAACTACATAACATTCTGTAAAAGCCAAAACTAGAGAGAGTAAATAAGAGACCAGTGGTTGCCAGGGGTTTGCGGGAGGAGGGGAGGGATGAATAGGACATTTTTAGGGCAGTAAAAGTTCTGTATATTATAATGGTAGATACATGACATTACGCACTTGTCAAAACCCATAGAATGTACAACATTAAGAGTAAATCTAAGGTAAACTATTACCTCTCTCTCGCTCCCTGCTTCTTTCCAATGAAGAAATAAAATCTTTTTAAAACTGGTTTTAAAAAAAGGAAACAGTTAAACATAAACCTGCCATATAGGACTCATTATTCCTCTCCTAGGCATTTACCCAAGAGAGATAAAAGCTTATGTCCACACCAAGACTTGTGTGTGAATAGTCATAGATTTTTCTTCCTTTTGGTGGTCAAAAGATCATGGAGTCTTCTCCTTTGTTCGTTTGGTTTTTTTCTTTACTAATATTTTCTTTTTTTTTTAAAGATTTTATTTATTTATTTGACAGAGAGAGAGATCACAAGTAGGCAGAGAGGCAGGCGGTGGGGGGGGGAGCAGGCTTCCTGCTGAGCAGGGAGCCGGATGCACTGGGTTCGATCCCAGGACCCTGAGATCATGACCCGAGCTGAAGGCAGAGGCTTTAACCCACTGAGCCACCCAGGCGCCCCGAGTCTTCTCCTTTGTAGCTGGGCATTCCACCGCACCACTGCTGACATCATCCATGGTCATGACGTTGGCAGCCGTCAACCCTGCTGCCCACAGACTGGGCAAGCCCTATGATTTCTGTAATGGCTCCCAAGCATTCTAGTTAAAGATCGGTGTGGTATCTGTCTGGCAATGTTGATGGATAGATAGTGTCCAAAAGAGATGTTTCCACTGGGTTTAATTCTTTTCTGCTCTGTCATTTGGTGGGTGGTTCCTTAAGGGTTTTGATGATCAGGGCAGAGGCAAAAAGTACCACCCCAACCAATGAACAAAGGAATATCATAGTCTGAGTAATATGTAACTCACTAAATTAAACTTATTGTACACACACATACACACACAAAAGAAAAAAGGTGCTACCCCCATTTGGTCCTGTCCGTATCCTCAGTCCCTTGTAATCACCAGTTGCTTTTGACGATGTGATCTCCAGTCTTCTGGGGGGACAGACCCCAAGGGCCAATCTTGGGGGCCAGCACCGATGTGGCCCTGACCTCCCTGCCAGTGCATCTCAGGTGTACAATTCTGATTGCCTTGGGGCCAAACCTAGGCAGCAGGGTGGAGGCAGCTAGTGCCAGGTGAAGCCAGATTTGGGACGAGCCAGGAAGTTGCACCAGGCCCTCCTCAGAGCACAGAGCAGAAAGCTATTCACAGCAATTTTAGTCATAGCAGGCCAAACTAGAACCAATCAAATCTTCATCTGTGCATTGTGAATGCATAAACTAAAGGTGGTATACATACACCGTAGAATACTACCCAGCTATAAAAAGGACCAGATGAATCTCAGAATAATTATAACAAGTGTAAGAAGCCAGACAAGAATACATATTATATACTTCCACTTCTATGAAAAGTCTAGAAAAAGGATGCCAATCTAGTGATAGAAAGCAGATCAGTGGTTACTTGGGGATAGGGAGGGGGCGCCAGCAGGTGGGAAAGTGTGGGAAGGATTACAAAGGGGCTGGAGGAAAGTTTTGGGGGATGGACCATGTTCATTACTCCATTATGGTAATGGTTTCAGGGGTGTATACCTGTCAAAACAAAATGTATATTTTAAATGTGTGTGGTTTATTGTATGCCAGCCAGACCTCAACAAACCTATTGAAAACACCAATAGGATTTGGAGTGCCTGGATGGCTCAGTTGGTAGAGCACGTGACTCTCGAGCTCAGGGTTGAAAGGTCAAGCTCTATGTGAGGTATAGAACTACTTTTTTTAAAAAGTTTTTTTTTTAAATCAGTCTTTTTTTTTTTTAAAGATTTCATTTATTTATTTGACAGAGAGAGACTGCGAGAGCAGGAACACAAGCAGGAGGAGTGGGAGTGGGAGAAGCAAGCTTCCCGCCAAGCAGGGAGTCCAAAGTGGGGCTCGATCCCAGGACCCTGGGATGATGACCTGAGCCAAAGGCAGACACTTAACCAACTGAGCCACCCAGGTGCCCCTAAAAAATCAGTCTTAAAAAAAAAAAAAAAAAAA
>NW_019154106.1:7119841-7135250 GCF_002288905.1 Enhydra lutris kenyoni
CACGAATAGGACTTAGGGTTAGACATGGCTCTTGGAACACAGTAGGGAATCAAAGACAACTCCAAACCCTTGACCTGGCTTGACCACCTGAATAAATTAAAGGAGGGGGGGTGGCTCGTCAAGCTGGGGACGACAGTGCAAGACTTTGGGGAACACCTCCTCCAAGCAGAGAAGCCCAAAGAGGGAACAGCTCTCAGAATAAAGGTACAAATTTGGAAGTCATTAGCCACTAGTGCCACCTGAAAGAAGAGGTCAGGGGACAGACACTCTATTCTGGATACCAAGAGACTTCATAAAGATGTCAGTTCTCCATAAAGTAATCTATATAAATATCACAATTTATAATCTAACTGATGGGGGTGGCTAGAAAAGCTGACTTAAGGTCCATATGGAAAGTTAAACAAAGAAGAATAGCCAGGGGGCGCCTGGGTGGCTCAGTGGGTTAAAGCCTCTGCCTTTGGCTCGGGTCATGATCCCAGAGTCCTGGGATCAAGCCCCGCAGCAGAGAGCCCGCTTCCTCCTCTCTCTCTCTATCAATCTCTCTCTGCCTACTTGTGATGTCTGTCTGTCAAATAAATAAATAAAATCTTAAAAAAAAAAAAAAAGAATAGCCAGGAAACTTCTGAAAACAAAGGGAAATCAATTGAGACTAACCCTACCAGATACTAAAGCACAACAAATTCATAATAATTAGATGTAATAATTAAAGAAGGGTACTGACACATGTAGATCATTGGAAGTTAGAAAAATCTAGGAGTAGGGGACACCTGGGTGGCTCAGGCACTTAAGCACCCAACTCTTGATCTCAGCTCGTGTCTTGATCTCAGGGTTGTGAATTAAAGCCCCACGTTGGGCTCCACACTGGGAGTGGAGCCATCTTTAAAAGAAAAAGGAAAAAAAAATCTAGGGGCGCCTGAGTGGCTCAGTGGGTTAAAGCCTCTGCCTTCGGCTCAGGTCATGATCCCAGGGTCCTGGGATCGAGCCCCGCATCAGGCCTGCTTCCTCCTCTCTCTCTGTCTGCCTCTCTGCCTACTTGTAATCTCTGTCAAATAAATAAATAAATAAAATCTTAAAAAAAAAAAAAAGGAAAATCTAGTAGATCTAAATTCACATGGGAATTTAGTTTTTAATAAAAGTAGCATTTCAAGTCTGTTGAGAAAAGATGAGTTTAAATGAAAGGCAATAGGAAAATGGGAAGGAATTTTGCATATGATAAATTCCAGATGAAGTCAAGATGAATTCTAGATAAATTCCAGATGAACTCAAGATCTGAATGTAAAAAACAAAAATAAAAATGTAGCCAAGGGGTGCTTCAGTGGCTCAGTGGGTTAAAGCCTCTGCCTTCAGCTCAGGTCATGATCTCAGGGTCCTGGGATGGAGCCCCTCATGGGGCTCTCTGCTCAGCAGGGAGCCTGCTTCCTCCTCTCTCTCTCTCTATCTCTCTCCCTCTCTCTGCCTGCCTCTCCCCCAACTCGAAATCTCTGTCAAATAAATAAATAAAATATTTTTTTAAAATGTAGCAAAGAGCTAAGGAAAAAGATTCTTTAGTCATCTCAGTGTGAAAAATGTCTTTTTAACTATGACACAAAATCCAGAAGCCACAAAAAAAAAAAAAACCCACCTTATTTTACTACATTAAAAAACCTGCCCAGCAAAGTCAGCAAGAACCTTACAACTGACTTCTTGAAGAGCTATTTTTCCTGCAAACCCTTGTACGTCAATCAGAAACAAAAAATGGGAGAAACGGACAAAGAATAGGGTTGTTCACAGAGAAGACAAACAGCTCTTAATCGTATGAACTTTAACTCACTAAGGAGAAATGCAAATTATAACTTCACCAAGAGACCATTTTTCACTTAGCAGTTTGGCAAAGATAAAAAAAAAATCTGGTATGTCAGGGCACCTGGGTGGATCAGTCGGTGAAGCAGTCGCCTTTGGCTCAGGTCATAATGTCAGGGTCCTGGGATCAAGCCCCACATCAGGCTCTCTGCTGTGGGGCAGAGAGCCTGTTTCTCCCTCTCTCTCTGCCTGCTGCTCTGCCTCCTTGTACTCTATCTCTGTGTCAAATAAATAAAGCCTTAAAAAAAATCTGGTATGTCACTGATGGGTGAATGTTCTGGAAAACAGCCTTTATATGTACTGCTGGAGGTGGGGCTCGGTATGTGCATGGCCTCTATAAAGGGACATTTGGCAAAAATTGTAAAAATGACTATTTTGACATGGCCTTGGGGCAATTCTTCTAGGAATTCCTACTACAGGTATCTTTTCATATTTGAATAATGATGTCCTTACAAAGTCTTGGTGACTCTCTGTAGGACTACTTGGAATAGCAGAATTCTGGAAGCATCTTAAATGTCAATGGATAAGGAACAAACTACATTTTGGTATGGCTATGAAGAAGAATACTATACAGCCGTCAAAAGGAACGTATGGATAAGGAACCATCTTCAAACCTGGGGTGCCCACAACCCCCTCCTCAGGTTTGATCATTTGATATTAGACTCACAGAACTCAGGAAAGTACTTTACTTAGGAGTTTTATTTTAAAAGACACAACTCTGAAGCAGCCAAATAAAAGATGTGCCTAGGACAAGGGATGGCAGGGAAGGACACAGAACTTCTGTGCCCTCTCTAGGCAGCCCACCGTCCCAGTACCTGTGTCCACCCATCCAGAACTGCTCCGATTTCCTGACCCCCTCTCCTCCCTGCAGGAGGTGGGGAAGCTGAAAATTCCTGCTCCTGATTGGTTTTTCTGGGGTAAGGAGGGGTCCCACATGGAGTCACTTCATTAGCATGAACTCAGGTGTGGTTCAAAGGGGCTCACGGTAAGTAACAAAATTCACTCCTGGGACTCAGGACATTGTAAGGATTTTAGTAACTCTGGGCCAGGAACCGGGGACAGGGGACAAAGACCAAATCCATACTTTTTTTTTTTTATCATACCACATTTGGTTAGGTCTGCTTATACTCTTTCTCTGGAAGGGGAACCGGGGATAGGAGGTAACTCTTAGTTCACAATTTAAAATGTACACGTGAATATATTACCTCTCTGAAAAACAATGAAAAGGACTTTGTAGCCCATGTCTTAGCTTTTAATTTCTGCAATCTCCCAGCTTTCTCATTTCCATGCTTCCTGGGAGCCATCGGTGTGCAGGGAAATGGTGTGCAGATCCCCTTGGCTGAAGTCCCCCCTGGTGGACTTCACCAGCTTCAGACCAGCAGCTCCCCAAACACACCCTCCCCTCCAGACTTGCCCCATTCAGCCATTCACTCTACTGGTGACACCCAGGGCTTGCCTCCGAGCTCCATTCTTGAGACACTTCTAAACACTTCTAGGATTACTGTGCTCAAACCTCACAACAGGCACGCCTGGATGGCCCAGTCACTTAAACGTCTGCCTTCAGCTCAGGTCATGATCCCAGGATCCTGGGATTGAACCCCACATGGGGCTCCTCACTCAGTGGGAAGCCTGCTTCTCCCTCTCCCTCTGCCTACCACTCTGCCGACTTGTGCTCTATCTCTCTCTCTGACAAATAAAATCTTTAAAAAAAAGAATATCTGGGGCACCTGGGTGGCTCAGTGGGTTAAGCCTCTGCCTTCAGCTCGGGTCATGGTCCCAGGGTCCTGGGATCGAGCCCCGTATCGGGCTCTCTGCTCAGCGGGGAGCCTGCTTCCCCCTCGCTCTCTCTGTGCTGCTCTGCCTACTTGTGATCTCTCTCTCTGTGTCAAAGAAATAAATAAAATCTTTAAAAAAATAAATAAATAAAAAATAATAAAAAAAAGAATATCTCTGTCATTCAACCTCACAGACAACATGCACAGGTGATGTTATAGAAGGGAAAGTGAGGTTGGGTGACTGGTCGTCACTGGAAAAGGGAATTGTTATCAGAGCCTGTACTCATGAGTCTCCATCACTGGCGCTTAAAGTTGGCAGACCCCCTTCTCCTCCCATTCCCTCCCCACCCCTGCCCTGGGTCAAGGAGCCAGGCCAGGGCCTAAGCACAGTCAGTGTCCTGTGGACACGAGTTTATTAGAGGGGCCAGGGTCAGAGTGGGTACATCTGGGAGGAGGTGACAGGGGGCCTGGGCAGCTCAGCCAGCCTGACGTCAATAGGACAGAAGGCTGGGGTGGGGGGCCCATAGCTAGTGGGCCTTGGGTCAGCGGGCAAGCAAGTGGGCTACTCTTCACCCTGCAAGTGTCAGCACCCAGGGCATGGTGGAGGCTTCGGGAGGACTGGGGAGAAAGGATGAAGAGGATCATCAGAGAAGAAACTTACCACATGCACACAGCTAGGAGGTGGCAGGGCTGGGACAGGGGCCCAAGCCTGCTGGACCCCAGGTCCTATGTCCCTTCTTCCCATGGCCCCACACCTGCCTCCTAGGCTCCCAAGCCCAGCCCCAGCTGCTGTCCCCAACTCACTGTGGAGAGTGTAGGTGCCCGGCTCCAGCTGTAGTTGGGGGGGCGGGATGATGAGGAAGCCCCCCGCCAAGGGGTTTTCAGCCACTGAGAGACAAGCTTGGAGGGGAGGGCAATGCCACTCAGGGTTTGGGGAAGGGCACTTGGATAAGACAGGCACCGGGTGGGGCTGGTGGCAGCACTGGCTGTGGGAAGGGGGCTGGCCATGGAGGGAACAGGGAGGTGGCGAGGGGCTGGGGGGCCCAGGAAGAAGGACCTGGGCCTTTGGACCCCTCTGAGCCCCACCGTGCTGGGGGTGCCGCTCTCGAGTCCAAGCCCAGTGGGACGGCTCCTTGGCCATGACCTGGTGTGAGTAGAGTACATAGTAAGTAGGGGGTGGGAGGTCCAGCCTTGTGCCCCCCACCCCAGAACGATGGTGGGGCCTCACCTCCTCACAGCACTCACGGCTCACCATGGCCCGGAAGCCCATCCGGGCCCACAGCTTATCCCTTTGATGCAGGAAATCCGCCACCCGGAGATGCCAGTCTTTTCCCAGGGCCCACAGAAAAATCACACATTTGGGGTCCTCCACATCCTCCTCCATGTCATTGGCGAGAAACCTGGTGGGCAGCGAGCAGAGGCCATAAGCCTGTACCTCCCCCCCCCGCCGCATCCCACAACCCCCAGCTAGCGTCTCCACTGCCCGCCCTGGCCACTCACAGAGCCAGGAACAAGTTGCTGTGGGTGTACTCGTGGAGCTTCAGGTTGGCGCGCCGGAAGTAGACCAGCACCATGGCCAGAAGATACTGCAGACCCAGAAAGGGGGAGAGGTTACAGGAAAGAACAGGAGAGTGTGTGTGTGTTGGGGGGGGGGGCCTCTACTCCCACGGTGTCACCTCACCTTATCTGAAATCTGGAAACAGGAATCTTTGGAAAGGAATTCCTGGAGGAAGCTGTGCTCTGCAGTAGAGAAGAGAGATGGTGGACTGGGGTTACCATCGGCCCGCACAAGACAAGAGTGGCTTCAGGGTTCCAAAGCCCAAGCCTCGGCTGAACCCACATTCTGCCAGGACCCCTCCCTTCCCCTGGCCACACTGGGGTCACCTGCAAAGGGAAGGGACAGAGATTTCAGAGGCGAGTGTGGGCGAGTGAGATCCTACCTCTCATCCTGATGTCAGTGCCAGGCCCCACAGCCCCTTCCATGCTGGCCCCCAAGTGAACTCACCCAGCAGGTTGAGAAAGGCCTGGAGCTCCTGGTGCGGGCGCTGATGGACAGACCCACTCCCCCCACCTGGACGGCTCCAGCCCCCCAGCTTCACCTGGGTGGCAACCGGGGGCAAAGTGGCCAAGTCTTGAGTGTCGCTCATCTCACAGCGGGTGGGAGCAGGTGGGGCGGGGCAGGACAGCCTGCAGAGAAAGCAGCCTCCGGATTTAGCACCTACCCTCCTTGCCCCCCACAAATCCAGGGGTTTGATGAGACTGGCCTGACAGAGGACCTCCAGGAGGTGGGGAGATTGGCGTGGAGACTCGGGGTGGGGGGCGGGGCAGTGCTGGGAGCAGACAGAAACTGGCCTCTGTGTGGGGTGAGGAGGCCCGAAAAGCAGCAGAGTCCCTGGAGCCCGTAGCAGCAGCAGCACCCCCCCCACACTCCATCCCGGCACCCCAGGCCGGGCCAGGGAGGAAGCCGAGCAGCAATAGGGCCCATGGAGGGCTTCCTAAGTGCCTGGAGCTGTGCTAAATTCTTTAAGGGCATTCTCTCTCTTGCTCCCGGTAGGTGGGTCTAGGTCAATACCCATCTCGCAAACATGGAAGTGAAGAGCGGAAGTCTCATGGCCACTTAAATATGGGGCCTGCCTGACCCTCAAAGCCCAGGAGTTTAATTGCTCCTCTGGCCCCCCAACCCCCCCCCTCACCCCACACCAAAGCAGCATACTTGGAAGGACCACCAACCCCCTTCTTCACGGAGAGGAAAGTGAGGCCCAGAGGGGGGATGTAATTAGACCAATACCTGCATTTAGAGTCATGTGAGGTGGGGTCACCTCAAAATTTTCATGCTACGGGGAGAGACTCCAACTCCGGGGCTCAGAAGTTGCCGCGCACCACCCTGTGGCCAACCTGGGGACCTCCACCTAGGCTCCCACAAGCAGCCCACCCTTCTCCAAACAGCCTTACCTGAGCTAGGGGATTACCTACAGCATGACTCCAGCCCCCCTGCCGGCATTTATAAACCCCTGGCGCTGCTCCGCCCCCGCAGCCCTCCACCAATCAGACCCCTTCCTGGGGAGGGGGTGGGGCTTTGGGCCATCACCACCCACCTCTGCGTGGAGTGAACTTGGTCTCCACATTCGCCTCCCAGCTGCGGCCTCCCAAGGTAAGAGCTTCTCCAAGGGTTCATCACCTGCAAGAGGGGTAAAGGCAGGACGGCGGGACTCCAGGACCGGAATGGCGACACGGCCCCCTCCCCACCTCTCCATAAAGGTGGAGCCAACCGGCAGGCCGGAAATGAGGCCTGGGCACCATTCACTGATTGTGCCTTGGTGGGGCTGGGTTGTTGGCCGGGGCTGTGTTTGTTTCAGATCCAGGAACCTCACAACCTAGGAGCCAGAGAGGAGAGTGTCTTGGCATGAGAATTCCCAGAGTCCACATCCCCCTTCCAAGATCCTTGAGCGGCAGGGGGACCCTAGGCAGTGACTCCAAGGTAGGACAAGAGGCCTTTGCCAAAGACCAGCAAGCCCCTCCCACCCCACCCCACTCCACCCCACCCCAACCCCGCCCCCAACCTGGAGCACACCTTAAGCCTTTCCGCCCTCACTGGGTCATTTACTCTCTCTACAATCCTATGGGACAGTCAGCACCTTTATTACTTTCCACATTTGACAGGTGGCACTTTTTTCCCCCATTTATTTTATTGTGGTCAAATACACATCACATACAATTTAGTATCTTAGCCATTTTTGAGTAGATTTAAGTATATTCATACTCTTTTGCAAACATGACCATCATCCATCTCCAGAACGCTTCATCTTGCAAAAGTGGGTGTCTACACCTATTAAACAATCACCCCCCCTTCCCCTCCCCCAGTGCAGGGTAACCACCATGCTGCTTTCTGTGTCTGTGAATTCAGCTACTCTAGGGGCCTCCTACAAGGAGAATCACACAGGAGTTGTCTTTTTGTGACCAGCTTATTTCGCTTAGCATGTCTTCAGGGTTCATCCGCACCCTGGCATATGTCAGGATTTCCTTCCTCTTTAAGGCTGAGTAATATTCCGTTCCGCGGATAGACCGCAGTTTGCTTATCCGTTCATTCACCGTTGGGCACATAGGCTGTTTCCCCCATCCTGGCTCTGGTGAATAAGGCAGCCATGAGCATAAGTGTACAAATTTCTCGAGACCTGGCTGTTCATTTTTTGAGGTGTACACTGAGAAGGGTCAGGTGGTAATTCTATATTTAATTCTTTGAGGAAGCATCAAACTGTTTTCCACAGCCACGGCACCATTTTGCAGTCGCGCAAACGGAGGCGGAGGGTTCTAACTTCGCATTATGGCCAACATTGCTATTTTCTGTTTTGTTGATGGTAGCCACCCTAATGAGTGAGAGGGGCTAACGGATGACTTTTAAAATACGTATTTACGATCACCTGGGTGGCTAAAATAAAATATGTATTCAATAAAAATGGAGGCCAGAAAGAAGTTGAATCATTTATGCTCCAAATCCCACCAGTGGTGACAACATAAGTGGGCTCAAGTCACATGACCAACACGTCTCCCGCTGCGAGGTCGGTTTTGTGGTTCTCACTGACATTTTTCAGATGCGAAACTGAGGCTCATTGGGGCCTCAACCTGCTGACGTTTGAGGGAAGAAGGGAAGGAATGTGGCGGGCCCGGTGTGGAGGCCAGGTCTGTGGACCTCAGTTGCCACAGTGCCACTGTTCACTGTTGGACACTCAGCAGCCGTCTCGGCTTTGCTCCCAGTCTCAGGCTTTGACCCTGGCTGCCAGTGTGACTTTTCATTCTTAGGGACTCTCCCTCCTGTTCTGCGTCCCTTCGTCTCTGTCGGTTTCTGAATCCATTAATCTCTTGATCTCTGTGTCTCTCAATCTCTCTGCGTTTCTGGGTATCTGGGTATTTTGGGGTCTCTTGGTGTCTCCGTGTCTTGGGGTTTCTTGGTGTCTCTGGATCTCTCCAGGTGTCTCTGGATCTCTGGGTCTCTCTCAGTGTCTGGGTCTCTATATGCATCTCTGGATCCCTGGTCACTCTGGATCTCTGGACATCTCTCAGTTTCTGCATGCCTTAGAATCTCTGGGTTTCTGAGTCTCCGTGAGTATTTCTGAATCTCTCCTTTCTTTGTCTCTCTGGTCTGAGTCCTCTCCTTAGGGCCACCTCCTACGCTCCCTGAGGCTGCTGAGCCTCTCCCCGACTACCGGGTCCCATCAGGCCGCCCTGTTTGTGTGTGTGTGTGGGGGGGGGATGCCATGTCTGTGCTTCCCCTTGTGTATTTGATGTTGGCTTCCCGGAAAGGAAGCTGTGACCCCCATGGTCTCCATAGCAAGTCCCCTAAACATGTCACTAAAGAGCCTATAACTGAATCAGTTCCCATGTTCGTCACGACCACCCACGACATGGATATGGTTAGTGGCTTCGTTTTACAAATCAGAAGGACAACAACTAAACCCCAGAGTTTGGATGGTCCCTGGGAGGTTACGTAACTCACTGCCGGCCACGCAGCTAGTGAGGGGAGGGCCACATTTCAACCTGGCGGTCTGGCCTAGGCCCCACGCTGAAGCCTAAACCACGGAGCCTGGCTGTCTGGCCTAGTGCTGTTTCAGGACAGAGCCTGACACAGAGAAGGTGTTCAGAACGAACGAACTAATGATTGAATGAATGAATGAATCCCCCAGACCAACTGTGTTTTCAGCCTCCCACCCTCAGCAGGTGGGTACAAAGAAGCCTCTGGGTGACTTCAGGCCCAATCCCTTCAGTGCCAGCCTTGGGTTCCATGCTCCACACTGGAGAGAACATTTTCGTTTTTCATTTTGAAAGAATTTTTGACTCACATAGGTGTTGCCTAAAAAGTATGGAGGGGCGCTTGGGTGACTCAGTCGGTTAAGCATCCAACTCTTGATTTCGGCTCGGGTGGTAATCTCAGGGTCACGAGATCGAGCCCCACACAGGGCTCTGCACTGAACGGGATGCCTGCTTACAATTCTCTCTTCCTCTCTCTCTGCTCCTCCCCCACTCCCATGCCTCTTAAAAAAAAAAAAAAAAGGAAAAGTATGGAAAGGTTTTGTGTCCTCTTCGCCCAGTTTCCCCCAATGCTAACATCTTACATAACCAGAAAACACTTAGAACCAGGAAATTGACATTGGTATAACAAAACTGTGCACCTCATCCAGATTCATCAGTTTTGACAAGCACTCATTTATTTATTTGTTTGGTGTCTGGTTCTATAAATGTTATCACACGCTTGGACTGGTGTATTTACAACCCCAAGCAGGATACAGACAATTCCATCACCCAGAGGAGCTCCCTTACCAGTCCTTCAGAGGCACACCCTCCGCCCCACCCGCCTCCAGCAACCATTCCTGTGTCATCACCGTAAAACATTACACAATTAGAATCATACTGGATGGGACCTTGGAGGCTGGCTTTTTCACTCTGCGTTTCATCAGCATCTACATTGCTGCGTGTATCAAAGTTTCGTTCCTTTTTATGACCATGTTTCGTTTTTTAAAAGATTTTATGTATTTATTTGTTTGTCAGAGAGAGAGAGAGAGAACACAAACAGGAAAGCTTCAGGCAGAGGTAGAGGAAGAAGCAGGCTCCCCGCCGCGCAAGGAGCCTGATTAGGGACTTGATCTTAGGACCCTGGAATCACTACTTGAGCCGAAGGCAGATGCTTAACCGACTGAGCCACTCAGGCATCCCATGACCATGTATTTTTATTACCAACTAGTATTCCACAGTTCGGAATGGGTTGTCTCCAGTATGGGCTATTACAGATAAAGCTGCTGTGAACGTTTGTATACGGTCTTTACATGGCCATACGTTTTTGTTTCTCTAGGATAAACACCTAGGGGGAGTCATACTGTAAATGTATGTTTAACTTTATAAGAGACAAACTTTTTCAGAGACAGTTTTCGTATTGTCAGTATTCTTTATTTTAGTCCTATGGTTTGTTTTTCTTTCTTTTCACTCCCTTCTAGGTATTTCTACCTATAAAGGAATATATAACTTCTCTCTTTTAATTATTTTATTATTTTTGTTTTATTTATGTATTATTTTATTATTTTTTATTATTCTGACATCCTCTACATAGAAACTTTCGATAACTGGATTTCTAAGCAACAAATTCTAATTCAATAATCGTTGGGGCGCTTGGGTGGTTCAGTGGGTTAAGCCTCTGCCTTCAGCTCAGGTCATGATCTCAGGGTCCTGGGATTGAGCCCCACATCAGGTTCTCTGCTCAGCGGGAAGCCTGCTTCCTCCTCTCTCTTTCTGCCTGCCTCTCTGCCTACTTGTGATCTCTCTCTTTGTCAAATAAATAAATAAAAACTTTAAAGAAAAAATCTTTTAAAAAAATAACAATCTTTACTGGAACTCTTTGTATAATGTGTCACGCATTTCTGTGTCTAACCATACTTATGTGGTTTCCTTCGTCGTGTGAGTTTAATTTGCATTTCCCTAACGGCTAATGATACTGAACATCTTTTCGTGTGCTTATTTTCAATTGTGGAGTATATTGTTGCCCTCTTCTCCACCAAGAGATGTTAGCCCTCCCTCCTCCATTTCCTGTGAATGTGATGTTATTTGGGAACAGGGTCTCTGCAGATGTAATCAGGTAAAGATGAGATCAGACTTGATAAGGGTAAGCCCTAGTCTAGTATGACTGGTGTCCTTAGAAGGGAAGAGCCGTGGAGACAGACACAGAGAGGAGAATACCAGGTGAAGATAGACACATGGGGTGGAGAGGAAGGGGGCCCTGGATGGCTCAGCTGGTGGAACTTCTGACTCCTGGTTTGGGCTCAGGTCATGATCTCATCAAGGTCAGGATCTCATCAAGGTCACGAGATTGAGCCCTGCACGGGCTCCAGGCTCAGTGGGGAGTCTGATAGAGATTCTCTCTCTCCCTCTGCCCCTTGTCCAGTGCTCACACACTCTCTCTCTCTCTGTCTCAGATAAGATCCCCAGACCGAAGACAGCCATGTAACAGCAGAGGCAGACGCCGGAACATTGTGACTGCCATCCAGGGAACACCAAAGTTTGCTTGCACCCACCAGAGAGACAGCATGGAGCCACTAACACCTTGATTTTGGGCTTCTGACCTCCAACAGCGAGATAGTAGCTTTTTTCCCTGAAGCACTCCCGCTCACGGTGCTTTGCTACGTGACAGCCCTGGGACATGCATACATTTTGCGTCCGTGCATCTTCTCTGGTCAAGTGTTTCTTGGGATCTGTTGCCAGTTTAATTGGATTGTTTGTTTTGTTACCGTCAAGTCTGGAGCATTCTTTACATATTCTCAGTGCAAGCTTTTGTCAGATAAGTGATTTGTAAATATTTTCTCCCAAACTATAGCTCTGTCATTTTGCCTCTTACTGTTGTCTTTCACGGAGCACGGCTTTCATTTTTGATGATGTTCCCTGATTGATTGTTGTTAATAAACTGTGGGATTTCAAAGGTAGGGGTTCTCCCATTTGAGGGCCTCAAGGAGCCCCAGAGAGAGACTAAAACAAGAGAGGAGAGAGGCAGCCAAGGGCAGATCACTCTAGAAGAAAAAGCCAGAGTCTCGGGGCTGGGGATGCCCAGACTGGGTGTGTAGGAGGCCCAGGGGTGGGGGGGAGGGGGCAGGAGCCGAGGGGGTTGGGGGGGAACCTGAGGATGGAGGAGCTGGAGATGAGCCCTGAGTGGGCATGTTCGGAGGGTCACCACGGAACACAATCGTAGAGGCAGAGGGCAGCCAAACTTCCAGGGTTCTGGACGCCCTTCTAGGCCCACGCTCCTGGATTTGCTACCTGAATTACCTTGTCTATTCCACTGGCTGTAGATCTTTCTAGAGGCCACAGAGGCTCTTCCCAGCCCTGACACTCCCCCATGTCCACACTTACACCTCTCGCTGCCTCTCAACCCTCTCTGCTTGTTTTCTCTAGGCACCTCACTCACTATCTGCCCCCCCCCCCAACCGTTCCTTCCTCCTTTCTCTGAACACTTACCAGCAGTTGTTCAAAAGCAACATAGTAACAACAAAATTAGGGCTCGTTTCTCAGTACATTTTTTATTGCCGTGCGTCAACCACATAGAAAAGTACACAGAACAGAAATGAGTTCCATGATGAATTTTCAGAACCCACCTGTGTAGCCGGGGACCCCACGTGCCCTGCCCAGTCTCTATCCACCGTCCCATCCCCCGTGCTCCCCAAAGGCCAGTCACTGTTCTGGACTCTAACCTCATCAGTTAGTTTTGCCTGTTTTTAACTTTACGTAAATAGAAGCGCACAGAAGGTTTGCTCTGGGGTGAGACTTCGTCATGCTGCTGCTTCCTTCCCCTTGCTGGGTGGTGTCCTCTTGGGTGAGAATTTGGATTTTTTTTTTTTTTTTTTTGACAGACGGAGATCACAAGTAGGCAGAGAGGCAGGCAGAGAGAGAGGAGGAAGCAGGCTCCACGCTGAGCAGAGAACCCGATGCGGGGCTCGATCCCAGGACCCTGGGATCGTGACTTGCACCGAAGGCAGAGGCTTTAACACACTGAGCCACACAGGCGCCACTTGGGTGAGAATTTGAAAGTATTTTTACTTTCTTTCGCACCCCTGACATCCAGTTCATCACTACATCTTGTGGATTCTCGCACAAAAATCGCTCCCTAGTTCATGTCCACCTCCCCCCAGCTGCCTCCCTGGCCATCACCTCCTGCCTGATGACCCCCGTGGTCTGCTGAGTATTCTCTGCCTTCTTGTGCTCTTGGCCCTCCCTAGAGCTGCAGTGATCTTTGAAAAATAGTCCTTTCAGGAGCACCTGGGTGGCTCAGTTGGTTAAACATCTGCCTTAGCTCTGGTAGTGATCTCAGGGTCCTGGGATCGAGCCCTGCATCATGCTCCCTGCTCAGCGGGGAGTTGGTAAAAACTTAAAAATAAAAATAAAAATAGTCTTTTTAATAAAATACAACCTCCTTAACCATGGTACTTAGATATGATCACTGTCTGGAATCATCTCGTTTCCTTGTTACCTCCCAGTACGTCAGTGCCTTTAGATCAGGGACCTGGTCAGCTTTGTCTGTCCCCAAGCTTCCAGCCCTGACTCAGAGCCTACTGTGTAGCCCTCTGCTCACATTCCCGGGATGCACTGATGGCTTTCCAGGCCCTGCACTCTCTGGTTTTGCTCCTCTCTCTGACCCCAGCCCTGGCCCTGCCCCTCCCCCACCCTCCAGCTAGACCAGCTGCTTTAGTTCTTCTCTGAACTCTGTCCCCCGCTCCTTGCCCCAGGGGCTTTATGCACGCTAGTTCCTCCCAATAAGACAGGTGTCCTTCCTCTGGGACAATTCTACTCCCTACCCCCTTTTATACTTACCAGGGTGCTTGCTTCAGTTACTGGAATTTGAGCAGAAATGGTTTATGCCATATCTGAGCAGCAGCTGTCAGAGCCCCAAGATGGTTCTACCCTTCCTCTTTGCCAGCTGCACTGGACAGCCTCTCTAGCCTGGAGTCTGGAATAAAGAAGATATGGAACGGTTCCTGAGCCAAGCTGTAAAGGGCATGGATTGTGAGCAAGAGATAAACTTTTGTTTTTGAAAGCCACTGAGATTTGGGAATTGCTTATTATTGTATCAGATCTCTATTTGCTGCTGTGACAAATTGCCAGAAATAGAACAAATCTACTATCTTTTGTATGAATCTATTCTATTGCAGGTTCTGGAGGTTGCATGTGGACCTGGCCTGCATTCCTTGATTCATGGCCTCACCCTCCGTCTTCACAGAGAGCAGCCCCATGTCTTCAAATCTCGAACTCGGACCCCACTTCCACTTTTAAGGACCCTGATGATGACATTGAGCTCACCTGGATAATCCACGATAATCTCTCCATCTCCAGATCCCAGACTTAATCGCATCTCCAGAGTACTTTTTGCTATCTGAGGTCAGATTCCCAGTTTCCAGGAATTGGGAGGCAGACATCTTTGAGAGGCCGCTATTCTACCCTCTATATTTATTACAGCATAATTTATGCTGTGCTACCGAATTTGCTATTTATAAAATCGTATATTAGCACTGCGTGCTATCTATAAAAATACACATGAAACACAAGGATATGGGGGCGCCTGGGTGGCTCAGTCGGTTGGGCGGCTGCCTCTTGATTTCGGCTCAGGTTGTGATCTCAGGGTCATGAGATCGAGCCCCGTGTCAGGCTTCTTGCTGGGCTTGGAGCCTGCTTGGGATTCTCTCTCTCCATCTGTCCTGCCCCACATTGCTCGTGCTCTTTCAAAAGAAAAAAAAAAAGGATATAAAGAATTTGGAAGTACAAGGATAGAGAAAAAAATTAGGCAAATACTAAAAGAAAGCTAAAATAGCTACATTAGTATAGCTATTAACAAATTCCAAGTTAAAAGCATTACCAGGCAGAAAAAGGGTGTTTCCGTAATGATTTCTAAAATATATAGCAATTTAGAATCTATTTATTCTTAAAAATAATGTCCATGGGGCACCTGGGTGGCTCAGTCGGTTAAGTGTCTACCTTCAGCTCAGGTCATGATCTTGGAGTGCCAGGATCAAGTCCTGCAATGGGCTCCCCAGTCAGCAAGGAGTCTGCTCCTCCCTCTGCTCCTCCTGCTGCTTGTCCTCTCTCTCTCTCTCTCTCTCTCTAATCAATAAATAAAATCTTTAAAAAAAAAAAAGTAAAGTCCATAAGCAATAAAGATATGTAAATATATTGGGGCGCCTGGGTGGCTCAGTGGGTTAAGCCTCTGCCTTCAGTTCAGGTCATGATCCCAGGGTCCTGGGATCGAGCCCCACATCAGGCTCTCCGCTCAGCGG
>NW_019154106.1:7135650-7186302 GCF_002288905.1 Enhydra lutris kenyoni
TTAGGGCACCTGGGTAGCTCAGTGGGTTAAGCCTCTGCCTTCAGCTCAGGTCACGATCTCAGGGTTCTGGGATCGGGCTCTCTGCTCAGCAGGAAGCCTGCTTCTCCCTCTCTCTCTATCTGCCTCTCGGCCTACTTGTGATTTCTTTCTCTCTGTCAAATAAATAAAATCTTTTTAAAAAATAGGTAAACTTGTATATAGATACATAAAACATATATATATATATGTATGTATGTGTATATATATATATATATATATATATATATATATATATATATATAAAAAAAAAAAAAAAAAAACAAAAATAATTGCAGATATGATGGCACATTAAAAAAAAAAAAAAAAGATTTGACAGCTCGTGCAGGCAAAAAAATTACCAAAGGCATAAAAGATAGGAAGAAATAACGAATTTGACCTAGTGGACAATATAGAACATTGCACTAAATGCAGAAAAACATACCCAGAACACTTTCCAATAAATTGATTAAATTCTCGAGCACAACGCAACTCAACCAATTCAAGCAAGAGGCATCCTTGAGCAGTTGAGTAGCGAAGGGGGTAAAAAAAAGGGGGGGGGGACTTAGGGTCTTACAAGACAAAAGAGAAACCAAAATATTGGAGGCCACAAATCCCTCTCCCCACCCAGCAAATAAATGAAAATCCACTAGACCATAGACTTTGCTCTATTGAGATGAGTATGCTATTGAACTAGGAATCTTGTAAAACCTCCAATACCACAAAAATGAAAAAGAAGATTATTAACAGATTTGTATAGAGCTATTATTAAAAACAAAAAAAAAGGGGGGGTGCCTGGGTGGCTCAGTGGGTTAAGCCTCTGCCTTCGGCCCAGGTCATGATCTCAGGGTCCTGAGATTGAGCCCCACATGGGGCTCTCTGCTTGGCAGGGAGCCTGCTTCTCCCTCTCTCTCTGCCTGCCTCTCTGCCTACTTGTAATCTCTCTCTGTCAAATAAGTAAATAAAATCTTTAAAAATAAATAAATAAATAATAAAATAAATAAAAACAAAAAAAAGGGGGGGTTGCCTGGGTGGCTCAGTGAGTTAAGCCTCTGCCTTCAGCTCAGGTCATGATCTCAGGGTCCTGGGATCGAGCCCTGCATCGGGCTCTCTGCTCAGCGGGGAGCCCGCCTCCCTCTCTCTCTCTGCCTGCCTCTCTGTCTACTTGTGATCTGTCTGTCAAATAAATAAATAAAATCTTAAAAAAAAAAACAAAAAAATGAAGAAAGAAAGAAATGTAGAGGCATCGTCTGAATCAGTTAGTAGAGCATGCAACACTGATCTCAGGGTTGTGAGTTCAAGCCCCATCTTGGGAATGGAACCTACTAATACATAATACAAACACACACAAAAAATCAGAAAATAAAATACACATCAACTGACAAGCTCTCCCCTCACCGAAAAAAACAACCACAAGTCCAACGAAAAGTACCCCCCCAAAAAAAGAACATATCACATTTCAGTTCACAAAGAAATCATCGGTAAGTTCAATAACATAGAAACATTATAAACAATATTGTCTGAGCACATAACAAAATAAGAAATGATTAATAAGGCAAAACCAAAAGCAAACTGCAATACCAATTTCTAAAAAATAATGAGAATGAGAATCCTCCCTATTGGATTCTGTGAAATCTGTTGAAAGCAACAATCAGAGGGAAGTTTGCTGCACTAAACACTTTCACCATTAAAATGAGAGAATGAAAAGAAATTAATGTAAATTCCCAGCTGAAAGTTAGAGAAAGAGCCACAAAGTAAACCCAAAGAAAGTACAAATGGGGAAACAATTAAAAATAAAAACAAAAACAAAGATGAATGGATTGAAGAATAAAAATTGGACTTGGATTTTCAGAAAAATTAGAAAATAGAAAAAAGTACCAACTCACTTGTTTAAGAAAAGGGCAGTAGGGATGCCTGGATGGCTCAGTGGGTTAAAGCCTCTGCTTTCGGCTCAGGTCATGATTCCAGGTCCTGGGATCGAGCCCCGCATCAGGCTCTCTGCTCAGTGGGGAGCCTGCTTCATCCTCTCTCTGCCTGCCTCTCTGCCTACTTGTGATCTCTCTCTCTCTGTCAAATAAATAAATAAAATCTTAAAAAAAAAAAAAAAGAAAGAAAGAAAAGGGCGGTAGAGCACATGTATAATAAGTAAGAAATGACCAGAGGAAAACGGTGGACCAAGAAATATGTTTCCATCTTAAGGTTCCTTTTCAAAAACTCAGAGGGAGGAGTGCAGTAGACTCTCTCCCCAACGAAACAACCATTTAACTGGGAAAAAATAATTTTGACAACTCAGCTATTCAGTATCTGGAAATTATCCTACAGGCATATCCAACAAACGTAAAAGAATTCATTCAGGAAAATCTCAGTAAGAACAGTGAAAGCTTGTGGCATTTGGGCCACAACACACTCCTTTCTCTTCCCATCGCCTCCCTCTTCTATCTTCCGAAAGCTGTCCTCTGGGGCTGTGCAGCCGAGAAAACAGGGGGCCCCCTCTCCCATTTAATCCCTATTTCCCGGTATAGAGTGAGTATTTTCACTCCAGGAGGGGCAAACACTCAATGGTGTCAGCCCCTTCTCATGGAAGCTCTCTCTGGTCCAGGAAGGTGCAGCAAAAAAGAACCAAGCATCTTCTCCCCACACACAACCCACACCTGCAGGGAAGAAGCTCTACTCCAGGCATGACAGGCCTAAAATACTGGATCCCCAGGCTTCACACCCCAGCCGTCTCCTAGGACAGGTGTTGCGTGCCAGAAGGAAAAGTCCAGAAGACCTCCGGCTACTGTCCCCTCCCCTACTAGCTTACAGAGCAGAGGCCTCACTGGTGATAATGGCTGCTCTCCCCACCCCTAAATCCCACAGGGTAAGACAGGGGTTCCAGCCTGGGTGGAAAGTCAGGCCATAAGGAGGAAGAGCTCCATGGTTCTACCGGAAGGAACTGATTTTATCTGGCACAATGGCAGCCTGTGGCTTGTCTTCTCATTCCCAGTTCCTAGGTAATAAAAACTTGAGTTTTCCATCTTGGGCCTTTCTCGCTTTTTCTCTCTTGGACCAGTTAATCCTGAGGGAAACAGTGTTTCCATCTTGGGCCTGTCTCAATTCCTCTCTCTTGGATCAGTTATTCTGAGGGAAGCCGTGCTGTAAGCAGTTCCACGGAGAGGCCCACGCGGCGAGGAACCTTGGTCTCCAACTGGGGAGGAGCTGAGGTCTGCTCATAACTGCGTGAGGGAGCTTAGAAGGGGACTCTCAAGATTTGGCCTCCACAGAGCCTCCAGTTGACTGCAGCCTTGCTTAACTCATTAAGTTAACTAATTAAGATGAGCTCATGAGACACCGCGAGCCAGAGCCCTCAATGAGGCCGCACCCAGATTCCAGGCGCCCACAGAAGTTGCTAGAACACAGGAGATAAATAGCTGTCACAACAATAGATCGCTAGACAGAGGACCAGTCCTAGTAGACATTAAAACAAGTATAAAGCCTCTGCAAGTAACACAATGTGGTAGGGGTACAGGAAAAGGCAAACCAGCAGAATAGAAGAGAAAACCTAACCGCAATACAATGGAAATCTGGTGTGGGACAGGAGGTACAGGAGGGATCTCAAATCCACCGGAGAAAAGGTGGCCTTTATAATAAATAGTGTGGGTCCAACACTAGCCATCTGGACAAAGAAGAAAAAAAAAGACCCATTCTTTACACTCTAGCTGAGAATACACTTCGGGTGTATCAGGAATCAAAATGTCAAATATAAAACTACAGAAGTACTGGAAGAAAATATGAATGATTTTCTTATTCCCCTCTGAGTAGAGACGGCCTTTCTAACTCTGATTCAAAATCCAGAGACAGTAAAAGAGAAGATTAATAAATTCGACCACCTCATGTGAAGAAAAGAGTTTGCCCGGTGAAAACATGAAGAAGCTGTGATGGCCATCTTAGGACCCTGAGAGGACAGGTCAGGAGACAAAAATCAACACGCTGAGAATGTCAGGGGAGAAAGATAAGAAAATCCTGGATCTCTGATGACATCATTGAACCACTTAATTACCAGAGGCATTTACCACCTACTCGAGCTTCTCGTTGTATGAAATAATAAACGTCCTTTATTTTAAAGCCTTCAGAAGAGGAGACTTGCTTGTGTTGAAATGATCTCATGCTAATCCTTGATCCACATAAAACATCCCAGCAAAAGGAACATTGTATACAAACTAGAAAACAAAAGCTTCTGAACAAAGGAAGACACCGAACAAATTAAGAGAAAACTTTTCAACCCGTGTCCTTAGTATAGAAAGAACTATTACAAATTGTGAGGCAAAAGACTAAAACCCAGATTTTTAAAAATGGGGAAGAGATCCCAATAGAAAATTCACTGAATGAAAGACATAAAAATCATTTTCAAACGTATGAAAAAATGTCCAAACTCAAATAAATCAAATTAAATCAACACCAAAACACCTACCAGATTGGTAAAAAGTAAACAATATGACAACATATTTTGTTGGCGAGGCTGTGGTGAAACAGACCTTCCCATGTTGCCACTGGAAACGGGAACTGTGTGACCCTTCTGTAGGGAAATTTGGCACGTCTAACAAAGCTACGTGTGTACTTACTTTGTGGCCTAGTAATGCCACTTCCAGGAATGTCCCCTGATGTACACCTCCAACAATATGAAAATATATATGCACGAGGTTATTTATTGAAGCATTGTTTGTCATTGCAAATAATTGAAACACGCTTTACATACTATCTCGAACATGGGAGATGAGTGAGGGGATTTGGTACATCCAGACAATGGAGTACTATGCAGCTATAAAAGGGGGAAAAGGGGGGCACCTGGATAGCTCAGTTGGTTGAGTGACCAACTCTTGATTTTTCAGCTCGTCATGATCTCAGGCTCATGAGATCGAGCCCCGCATCATACTCTGAGCTCAGCATGGAGTCTGTTTGAGATTCTCTCTCTCTCTCCCCCGCTGCCCCTCCCTGCTCTCTCAAACAAATAAGCAAACAAATAAATAAATAAAATTTAAAAACAAATAAAAAGAATGAAGAAAATCTCTATGAACCACAAGGGAGTAATTTCCAGCATATAGGATGTTATCTTTTATGCAAGAAGGAGGGGTTATAAGAAAATATACCTGTATCTATCCATTTGTGCAAAAAATGGGATATTTGTGCAAAAAAAAAAAAAAAAGACAGATAAAACCAGAACTGATGACATTTATTACCTTTATGGAGTAGGTGGGAACAGGTTAGAAAGAAGCCAGGAATGGAAATGGCATAGAAGGGATTAAGGAAGAATGACCCTTCTCTGAGTATGTTTTTGTATAGTACTGACACTTAGACCCATGTTAATGTCTCCCTACCCCCCAAACAATAAATAAATAAAACCAACTGGACTATGGGGGGGTGCCCAAAAAGGAAAATAAATAGAAAGACATGAACTTCACTGCATTAAAAATAAGTAACATGGGGCGCCTGGGTGGCTCAGTGGGTCAAGCCTCTGGTTATGATCCAAGGGTCCTGGGATCGAGCCCCGCATCAGACTCTCTGCTCAGCAGGGAGCCTGCTTCTCCACCCCCGCCCCCGCCTGCCTCTCTGCCTACTTCTGATCTCTGTCTGTAAAATAAATAAATAAATCTTAAAAAAATAAGTAGCATAACCACACTGAAAGGAGTGGGGAAGACAAAAAATTCCCCTAAGTCACTTTAGATACCAGTATTTTGACCACACACTGTAAGGCAAAAGACAGAGGTACTGAAAAACACAGGTATTATACTCGAATTACAGTATTTGTTTTTTAGACTGGTATGGGTTAGAATTCTGAAACTCTCTAATGTATATACTTGTATTAAGCATTAAGTAACACCCTGTGGATTTCTCACTGTTAGAATAAGGAAAAGGGTGTGTTGGATTGGAATGAAAAGTATTAGTATAAATTCATGATCTGCATATATGTTAAACCCGTATATAACATGACACATGTAACACATGCACAGATATATGTAAACACACACACACACAGAGGAATAGATCTAGAAACAAAGAGATGTATGCAGGCATAATTATATCCCTACTCTACACACTGACAAGGCCTAGAGAAAATGGCCTCCAGCAGCCGTGAGCACGGCCAATATCCAGATCGTAGTTCTTCAGTTCCATTCTCCAATAAACGTATTCGGGGCTCTTTGGAGAAATGGTTCGTTTCCAGGCTAGGGCAGTCCTGGCTGACATCATGAATGCAACATCATCAGAGACCCTGACCAAGAATGACCCACCTAAGCAGCTCCTAAATTCCTGACCCACAGAAACTATGAGACAATAAATATTTGTTGTTTTAAGCTACAAAGTTTTAGTATAACTGTTACATAACAATGAATAATGTGCCAATGATATGCAATTTGGAATCCTGGATTGGATTGTGGACCCAGAAAAAGACACTAATGGGACCGTTGGCACAATTAAAACAAGGTTTACAGATTAGCTAATAGTATTGTAGCGCTGTTCATTTCCGGTTTCAAGAATAGTCCTGTGGTTGTGTAAGATGTCAGCATTAAGAGAAGTTTGGTGAAGGGTATACAGGAACTCTTTGCACTGTTTTTGCATTTTTTTGTAAGCCTAAAATTATTTCAAAATAAAGAGTTTTTTAAAAAAGAACCAAAATATGCCTAATGAAAGTTGAAGGAATACAATAATAAAGAGCAGAAATTAATAAAAGAGGAAAAATTTAAAAGTCAAAATTGGGTTCTTTGATAATACCCATAAGATCAACAAATCTCTGGCAAGATTGATTCAGAGAAATTTTTAAAAGAGAAGGCACAGGGGTGCCGGGGTGGCTCAGTCATTAAGCGTCTGCCTTTGGCTCAGGTCATGATCCCAGTGTCCTCAGATCAGGCCCTGCATAGGGCTCCCTGCTCAGCACGAAGCCTGCTTCTCCCTCTCCCACTCCCCTGCTTGTGTTCCCTCTCTCACTGTGTCTCTCTCTGTCAAATAAATAAGTAAAATTTAAAAAAACAAAGGGAGAGAGAGAAGGCACAAATTAACAATAATAGGAATGAAAGGGGAGCTAATAACTATGGGTATTAGAAAATAAATATATGAGGATATTATAAACAACATTATGACAACTTTTATATTTATATTTTATATATGAAACATATACTAGGGTGCCTGGGTGGCTCAGTCAGTTAAGCCTCTGATTTGGTTTCAGCTCAGGTCATGATCTCACTGTTGTGAGATTAAGCCCCACATTGGGCTCTGAACTCAGCTTAGAGTCGGCTTGAGATCCTCTCCCTCTGACTCTCCCTCCACTTGCATTCTCTCTCTTTCTCTCTCAAATAAATAAATAACTGAATAAATAAAATCTTAAAAAGAAACATATTTATTTCATATACTTAGATTTGTTTACATGAAAGTAGACAAGTCCCTATAGAAAAATATAATTCACCGAAACTAAAACATTGGAAATAGAAATCCTGCTTAGTCCTATAACAGTAAACAAATTGAATCATTAGGCAAAATCTTATAAAGAAAACTCCAGGCCTATATGGTTCCACCAGTAAGATTAACTACAATTCAAAAAATAAATAATTGCATCTCACAGAAATCTTTCCAGAATATAGAAAAAAAAAGGGGGGGCCCTTCCTCCACACATCATCAGGGTACCATACTTGATACCAAAAAGTCAATAAAGACTACATAAGAAATTCTGCAGTTTCAGAACATAGACGTAAAAACCCCAAGCAAATCAATAGTAAACTGAATCTAATAATATATAGAAAAGATAACACATTGTGCGCAAATTAGATTTATTCTAAAAAGGCCAGGTTATGGGGCACCTGGGTGGCTCAATGGTTTAAGCATCTGACTCTTGATCTCAGCTCAGATCTTGATCTCAGGGTCTCGAGTTCAGGCCCCCACATTGGGCTCCAAGCTGGGCATGGAGCCTTCTTAAAATCAATCGATCAATCAATAGGCCAGGTTAGAGATGAGAAATTTAATGAATGCAATTTAGCCATTTAACAGTTTAGAGAAGAAAAATTGCAGCCCTTCAATGAAGGCACAAAGTGCATCTTCCCATGCCCAGTGAAACCCACCCCATAGGGCACATTGCACCAGTAGCGGACATGTGGCCAAGAGCAACAAGAGAGGCAGGGTCTGGGGAGAAAGTTTGAGTCAGTTGTTGAAACAGGATCTAAATCCTGGGATCTTTATTGGGCATGCAGTCAGCTTCATACTGAAAAAGCAAATCCATGGGGCGCCTTGGTGGCTCAGTGGGTTAAAGCCTCTACCTTCGGCTCGGGTCATGATCCCAGGGTCTTGGGATCGAGCCCCATGTTGGACTCTCTGCTCCTCGGCGAGCCTGCTTCCCCGCCCCTCTCTCTCTGCTGCCTCTCTGCCTACTTGTGATCTCTGTCTGTCAAATAAATAAATAAAATCTTAAAAAAAAAAAAAGAAAATCCTTTCAATTCTTAACTGGAACATTTTGGCAAGCATCTTTATAATAAAACAGCCACTCAAGTTTATGAGAAACATGATAGCGAGGTAATGACTTTAAAAATAATATAAAGTAGGGTTGTGGGGGTCGGGGAGATGTGCTGGAAAGAGGAAATGGGGAAACAGCAATGTCACTGTTCTGTTTTTCCAGCCGGGTGTTTGTTATATCACTGCATTGCTTATGTATATCTGACATCAATTATTTTGTACATACCAAGTATTTCATAATTTTAAAAAGTGAACTCAGGCTTCCTCTCAACCTGCAGTCTCTGGGATTCCCCATCTTAGAGAATAATTCTATCTTCCACTCAGAAGCCTAGGGCTGCTTGGCTCCTCCCTTTTTCTCTCTCCCCTATTTACTCAAATACCGCCTCCTGGCCCTCTCTTGCCTTCGGGGTGTCTGTCCACCCTCCATAGACCAGAGCAGGCTGTTTTTATCTCCTTCTGAATGCTGCATCAGCTTCCTGACCACTCTTCCTGCTCCAGCTGCCACCCCCTTCCCTCCGCCAGTCCCTCCCTCTGCTGTGGCCATGATGACATTTCCCAGAGCAGACCTGCTCCTCCTCCTCCAGCTTAAACCCTGCAGCACCTCCCCACTGACCCTCGTCTGGCTGTTTACAAGGTCAAGTGTGCTCAGTCTCCACTCCCCTCTTCAGACTCATTTTCAGCCGTTCTGTGCCTCACTCCGCAAGCTCATCACTCAGGGATTTTCCTTGTTTCCTGTAATTCAACCACACTTTCGGACCAGAGGGTCTTCCTACCAATCCTTGTTCCTCTTCCCCTTCCCCCCACCCCATGCTCTAATTCTCTTTCGGTTCTATCCTAAATGTCATTTCCTCATCCCATTTTTCATTATTTTTTATTACTAATTACCAGCTGTGGTCTTTGAAAACTGCCCTAACCATCTCCCTCACTTCCTATATCCCAGACTTCCAGCCCAGTGCAGATCTCCAGGGAGCTCCAAGGCTGCCCAGGGGATGGCAGAGCCACAAGACGGAAGGAGCCTGGGCTCTTGCGTAACCGGGTGGAAGCCTGCCCTCCAATTGTTCCTCTCTCTATTGAAGATGCTGGTGTATTTGTTATCTGCTGTTGTATAAAAGTTATCCCAGAACTTTCAAAAAAAGAATATACTACCTCGCTGTTCCGTGCATTAGGCAGTTCAGAAGAAACAGAGCTAGGAAGTTCTGACTCACTGTGTCTCATGAGGTTTGCAGTCAAGATGTCAGCCAGAACTACCATCATTGGAAGGTTTGGTAGAGGCTGGAGGTTTGCAGGGGGTCCCCCTCTTTGTGGGCTCATTCACATGGCTGGGGGCTGCAGGGCCTCCATTGCACACCACATGGTCCTGTCCAGAGGGCTGCTTGCTTGTCTTCTTGCCATGGCATCTGGCTTCCCCCAGAGTGAGTTGACCCAAGACAGAGAGCACACAGGAAGCCAAGTCTCACAAGTCACGCCATCACTTTTGTTTGAATCTACTCATTAAAAGTGAATTACTGAGCCCAGTTCGCACTCAAGGAGAGGGGAATTGGGGCTACCTCTTGAAAAGAGGGGTATCAAGAACGCATGGATGTATCCTGGAAACGCCACACCCTGGCTGAACCCATTCGTCCATCTACGTGGTTCTTGCACCTGAGGAGAAGCAAGTCAGATAACCCGAGGGCTGTCTCTGGTCTCACTGTGACCTTGGGACGCAGGAGTCCCTGGGCACACACCTCCTGGAGTTCTTGTTTCTCTATTCAGATCCTGGTCCTTCCTTCTGAGATAACTGGTCGCCAACTTCTCCTCCCTCCTCCCACCTCCACACACATTCCCTTGTCCCGTTCCTGTATCTCCCTGAACCCACATCCATGCACACTTCCCACAGGGACAGAAAGATGGTCTCTCCTCCCTTCAGCCACTCGGGGTCCCCCTCATCTGTTCCACCTCCCCTCCACTTTTGATTTTCCAAAGTCAACACTTCCTGTGTGTTTCCTTGTTTATTAGTTGTCCATGGACTGGAAGCTCCAGGAGGACAGGTTTTGTTCACGAATATGTTCTCTACACTGAGCACAGGGCTGGCTCATAGTGGGCACTCGGTGAACACTTGTTGGGTAACTGGTTGATGAGCATTAAGGAGGCACGTGATCTGATGAGTCCTGGGTGTCATACGCAACTGATGAATTATTGAACACTACATCTGAAACTAACGAGGTACTCTATGTTGGCTAATTGAATTTCAGTTTAAAAAAATACTTGCTGGGGATGCCTGGGTGGCTCAGTTGGTTAAGCAGCTGCCTTCGGCTCGGGTCATAATCCCAGCGTCGTGGGATCGAGTCCCACATCGGGCTCTTTGCTCGGCGGGGAGCCTGCTTCTCTGTCTGCCATTCTGTCTGCCTGTGCTCTCTCCCTCTCTCTCTGACAAATAAATAAAATCTTTAAAAAAAAATACTTGCTGGATAAAGAAATGACTGAATCAGGGGAAGCAGGGGGACTCCATTCTCATGGTAAAGAGGTAGGAGGAAAATTATGGGTCCCAAATTTCCTGCACTGTGCAAGAAGGTTCATGAGGGCAGAAAGTGTGCTTTTGCTCCCTACTGAGTCCCCAGCACACAGCCCTGTGCCTGGCACATAACGGGCCCTACAAATGTGTGCTGATTGCCCAAGCTAGCAATTTATTGCCCCTAATAACTTTCTTTGTCTATAAAACACTTTCATAACAGTTGCTATCCCTGGACCTGTCCTTAGCCCAGTCCTATTCTATGTCCCTTTCATAGATGCCCTCAGGGTCTTGGTTCAGAGTTATGACATGGCCTCACACCTGGCCACCTGCCCCCTGCAGCGGGCAGAGACTTGGGCTCCCTGCCCCTGCTCTGCCTTCCAAGGACACTCAGGTTGTGTAGCCCAGCGGTGACTGCTCCCTGGTTTTGTCCAAAGACTGTGGATAATGAGTGAACCCCAGACACTGCTTGGAAGGAGGGGGTGGAAGTCACCACAGTTCGTGGGGAGAGTTGGGTGCAGACAGTGGGCGCTGTTGGATCACAAGAAGTGCTGGGGAGTGTTGGGAAACCAGACAATGTCCCAATGGTATCCTTAGTGTCCTAGCTTGGCCACTCTCCAGCAGGGTGTCTCTGACTAAGTTCTCTAGCCACTCTGAGCTTCAGCTTTCTCATCAATAAAATGGTAACTTAGGGCACCTGGCTGGTTCAGTCACTAGAGCATGCAACTCTTGAACTCGGGGTCATGAGTTCAAGCCCCACTTTGGGCTAAGAGTTTACTTCAGGAAAAAAATGGCAATTTGTCACGGGGATTGAGAAAATGGATATGTTGCAAAGTAAAGAGATGGGGAGGCCAACCTGGGTTTAAATCCTGACTTTGTCTTTCCCTATTAGCTGTACAAACCTCAGGCAATTTACCTAATCTTTCTGTACCTCAGTTTCCCCATCCATGACAGAGGCATGATAATAGTGCCTGGCTCATAGGATTGTGATGAGCCAAGCATACAGTCAGAGCTCAACACACGTGGGCTGTGTGATAATCCTTACAATTTACAACACACACACAGAGGAGTTATTTTTCGTATTCCAAACCCTGCCCTGACAGAGGTCCCAGACACAGGAGCAATGACAACATAGGGTCAGATGAGATTGTGCTCCCATTGGCTCAGGGCCATGGGCACCAAGAGGAGGGAGAGAGTCATTTGGGTTTACAGCCGATGCTTGAAAGTATCTCTGGAGGTGCACTAAGCATTTTCTGGGCAAACAGGAGGAGGAAAGCATCTCACACAAAGGGGGAACGAAAGAGAAGAAGGCTATGCTGAAGAGACAAAGCAGAGCATGAGGAATGAGGACAAGTTAAGTTTGGCCACCACACAAAGTACCTGAGGGACAGTGGGGGCAGCAGGCTGAGGCAGATCACCCGGGAATCCGAATGCCCAGGGTGGAAGGCCTTTGGCAGAGCAGGGAGCGGACGTGGGTGTAGCCATCTGGCTCACGTGGCATCCGTCCCAGCCTCCTCCCAGCTGCCTTCTTGGACTTGCAGAGGTTGGAATGAAGAAAAAAAAAAAAAGTTCCAGCTGTTTGCTGCAAGTTGCAATCACGTGAGACTTAACTCTGGAACCGAGTGAAATGGAGCCCCACCCTCAACCCCCTGCCAGCCCCAGGCATTCCTTCTGCCGGTGTGGCTCCAGCACAGACGTGTGGCTCTGGAACCCCTGCACTGTAGAGGCTTCCAAGTCCCCGGATGGCAGGGACACCTCACAGGGACAGTAGTGTAGGCACTGACTGGAACCCTGCCCAGGAAATGAGGTAGAACAATCCGAACAACAACAAAACAAAACAAAACAAACCCTCCAAAAACCCAAAAGACAAAAAAAAACCACACAAACATAAAAACAATCCCAATCCTCCAAGCAACTGCAGCCCCATGTCCGGGGCGGTCAGCTCCAAGTCAGTGCACATGCCCACCCATCTATGTATCCATCCAAACGAATGTCTAGTCACTCCAATATCCACTGAACTTTTGTGTCCCAGGCCCTGGACCTGGGGCTGGGAACGGCGAGACAAACCAGACATCATGCCCACTTTGGTTTTGGTTATCTGTTGCTGTGGAACAGACCCCCCTCAAACTGGAAGGTTTGCAACAATAACCAACCATGTGTTTCCTTACAATTTTGCCATTTGGGCAAGAGTGGAAAGCTCTTTCCTTGGGCACGTGGCAACATCTAGGGCGGCCCGTTATTTTCCCAGCAGAGGACGGGTTCGTCAGCAATCACTGAGAATTACAACGGGGGACAAGCAACCTCCAGCAAAACCACAAGCAAGTCCCTGACCCCAGGAGAGGACCACTCTTTTAAAGAGGAAAGGGGGGAGTGGGGGGTTACAAATTCAAAGTCCATTGGAGTAAATTGGGAGCTTGAAGTGCGGTCGCTTCTCAATGGTTGAGCTCCGTCTGTCGTTGGCTGGGCTGTTGCTGGGGCAAGAAGAAATTTCCCTTACCCTCGCTTGGACAGGATACTACAGGGGTAACCACTTGCGCCGTCCCCCTCTTCCGGTTGGGTCTGCGGTGGACAGCTAGCGCCGTGCGTGAGAGCTCCCCCTGCCGGCCTCCTGGCTCCATTCTCAGCGAGGTTTCCTTTTCTTAATTTTCACACCAGCGTGAGCTTAGTCTAGAAAAGAAACAGAATGTAATAAACGTATGTCAGATAAATGATGGGACAAATTCCTGAAATGTGCCTCTGAAGCCAATACCCAGCTGAACGGAGGAGTGGGCATGGCTTGTCAAGGAGTGCCAAGAATGTCTCATTTCAACACGTGTCCCAAGGAACAAAGCTAAATGCCCACAGAGCTGGGACAGATAATGAGCAGGAGTGACCTTGGCCGCTGGCCCCATCCAAGCAGCTGTAACCCGGAAGTGGGCCCGACGGGTCAAGTTTCCTGGAGGAGCCAGACATCCTTACTTCATTTTTTTTTTTTAATATTTTAAAGATTTTATTTAATTATTTGTCAGAGAGAGAGAGGGAGAGAGAGCGAGCACAGGCAGACAGAATGGCAGGCAGAGGCAGAGGGAGAAGCAGGCTCCCCGATGAGCAAGGAGCCCGATGTGGGGCTCGATCCCAGGATGCTGGGATCATGACCTGAGCCGAAGGCAGCTGCTTAACCAACTGAGCCACCCAGGCGTCCCCAGACATCCTTACTTCTTATACGAAATCTTACACATTTTAAGTGATGACAACTAATTGATAAAAAAATTGTCAGTGCCATGTGGGGCAAACAAAACTCAACCACGGGCCAGATGTGCCTATGGGTAGGCAGCTCAGGTCTCTGGTCTGAAGGCTGTTTGCCCTCCAGAATGCCAATGGTGCCCTCCTCCACGAAGTTTCAGGCTAACCCTGCCACGCAGCTCCCAGCAACCCAGGACTGCTGCTGCCTTTATTTTTAAAATCTTTTTCTGCTTATGAAAGGAATCCCCTTTCTTGGTGAAAAACTCAAACCTTACAGAAATTCCAAACACATCCCATAAAACAGACCTAATCCTCTCTCCACTTTCCACCCACGTAACCACCCGTCACAGTTGGTGAATATTCTTGCAGATATTTTCAGAGTAATTTTTTTTCAGTTCACAAAATTGAAATCTTACTGTATAACCATTTTACAATCTTTTTTCATAATAACATAGAATAGACCACTTTTTGTGGCACTGACATTGATGTAAACTCATCCTTCTTAATGCCTGCGTTTAGGAGACACAGTGGTCAAGGTGAATGTTTATGGAATCAGATAGACCCGCGTTCAAACCCTGTGTCCTACCACTTTGATTCCAAGTGACTGGTCCAATGGCTCAAGTTCTCTGAGCCTCAGTTTCCTCACCTATAAAATGAGAGAAGTAATGTCGTTTACCTTGCCAGGATGGGTTAGATGAATTTTAGTTACTACCGTAACCGTTCTGCTCTATGGTTATATAAATTTCATCATTGGCCTATTGATGGGCATGTAGGTTGTTTCTAAATTTTCTCTATTATAAACTGCACTTTGGGGAATTCTTTGTCAAGATGGATTCCTAGAATTGCTGGGTCATGGGGTATCTACATTTTTTTTTTTGACTCATTGAAATCCTCAAAATCATTTTATAAATAGTTATACAAGTAATAGATGAATATATTCTTTCATATGGTTTTAAGCTGCTCATAAGCCTGCAGGGTAAAACAGCCATCTCTCATCGCAACACTCCTCCCCCCATCCCATCTCCTTCTCTTTTCCCTAGAGATGTCCCCTTTATTTATTTTTCTTTTTTTCTTTAAGTAGGCTCCATGCCCAGCATGGAGCCCAACATGGGGCTTGAACTCACGACCCTGAAATCAAGGCCTGAGCTCAGATCAAGAGCCAGATGCTTAACAGACTGAGCCTCCCAGGCACCCCTTGGTGTCCCTTTTAAAAGTGTATTCTTTGTCAATAGGTGCATGTAATACATAATGTGTTTATAAATACACACACCGGGTTTATTTTTTCTTTATATCAATGAGGCCATACTTCTAACATTATTCTGGGAGTTACTTTTTAACCTAATAAAATGAGAAATTTTTCTGCATCAGGATATGGAGACTTACCTCATTCTTACTATGTAAAGAACTATTACAGGCTACAAAAAGAGAAAAATGTAGGAGTGCCTGGATGACTTAGTCAGTGGGACACATAACTCTTGATCTCAAGGTTGTGGTTTCGAGCCCCATGTGTGGTGTACAGATTGTTGAAAAATAAAATCTTTAAAAAAAAAATGTAGACACATCTATGTACCCTCCACCAGCTTAGGAAAGGAAGAGGGTTTTCTTTTCTTTTTTAAAATATTTTATTTATTTGGAGAGAGAGAGCAGGAGGGAGGGGCAAAGAGAGAGGGAGAGTAAGAAATCTCAAGCAGACTCCTCACTGAGTCTGCAGCCTGACGCGGGGTTTGAGTCCATGACCCTGAGATCATGACCTGAGCCAAACCAGCTGGATGCTCAACCAACTGAGCCATCCAGGAGCCCCATATTTGTTTGTCTATTTGTTTTTCTTTGTTTTTTTTTTAAGATTTTATTATTTATTTGACAGAGAGAGAGAGAGATCACAAGTAGGCAGAGAGGAAGGCAGAGAGAGAGGGGGAAGCAGGCTCTGCACTGAGTAGAGAGCCCAATGCGGGGTTCGATCCCAGGACCCTGAGACCATGACCTGAGCCGATGGCAGAGGGTTAACCCACTGAGCCACGCAGGCACCCCTGTTTGTTTGTTTTCTATCGTAATCTTTACACCCAACCTGGGGCTCGAACTCACAACCCCAAGGTCAAGAGTCACACACTCTTCCAACTGAACCATCCAGACGTCCCCACATATATGTACATTTTAAAATAAACTCTTAAATTCCATGAAAAAGTCTTTTGATTTAGATTGAAATTTTAGGTCAATTTGCAGGAGAGCTGAGATTTCCTGCCAGAAACGCACGAGGTACCAGTATCTCCACATCCTTGCTAACACTTGTCATGGTTGCTCTTTTTGTGTCTTTTCTATTGTAACCATCCTAACAAGTGTGAAGCGATCTCCTTGTGGTTTGGATTTGCATCTCCTTCATGTACCTATTGGCCATTTCTTCTCTGAAGAAATTTCTGTTCAATTCCTTTGCCATTTTTGAATTGTGTTGTCTTTTGAATTGAGTTTTAAGAATTCTTTTTATATGCTAGATACAAGTCTTTTATCAAATATATGATTTGCAAACATTTTTTTTCTTATTCTGTGAGTTGTCTCTTCAATTTCCTGATGGTTTCTTTTGAAGCACAAAAATTTTAAATTTTCATGATGTCCAATTTATCTGGTTTTCCTTACATTGCTGTGCTTTTGTTGTCATATCCAAGAAACCATTATCTAACCCAAGGTCATGAAGATTTATGCCTGATTTTTTTTTTTTCTAAGACTTTCATAGTTTTAGGTCTTACATTTAGGCCTTTGATCCATTTTGAGCTAATTTTTGGTATATGGCATGAGGTAGGGTTCCCAGCACCATTTGCTGACAAAACTAATTCTCCCCCACTGCATCATGTTGGCACCCTTGTTGATAATCAGTTGACTATAAATATTTGTGTTTATTTCTGGACTTTTAATTCTACTCCATTGCTTTATTTGTCTATCCTCTTATCAGTACTATATAATCTTGACTATTGTGGCTTGGTACTAAGTTTTAAAATCAGGAGGTATGAGTACTCCAGCCTTCTTCTTCCTCTTCAAGAGCGTTTTCTCTATTCTGGGTCTCATGCATTTGCAGACGAATTTGAAGATCACCTCGTCAATTTTTGCACTGAAGGCAACAGGGATTTTGACAGGGACTAGCTGAATTTTTAGATCAATTTTGAGGACTATGCCATCTAACAATATTAAGTCCTATAATCCATACATATGAGATGTTTCTCAATTTATTTAGATGTTTAATTTCTATCAATAATATTTTGTAAAAAATAATAATAATATTTTGTAATATTCAGTGTACCAGTCTTACACTTCTCTTGTTCAGTTTATTTATAAGGATTTTATTCTTTTTGGTGCATTGTGAATGGAATTTTGTTGATCTCATTTGTGGATTGTTCATTGCTAGTGAATAAAACTACAATTGATTTTTGCACATTGGTTTCTATCCTGCAAACTTGAGGAACTCATTTACTAACTCTAACAGTTTTTTGATGGATTCCTTAGGATTTTCTACATACAAGATCCTGTCATTTGCAAATAGAGATACTTTTATTTCTTCCTTTCCAACTAGATGGTTTTTATTTATTTTCTTGTCTAAATACCCTGACTAAAACTTTCAGTATAATACCGAATAGAAGCGACAAGTGTGGACATTTTTTTCTTGTATCCAGTCTTAGAGGGAAAGCGCTCAGTCTCTTACCATTATTGTAATGTTAGCTTGCATTTTTCATACATGCCATTTATACGGTTCAGGAAGTCCTAACAGATTTCTGGCTTTGGTTTTTTTTTTTTTTTAAAGATTTTATTGATTTGAGGGACACCTGGATAGCTCAGTGGGTTAAGCCTCTGCCTTCAGCTCAGGTCATAATCTCAAGGCCATGGGATGGAGCCCCGCATCTGGCCCTCTGCTTAGCAGGGAGCCTGCTTCCCCACCCCCCACCTGCCTCTCTGCCTACTTGTTCTCTTTCTGTGTGTGTCAAATAAATAAATTTAAAAAAATTTTTTTTAAGATTTTATTTATTTGAGTGAGAGACAGAGTGCGGATGGCGGAGAGGCAGAGGGAGAGGGAGAAGCAGACTCCCTGCTGAGCTGGGAGCATGACTCCAGGCTCTATCCCAGGACCCTGAGATCATAACTTGAGCCGAGGTCAGATGCTTAACCAACTGAGCCACTCAGGTGCCCTCCATTGGGCTCCTTGCTCAGTGGGGAGTCTGCTTTTCCCTCTCCCTCTGCCCCTCCCCCCAGCTCATTCAATAACAGAGGTGCTAGGGTGATCCTTTTAGACCTACGTAGAGGGCACGCCACCTCTACTCAGCATCCCCCAATGGCTCCTCCTGTCATTCAGAGTAAAAGCCAAAGTCCTTATAATGGCTAATGCCATCTGGTTCTTCCTCCTCCCACTTACCCTTTTGCTATTTCCACTCCAGCCGTACTCGCCTCCTCCCAACAACCCGGGACAGGTCCACTCTTCACCAGCTGTGACTCTTTACCCAGGGGTCCCTTTGGCTCATGCCCCTTCCTCCTTCAAGTCTTTGTTTAGCTTCTCACTTACACTGCAACCTGCTTCAAGAACCCCCACCACACTCCTGATCCCCTTCATTCCCCTCTTTTTTTGCCTACAGCTCTTATTACCTACTTATTACCTCCCAACACAGTAGCAAATTCCCTTATATCATGTATCTGATTTAGCATCCATCACACCCACCAGGGTAAAACTTCACAAAGGCAGAGATTGTCATTTTGTTCACTGATATCCTGAGTTCCTAGAACAGGCTGCATCCGACAGGTTTGCAGACAACTGAATAAATGATTTAATTACCAGTTTGGGTGTGGGGACAGATGGGAAAGGGAGAGGGTGAACAAGATGCCCAGGTTTCTGAAGCCAGGGCAGGGGTGGAGGACTACGAACACCAAAATTAAAAAAAAAAAAAAAAAAAAAAGATATTTCAGCTGGAGACCAGACCTGGGAGTCATCAGCACCTGGGTGGGAGTATGGAGTCCACAGGAGCAGAGGGCATTATGTAGAGAAAACAGACAGAAGGGACCAATATGGACACCAATATCTAGGACAGACGAGATAGGAGAGAGGAGAGGGTCGGATGCACAGCCAGAAAGAAAAGCAGAGGCCTGTGGGATCACAGAATCTCAGGTATGAGACTTCTTGGGAGAGAGGTCGAGTCAGGCAAGAAGGGAAAGTTGACCGCTGGATGCAGTCACCAGAAAGTAACACATGGCCTTGTTGGGGAGCCAACTCTGTAACAGGTTACAGGCTAAACTTGTCAGGCCAATTCAGGAGGTGATGAAGGTGGCTGAGGCCAACAGGATGGGAATTTAGCGTCAGACAGACCCCAACGCCAATCCGGGAACAGGTCTTGTTAAACCTCTGAACCTCCATTAAGAATGGAGAATGGCACCTCGTAGCCCATACGCTTTGGTGACTGATTGCTACACGAGACAGAAGAAATGCAAGATACAAATTGGGTGTACTGGCTTCATTCTGTCAATGAGCAGACTGGCTTGGCTGTGATTGAAACACAAACTGAAATAATGCGCAGCCCAAGATCCGTGGTAGCTGCGGTTACGGCCGGGGAGCGGACAATACAAGGCAGAGCTGTACGCACAGGGAAACTGAAGTCGAACCCTTTGCATAGAACACTCTTCCAAATCAGCCGGTGTTAAAGATCTGCCTTCTTAGTCCTAGACACAACAGCTTGCGCCTCTCTTTTGTGGCGCAGCAAACGTTCCCCTTGGGCAGACACAGATCACCCGCTCACGGACTGTGCACCCCTCCACCCCACCCCTCCCAGCCAGCTGTCCGCCCACCCGGCTTGGACCTAGACCTAGGCAACGCTGCCTTTAGTACCTAGCAACCACTCACCTGCTACGCTCTCTCCATAGGCCGGCCAGTCTCCTTCCTTTTTCTTATTGGTCCGCGTAACTCTATCTCGGCCAATTAGCAGCAGCCAAGGGGACCCAACACACTCCCACACAATTTGGGGGTGATCATGGAGGAGCAAGTTTTTCTTTTCTGAACCTAGTTCTCCAGGAAAGCATCTGATTTGCTGTGAAATCTTCTGGAGTGAGACTCTAAGACATTTTATTTCTCTTAAGCCCGTAATGTCTGTCCCTGGCACACTCCCCCCCCTCCAAATGGTACGGCCCGCACAAAGCCCCACCTTCCTCCCCTCCCTGAGAGCCCGAGTCCTCCTCTAGGTTGAGTCCACTCAGAGACGGAGACGATACCATCTGGGACTAACAGTCGGGGGGACTCCAGCCACCTGCCGGGCTGCCCTATTCCTCTGCGACCACCTCTCGCATCTCTTGCTCCGGCCGTGGGCGCGACGCCTGGGTACAGTGGTGGGACCACCGCTGTCGGCCCCACGGAGGGTGCACGTTGCGGCCAACGGAAGGGTGCACTTGGTACGACCCACTCGGCGCCACGCCGGAAGTGAGGTGTCTCACTCCCGAAGTTCCGGCTCGTAGGGGGTGGGCTGTGTTGTTAACCGGGGCCGCCTCCGCAGTCGCGGGGATCGAGCTGGCTCGCGGAGGTGGGCTCCTGGTGAGTCGGCCGGGATCGGGCCCGGGTTGTGGTTGGGAGTCGGGACCTGGGCCCTCCCCTTGAGGGCTCCGGGGTCGGCGCGCCCCCTAAGCCCCGCTCGCGGCTTGTCAGCTGGTCGTGGACCTCAGGCGCCCGCTCTTCAGAGGCCGGGCCCCGCCTGCGACGCTCGCAGCTCCTGGCGATCACAGGTGCGGGGGCGCCCCGGGTCCCTCTCCGTGTCGCCGCTGCATCCCGGCGATCGGCCGTTTCTCCGCTGCCCCCGAGTGGACACTGCCCCGGGGGTTGGGGGGACGCCAGGGTTCCAGGCTGACGTATCCTGCCCGCTCCCGCGGGGCGCGCGTGCCGCTGCCCACCCTGGCCGAGCTGTCACCGGCGCTGTCGCCTGCCCACCTGCGCCCCCCAGCGCCTGGCTTCTCCCGATCCAGGCGGCACGTTCCTGCTTCTGGAGGTTTCTGCGTGTGCATCCTCCCCATCATCTTCACTTTAGAGGCCGTGGTAGCGGTTCCCTCTCCTGCAGCACGTTTGCTTCTCCTCGTGCCTCCCTAGAGGCGGCGGCTTGGCAGGCGGCGTGGAAAGCCCTAGATTTGAAACAAGACTGACCCAGGCTCCAGACCTTGCGTCAGTGGGCTCGCTTAACCCCCCTTGAGCCTCCATTTTCTTATTTGTAAAATGGGGGCGCGTATGCTGTTCTTGAGGTCATGATTGTGAGGGTGAGGCGAGGCGGGGTTTTTTGTGGGTTTTTTTTTTTTTTTTTTTTTTTCACTCCTATTTGGTGACATTGCGTGTCGGGCAGGGGGCTGGGTTTGCACGGTGTACGCATCACACAGGTGATTCCTTCCCTTTCCCCACGCAGGTCTCCAGGCCAGGGCAATGTTTCGCACCGCAGTGATGATGGCGGCCAGCCTGGCGCTGACCGGGGCCGTGGTGGCTCATGCCTACTACCTCAAGCACCAGTTCTACCCCACTGTGGTGTACTTGACCAAGTCCAGCCCCAGCATGGCAGTGAGTTCCGGGCTCAGGGTGGGGGGGGGAATCTCCCTGGGTGGGGAGGCGGAGTCTGCTTGAGGCAGGGGCGGAGTTAGAGGTCAGGTAAGTGGGAGAAAGGCCAAATAGCCCGCTAGCTGCCTGCCTTTGAATTAATTGGGATGGGAACATTGGGGGGGGTTCCCGAATGAGGAGCCCCAGACATAGCAGAGCAGAAAGTGACCTCAAACCATAGTTTCTTCTCACTCCTAGGTCCTCTACATCCAGGCCTTTGTCCTTGTCTTTCTCTTGGGCAAAGTGATGGGCAAGGTGTTCTTTGGACAGCTGAGGGCAGCAGAGATGGAGGTAAGACGTTTTTGACTCCAAAAGCGAGGGGCAGGGAGCTGGACAAGCAGAGTGTCTTGAGGTCCTCATCATTCCTTGTCCACCCCCCAGCACCTTCTGGAACGTTCCTGGTATGCTGTCACTGAGACTTGTCTGGCCTTCACCGTCTTTCGGGACGACTTCAGCCCCCGCTTTGTTGCACTCTTCACCCTCCTTCTCTTCCTCAAGTGTTTTCACTGGCTGGCTGAGGACCGTGTGGACTTTGTGAGTTGGGTCGAGGGCGTTCTCCAGAGCAAATGGGAGCCAGGGATTGGCTTGGTGGGTGGGCTTGGGCAGTGAAGTCCGGGTTGGGGATGTGGGGTAAGCCCCGGCTTTCCTGATGGGCCCCCTTTCTGCTCTGCCTCAGATGGAGCGCAGCCCCAATATTTCCTGGCTCTTTCACTGCCGCATTGTCTGTGAGTGAGATCCCTGGGAGGGGAGGGGAGGGAGCTGGAGGGACGAGAGGCTCCGTGGACGATCAGAACATGACAAGTCACTAACCGTGGTCCTGTACCCTAGAGCACAGGCATCCCCCTTGACCCACAGCTGTACAGGAAAGATAAATTGGGAAGTTAATTTGCATCATCTCTGTCCTGTTCCACCCCAGGGCTCCTCAGCTGCCCAGCCCCGCAGCCCTTGGCCTCCTCACCTGGAGCTTGGGCCGCTCTAATACCCTCCTAGGCAAAACTGCAGTTCCCAGGGGGCTGGGGTCGGTGGAGTGTGGCGCCTGACTAGATGGCGAGGGCCATGGTGGGCCGGAGGGTGGGGTCTTAAAGCAGGAGGTGGCCATCAGGCCCGGTGCTGACCCCACCAACCCCCCATTTGGGGGGTCCCCACAGCCCTCATGTTCCTCCTGGGTACCCTGGACTTCCTCTTCGTCAGCCACGCCTATCACAGCATCCTGACCCGCGGGGCCTCTGTGCAGCTGGTGTTTGGCTTTGAGGTAAAACCGCCTGAGGTAGCACCGAACGTACCTCGAATAACCCAACAAACCCCTCCTGAGCACCTGTTCTGGGTCCGGGCTGGCCATCCGTCGGCATCAGCTCCCGCCTTGTACACACGCACACCCAGGAGAGCAGGAAAGTGCGGAGGGAGGCGCGTGGGGAGGAGCAGCTCCAACCTGGAGCCCTGGGAGGGCCTCCTGGACGTGGTGGCCCGAGGAGTGGGCTGCTGCCTGCCACAGGAATGAGCTTGACCAACAGCGGGGTGAGGAGGGGTGCTCGGTGCCAACGTTCCCACTGGTTGAGCGCTCACTTGGACGCTAGACCCTGTGCCGAGCACTTGACCTGTGGCTTTTCATCGGCAAAGGAATGTCGTTAGAAAGGGACAGTTAAGGGGCGCCTGGGTGGCTCAGTGGGTTAAAGCCTCTGCCTTCGGCTCAGGTCATGGTCCCAGGCTGCTGGGATCAAGCCCCAAATCCGGCTCTCTGCTCATCATGGAGCCTGCTCCCCCCACCCTCTGCCTGTCTCTCTGCCTACTTGTGATCTCTGTCAAATAAATGAATAAAATCTTAGAAAAAAAAAAAAAAAAGAAAGGGACAGTTAATTCTGTCATTGGACGGACAGGCTGCCAGGGTTGGAGAGGTCTGGTGAGTCACCAGAAGTCCCAGCAGCCCGGGAGTGGAGGAGCTGAGGGGTGACGCGTCCCTGTCCATCCCTGCACCCTGCCCTGCGGATGCCCGGCCCTAGCCGAATGTGGCTGCCGCCAGGGGGCGCCGTGTGCTGACGGCCCCCTCCTCCCGCAGTACGCCATCCTGATGACTATGGTCCTCACCATCTTCATCAAGTATGTCCTGCACTCCGTGGACCTCCAGAGCGAGAACCCCTGGGACAATAAGGCCGTGTACATGCTCTACACGGAGCTGTTCACAGGTGAGAAGAGCCTGGGCCTCCTGGACCTGGACCGGCGTCCCCAGCCCTGCCTCCCAGGCCCTGTGACTGCTGCTCTCTGCACTTCTCCTTGCCCCCAGGCTTCATCAAGGTTTTGCTGTACATGGCTTTCATGACTATCATGATCAAGGTGCACACGTTCCCTCTCTTTGCCATCCGGCCCATGTACCTGGCCATGAGGTAAGCCCAGCCCAGCCCTCCCTGCCCCCGACCCACACCTGATCCTCTGCCCCCCCTCACCCAGCCAGCGTTCACCGCACCTGGTCTTGCAGGCAGTTCAAGAAGGCTGTGACGGATGCCATCATGTCCCGCCGCGCCATCCGTAACATGAACACACTGTAAGTGGGCTGGACTGGCTGCTGTCCCGAGCTCTGCCCCTGGTTCCCCCGACTCCGCCTCTGGTCTTGACCTAACCTTGGCCTGTCCTCACTAGGTATCCAGATGCCACCCCAGAGGAACTCCAGGCGATGGACAACGTGTGCATCATCTGCCGAGAAGAGATGGTGACGGGGGCCAAGAGACTGCCCTGCAATCACATTTTCCACACCAGGTGGGGGGGGTGCCCAGGGAGCCTGACATTGGGGGAGAGGCTCTGGAAGGCTCTGGAAGGCTGCCCCCCGGGGATCTGCGGACCATCGCCTTATCTTCGTCCCCCTAGCTGCCTGCGCTCCTGGTTCCAGCGGCAGCAGACCTGCCCCACCTGCCGCATGGACGTTCTCCGGGCATCACTGCCGACCCAGTCACCTGCGCCCCCGGAGCCTGCTGAGCAGGGGCCACAGCCGGCCGCTCACCCCCCACCACTCCTGCCGCAGCCCCCCAACTGTGAGTGGCCCCCTCATTTGGCCATTCAGCACACCCTGTTCTGAGCTGGGTATGGGAAACAGGAGGTGAATCAGACTCCCTGTCCTCCAGGAACTCAGTCTGGGCAGGGAAGGGGGTCATAGGAAGAGACATCAAATGGCTTGTAGTCATGGGTCATCAGTGCTGGAAGGGGGTCATAGGAAGAGACATCAAATGGCTCGTAGTCATGGGTCATCAGTGCTGAGTTCAGACGGGCCCTTGGGAGCAAAGACAGGGTTCCTAACAGCCCCGCGGGTGGGACTTGCATCTGTCTCACTTGGATCTTCTCTCACTATCCTGTTCTCTCTCTGCAGTCCCCCAGGGCCTCCTGCCTCCCTTCCCTCCAGGCATGTTCCCGCTGTGGCCCCCGATGGGCCCCTTCCCACCTGTCCCACCTCCCCCCAGCTCAGGAGAGGCTGGGGCCCCTCCGTCCACCGGTGCAGGTGAGTCTTTCCAGGACTGCGACAGCCAAGGGGTGGGAGGAATGGAAGCGGAGGCCTCTTTTAACACTCTCCAAACTGTTCTTACCCTTCAGCAGCCCTTCCTCGGCCCAGTGCAGCCGCCACAACCACAGGGGCTGCTGCGGCCCCGGCCCCAGCCCCTGGCTCCGCCCCCGCCCCCGAAGGCGGCGCCGCCCCAGGCTTCCCCTTCCCTCCCCCCTGGATGGGCGTGCCGCTGCCTCCGCCTTTTGGTAAGCCGGGCCACAGGCGGGGTTGATGGGGAGGAGGGGTCGGTGGGACCCAGGCTGAGCCTCGGCCTCTCTCCAGCCTTCCCCCCCATGCCCGTGCCCCCCGCGGGCTTTGCGGGGCTGACGCCGGAGGAGCTGCGGGCTCTGGAAGGCCACGAGCGGCAGCACCTGGAGGCCCGGCTGCAGAGCCTGCGCAACATCCACACGCTGCTGGACGCCGCGATGCTGCAGATCAACCAGTACCTCACCGTGCTCGCCTCCCTGGGGTACGTCCGCGCCCGTCACGGAGGGCCCCCAGCCGGGGTTGCCTCGGCCCACCTATCAGTAGGCAGACCAGGGGCTCCAGGTTCTCAAGGCCTCTGCCCTCTTGCTGCAGAAGGCCTGCCTGGGTCTCAGGAGGGCTGACGGTTAGTAGAGCGTGGACTTCAAGTGCCGTTCTTTCAGGTTTTTCTAAAATTGGACGACTCCTAATTCTCAGTGCTTTCGTTCATCAGGGGGCCCTTCTCACAAGTGGTGACCCTGTGCCTTAGAACCACTGGCCCTGATCTGAGTCAGCAAATATAAAGGCCCCTAGAACCACCCCGCCCTAAGTTCAAGTCCTGGTCACACCACTCACTTGCCTGGAGACCACTATCGCCTTATTTTAATAAGTCCCGCCCATAGGTCACGTGCAGAGTGCCCAGCATGGGGTGGGGGGACCGCACAGGCTTGGCGGGGTGCTGGAGTCAGAGATTTGAGTGGGTTTTTTTTTTTTATTTTTTTTTTATAGATTTTTTTTTTTTTTTTAAGATTTTATTTGTCAGAGAGAGAGAGAGAGGGAGAGAGAGCAAGCACAGGCAGACAGAATGGCAGGCAGAGGCAGAGGGAGAAGCAGGCTCCCCGATGAGCAAGGAGCCCGATGTGGGACTCGATCCCAGGACGCTGGGATCATGACCTGAGCGGAAGGCAGCTGCCCAACCAACTGAGCCACCCAGGCGTCCCTGAGTGGGGTTTTATTCAGGGGAAAGTCTGCGGGTGTCCCTTGGAGCCTGGCACCCCGCAGTCTCAGAACGAACAATGCCACCACCAGTGCTCGCATGCAGGTGGCTTATGGCCGCTCTGTGGTGTGGGCCCACGAGGACTCCCACAGCATGTGTTCGCCTGTGTCTGCTGTTCCCTTGGGCCCCAGACGTCCTTCAGCGCTGATGCTACCCTACAGGGCTTATAAGGGGCAGACAAATCTGCCCAGTTGTGCCAGGATGTCAAGTCCTCACCTGCCCCTTCTCCTTCTCTTCTCAGACCCCCCCGACCTGCTGCCTCAGTCAGCCCCACTGAGGAGACTGCCCCGGCGGTGGTCACTGCTGCCTCCCCCACCAGCATCCCCAGCTCTGAGGCCACCACCCCCTCCCCTGGAGCCTCCCCACCAGCCCCTGAGCCTGAAAAGCCTCCAGGTAGTCTCGGTCAGCCTGGGGGTTGGGATGGGGAGTGGGGAAGGAACTTCTCTCGGTTCCACTTCTGAACTCTGTCCCCAGCTCCTGAGTCACTGGGCACGGAGGAGCTGCCTGAGGACGGGGAGCCTGATGCAGCAGAGCTCCGCCGCCGCCGCCTGCAGAAGCTGGAGTCCCCTGTTGCCCACTGACACTACCCCAGTCCTCCCCCTGCCTCCACTCTCTCGGGCAGCCCTTGCTGTAACACGTCCTGCCACCAAGTGCCCGCTCCCTCTCCGTGTGCACCAGGGAGTAACGACCCCCAGCTCTGAGAGAAAGGAGGAGGCATCCCCTAGGCCAAGTGGAAAGACGCCTGAGGCCCCAGTTGACTCCAGCCCTTCCAGTCCCGGGCAGCCATGGGGATCTTGGGTCCATTCCAGCCTCCCTCACCCCCCCTTCAGCCTGTTCTGCTGGGGCCGTGAAGGCAGGAAGGCAGTCTCTGAGAAGCCCTCTCCCCCTCCCCCCTCTCTGGGAGAAGGGGCAGCCCCTCCAAGGCCCACCTGTGTGTGTGTGTGTGTGTGTGTTTGTGTGTTTGTGAAGTCGCTTCTGTGCTAAACAGTATTAGCGCCCCGATCCCATGTGGGAACTTAAGGGGCTGGAGGCAGGCCAGGAACTTGCTCCCTGGGCCACCCACCAAGATTGGTACTGCTGTCCCTTTTCTTATGCTAAACTCCCTAGAGGCCCTTCGTGATGGTGGCTGTGTCACTCATGCCCTGTGGTGTTTCCGTGTCTTACTGGCAACCGCCCAGCTCAGGGAGAGGCCTGTCAGAGGAGCAGGGGGGCAGCACTGAGATGCCCTGCCCCTCTCCCCAGGGCCCCTTCTCCCTGCGGTCTATCAAGTGAGACCATTCCTGATCTCACCCAGCAACCACTGCCCAGCCTTACGCCAGGCTGAGGGCCCGTGCGTCCGCTCCTGAACCACTGCAGGCCCCAGAATCTGTGGAAGCCGCTTCTGGACTCACAGAATGTCTCTCGGGTTCAGAAGAATTGGAACTACTTCCCTGCTGTTGTCTTTTGGCTTAAATTTTGTCTTTGAACTTGAATGCTTGACCCTAGGAAAGAGGAGCAGGAGTGTCTGGCTCCTGGTCTTTCCAGTTTAGAAAAGGCACTGGGCCAGGTAGGGACCACAGGAGCTGAGGCCGGCCTGCCCTTGTCTTTTTTTTCCCCTCAGTTCTGTGTTACAAGAGTTGCTGGAGACCGTTTCAGATGATTATTTAATTTGTAAATATTGTACAAATTTTAATAGCTTAAATTGTATATACAGCCAAATAAAGACTCGCCTTAGTGACTGGTAGAGCTGGGTTTCATGGGAACAGCATGCCAGGCTGCTGCTGCTTGCTTGGGCTGTCGACTTGAGAATCCCCAGGGGCATGGGTTTCGTTAGACAAGTCATTAACTGTTACGGAGCTATCCCCATTTTCCATATGAAGAAACTGAGCCCCAGAGAAATTCAATTCCCTGCCTTAAAGGACAAGTAGGGGAGCCAGGCTTTGAGGGTGGGAACTCAGGCCTCTGACCTTTGTAACTCCCTAGGATGGGGCAAGTGTGAAGGTTCATTGGCTGGGGGGTGGGACGGGATGGCAGGGGCAAAAGGCCAGCATCTTTCTTCCTGCAGAGCCCCTGTCTAGCCTTGATACCAGGCCACCAGGGAAGGCAGGCTGGCTCTGCCCGACTGCTGGGAGCTCCAGAGCACCCCCTTGTGGACGCACCAACTCAAGCTAATCACTCAGCATCCCGGAGCTGGAGATGCAGTCACGCCCAACTCTCCCAAGAATGGAGCCCAGGCAAGGGGCCTTCTACTTCTCCACGGGTAAAAGGAATGAGTTCAGGGGCTGACCAGGGCCCTCTATGCCTATGCCCCGTGGTGACTTTACTCGGAGCTGAAGACCTCCGGGAACCACGCCCAAGTCCTGTGTGTTCTCCACAGCCGCCACCGAACCAGGTCTGGCCCAGAGCAAGGGCTTGAGAGCTCTACAGCAGTGAGGGTGTGAAGGCCAAGGAAGACACGTTCTCAGTGGGTCTACTCTGCGCTACCCGCCCCTCAACTGGGTTGGGCTGTTACTTCCACCAGTCAACAACCTCCAGAATCTGAACAGTGAGCCCAGTGAGCTCCACCAGAGGCAGGGGCCCCACCGGCAGGCAGCTCTCCCCACTGCGGGCATCTGTGGAGAGGGTCACGTTCCCCCTCAATGTGAGCGAGGCCTGCTCTGAAGCCCTTTAGCCTGGCTGCGCCCTGCCCAAGCTCTTAGCCCTGGCATTTATACCTTCTGTCCTAGTTGCTCCAACAGCCACCTCACTCCTCCCGAGACCCCACCCCCCCAGACTCTAGTCTGGTGGGGATGCTATCATGCAGGCTGCTTGGCTGGGCCTCAGAAGCCCTTCTCCAGGAGCCAGGCTTTGAGTTGCTGGTCGAAGTAGCCCTTGACGCGCAGGGTACCTGTCACCTCATTGACCTGGGTGACCGGTGTCTTCCCCAGCAGTGGACTCAGAAAATCTTCCACATCTTTCTGCAGGGCCTGAGGGGGAGAGGGAGGACGATGACACATCAAGCCTGGTCAGACAATCCCCTCTTATAAGACTCCCATCCCTCCAGCCCCGAAAGGGTTAGTATCAGCCCCCAACCCATGTCCTCACTTACCCAGATGTCCCCCTCCACCTTCCGGATGACAGTCATCTGGCGGTTGCCATGTGTGATGTCCTTGTAGACAGGGATGTTGTGCATTCGAGAGCGCCGCACCAAGTAGGGCAGGTTGGGTGGGGGGTCTGTTACATGCAAGAACAGTGAGAAGCCAAATATCCCCAGGCTTTATGCCCCCTCAGCTGATGCCCTTCCCCAGTGTACAGAGAAATCAGTGCACCCGATGGTAAAGCCACCTCTTGATCTCAGGTCAGAACAACGGCTCTTTCCCTAAACTGAAGCCAAGACCAGCTGCTTTGCCCTGGTAACCTCCCAGGCCTAGCACAGGGCCTGGCAGTAGAAGATGCTCAAGAAGAAACGAAGTTAGAGCCATGCCTCCCTGTATCTTTAGGTCCCCATCTGGGGCCAATCTTTGCACTTCTCCCCTGGGTCAGGGAGGCTAATAGCAATCTCTGACACAAAGAAATGGGGATTTACAGCACTGAACACCTGCCTACCACATGCTGGGCTCTGTATTAAGTGTTTTATGTACCAAGCAGATTATCTCCATCTTGCTGAAACTCCATATGGGAGAAGCTAAGTGACCAACTCGTGATCACACTGGCAATGAACAGCAGAGCCAAATTTGAACCCAGAAATGCCCAACTCCCAAGCTGTGTTCTCAAAGATGGTACAAGGTCTACTACTGGGGTGGGAGTGGGGGTCCCAACTCTTAGGTCTTCTCTCTATGCTTCACTTCTCCGGAATGGGAAGACTTCATCCCAACAGTGTGGATGGATGGGTACCAGTAAAATAGGGCTGCCTTCCCAGGCCCTTCCTTTAACACGAGACAGATGCTAAGCCCTGAGACACCTCTACACGAGTCCTGAACCCACTGGGGAATCCAGAGCCTCAATTGGGGAGGTAGACCAGTAGGGAGAGGAAGGTTTCCCCCTATAAACCTCAAGCCATCCCGATCGCCCAGCTCACCTCTGGGTGGCTGCCAACCACTGGGAGTGGGATAGTGTTCATGCTTCGGTGGCTTTGGGATGCTGGTAGGGGGTAACAGGCGCTCCACAAAATGGTATTCATCCACAGACTCCACAAAGCTGGGGTAATCAGGAGGCTCCTGGGTTTGGCTCTGAGGCCAAAAACAAAAACAAACAACAAACAACTATGAGCCCACCCACTACACACCCACCCATCAAAGGAGAGGTCACAAGTAGGCAGAGAGGCCGGCAGAGAGAGAGGGAGGGAAGCAGATTCCCCGCTGAGCAGAGAACCCGATGCGATGCCGGGCTGGATCCCAGGACCCTGGGATCATGACCTGAGCCGAAGGCAGAGGCTTTAGCCCACTGAGCCACCCAGGTGCCCCAAATAAATAAATAAATAAATAAAATCTTGGAAAAAAAAATGTCAATTTACTGTAAGTCTGACCGACTAAAATTTTTCAGTATTTTTTAAAGCTTCCTCTAAACGTTCTACTGAAATATTCTAGTTCTGGATTAGGCACTTTCAGCAATCGTGATAATCCCACTCACAATCACCGGATGTGACCCTCGCTTACCTGGAACATTCTGGCCTCATATAAACACCCCCAGGCAATGGATGGACTAAATGTATTACGGGTATTTTGACTGAATTCTTACAATGGCACAAGTTAGGTATTTTACTACCCCCTTTTTCCATGTAGGAAAAATTAAGACATTAACAAACCATCTACCTAAGGTAACTTTCCGCAAACTGTCCTCCCATTCTCCAGCCTGAAGAATCTTTTTGGACACTTTTCCCAAAAGATACCCTGGAGTCCTGATAGGCCCGGGGTTACGAGAAAAGGGAAGCAGATTGGAGTGGACTGTATATCATGAACTCTAGGTTCCCATTACTGTCGCCAATAATCTGGGGCCGACCCCTACCCTGTGGAACGTTATCCCTTTTAAAAAATTAGCCGGAGTCGATGGGCAGCCCCTCCCAGTTCTGACTAACCCAAATGGTCCACCAATCAGGTTCTAAGCCCCAAACACCGAGGCGCACTACAGGTCTTGCACCTTGCCTCTATCTCGTATCTGAGCTCCAGGGTTACAGGAGTAACAGTGAGACTCAACGCAGCACTCTACTCCCCATCTCCAGGCTCAGCGTTCTCACCAGCTGCCGTAGCCCGCAGCCCCGCTGGACGCCGGTTCTCCATCCTCTCAGCGTAGCGCGGAACATGGCCGCTGCCATCTTGAACTTCTCCCGTCCACCGGTCTTCTGCGCGCGCAACCGGCCAGGTCCCTCCCCTTCGTGGGCGCGCTCCCGGGACCGAAAGAACGCTTGCGCAAAGCGTAAAGAGGCGGAGCTAGAACTGCTGTGGGCGGTACAAAAGCCAAAGGCTCTAGCGGTCGCCCAGCAGTGACGTGGCACGCAGCAGGCGGTGTGGACGTGCGCGCCCCTGCTTCTTCCTCTTTCTCGACTCCATCTTCGCGGGAGCGGCTACGGTGCCCGCGGTTCAGGTAAGATTTGGGTCACCGCTGGATCTGGAGAGCCTAGTAGTAGGTGGGCCGCGAAGTCAGAGGGCGCGGGAAAAACAGGGGGAGAGGGTGTGTTCTGAGGGCCAGCTTCCGGTCCCCACCCGACCTCCCTGGCAGGCCCGGCCTTACCCACGTGAGATTCCGCGACCACCTATATTCCAGCGCGATCGGTGCCGGCCCGCTGCCTTCCCCCGACCCCCTTTCTCCCAGAACATTCTTCTCTTACGAGCCATTCTTTCGTCAGTCGCCAACATGCAGCTCTTCGTCCACGCCCAGGAGCTACACACCCTCGAGGTGACCGGCCAGGAGACGGTCGCCCAGATCAAGGTAAGGCTGCGTGGTACTTCCTGGGCACCGTCCTTTTGTGTTCTTCAGTCTCGCTCCGCGGGAACGCTGATGAGCCTTATTTTACCGTAGGCTCGTGTAGCCTCGCTGGAGGGCATCGCTCCTGAAGATCAAGTCGTACTCCTGGCAGGCACGCCCCTGGAGGATGAGGCTACCCTAGGTCAGTGTGGAGTGGAGGCACTGACCACCCTGAAAGTAGCCGGCCGCATGCTTGGAGGTGAGTTGGGGAGCATTGTACTTTGAAATGGCTGTAAACTTATAATACGAGTGTAGGGTGTGGGGTTCAGTGTCCTAACCCCAGGGTGGTGGTTCCTGTTTATCTTCCTCATTAAGAGGTCCATGGGAGACTGAGCCGGAGCCTAGCTCTGTTTCAATTACTTATTAGCCCCTTGTTTGCTCACTGAAATGAAGTCCGACTGGATTTCTCAAGGTGCTTTTCAGTTCTTGTTTAAAGTCGGGCTGGAAGATACTGAAGTGAAACCCTGGAACATATTGTACTAAACACTCTTGGTCAGAGGTCATATCTCTGCACCTTTGTTCTCAGCTCCTGTTGGTCCCTGTTTATTTTTAAAGGCTTGAGTTGAGGAAGAAAGGATTCTGCCCGGTAGGGCCTTCTTGCTCTCCTGTGTTCTGACCTCCTTTCCCACCACAGGTAAAGTCCATGGTTCTCTGGCCCGTGCTGGGAAAGTAAGAGGGCAGACTCCCAAGGTAGGTGACCGTATTAGTGGTGTTATTTAGAGTTTGGGTTTTTGTTTTTTGTGTGCAGGTTTGGTTTTGTTTGTTTGTTTTTAAGCTAAGCCAAGACCTTTGGTCTTTCCTCTGTTTGCCTTCTCCCTCCTTGGAGGTAAGACTGAGGGATGGTATGGGAGGTCTGATTATCCTCCCCTTTTCCCAGGTGGCCAAACAGGAGAAAAAGAAGAAGAAGACAGGCCGAGCCAAGCGGCGGATGCAATACAACCGGCGCTTTGTCAACGTTGTGCCCACTTTTGGCAAGAAGAAGGGCCCCAATGCCAACTCTTAAGTCCGTTGTAATCCTGGCTCTCCCCCAATAAAGGCTCTTAGTTCAATCATTTCATTGTTTCATCTTAACATGCAGGGAGGGCCTCAGGAAGATACTTGTTTGGGTATCTTCTAGGGCTGGTGGTGTGTTCATTAGAACAGTGAGGCCTGGTTCTGGTTTCTTGGCACTGTCAGGTTGGAAGAGACGGGCCTTGGGTTGGGGAAGCAGTGGTAAACTGTAGGGAAAGGGTTACCATGAAAATTGGTAACTCCAGATGGCAGCTCTTCAGATGGAAATTGGGGGAGACTTCCTAATCCAAATAACTTGATAAGTCTCCCAAATCATTTTTTACTGCTTTGGTTTTTTGTTTTTAATATTTTATTTATTTATTTGACAGAGATCACAAGTAGGCAGAGAGAAGGAAACAGGCTCCCCGATGAGCAGAAAGCCCAATGCGGGACTTGATCCCAGGACCCTTGAGATTATGACCTGAGCTCAAGGCAACGGCTTAACCCACTGAGCCACCCAGTCACCCTTGTTTTTTGTTTTTTTTTAAGGTTTGTTTTTGTGTTTTTGTTTTTGCTTTTGTTTTTAAGATTTTATTTCTTTATTTGTCAGAGAGAACACAAGCAGGCAGAGTGGCAGGCAGAGGCAGAGAGAGAAGCAGGCTCCCCGTTGAGCAAGGAGCCTGATGTGGGACTTTATCCCAGGACCCTGGGATCATGACCTGAGCCCAAGGCAGCGGCTTAACCAACTGAGCCACCCAGGCGTCCCTGTTTTTTAAGGTTTATTTGAAAGGGAGCAGGGGAAGGCAGAGGTGGAGAATCTTTGCAACACACCCCCCCGCCCCGGCTCCATCCCAAGCATGGGGTTCTACACAGAGCTCCATCTCAAGATCTGAGCTGAAACCAAGTCAAGACATTTAACTGAATAACCCATCCAGGCACCCTGTTCTTGTTCTTCAAACAGAGGAGATAAGAATCCTTGTTGTGGGAGGATTATGGAGGCATCAGCAGAGAAATTTGGGTAGAAGATACATCAGGGAAGGACGGTCTGACTTTTCCTGAACTTGGAACCAGCTATGGCCTTAGTGGAGTCCAGGGCACAGGTCCAGTATGTCCCTACTTGAGAAAATATGGGCCACCCCTATTGGGGGGAAGTCAGCGGTGCAGGCCCTGAAAGAGAATTCACCCAAGGCAGAACAAAGGAGATGAAATTTATTGAATACACAGCAAAAGAGCAGCGGGCAGGACAGCAAAGGAGAGACTGCCAGGAGGCAGTGGTCGGGGGGCTGAGGTTAAGGGGGAGGGGGAAGAGTTAAGGGACCTTGTGGAACTTTACTTTTTTTAGTACCTGTGCATGGTTGTAAGCAGCCTGTTGCTCAGCTAGGACCTACAGCTATTTCGAGGTGGACCTGTTTGCAGTCAGCCCCGTGGCGGCTGTAGGCCCTTTTATTTTACCTTACTGGGACTTCATTGCCCATGCCTGTTCTCTGAAAGTGGCTGTCACAGAAAGCCTTGCCTGATGACCTTGGCATGATGGTGACCTTGTTTGTAGCTCCACCTGTCTGGCTAACTTCATTAATGAAATCACAGCTCAGGTTGGTGGGTTGGTTGGTAGTGTTCCTGGGAGTGGATTCTCTGGGCTTGATTCAGAGTTCCCCTAGCAACACGGGTACCTACCCATTTTGTGAAGGTTTTCGAACCTGCTGGTTCTCGAAATACAGTATAACATGAGGTGAAGACCTTGTATCTAGACTTGGACTGCCTTAAGTTTGAATCCTTGCTTCATTTATTTTCTGACTCGCCAAACTTAAAATGACTTAATTTCTGCTCTCATGTCTTGAGAGTTGTGAAGAATATAAAGGATGTGAAGGTCTTAGATCACCTGCCACATAGGAAGTGTGCAAGGCTACAGGCTCTTTTTATCTCTAGTAATCTTTAGGAAAAGTCAGTCACCTCCCTTCTAGACATTTGATTCTTGTGGGTTAAGTGAAGAAGATAGTTAAGTGGTAGAGTCTCAAAGAAAGTAAGGAGGGTGTTGCAAAGAAAGAGGGAAGGTTGGGGATGGACTGTGTGCAAAGGTGTGTGGTTTTGTCAGACCTGAACAGGAGTTCGGTTTTGAGTCCAAGTGCAACGGAGGGTCACCAAGGACAGGGAAGGGTTTAAGTAAGGGCCTGATGTGATCTGACTTGTGATCCAGTGCTTTGTCTGGCTGGTTTCTCTGAACGGCTGGCAAGAAAGGGAACCAGATAAGGAACTAGAAACTGAAACTGCCAGTAGTAATGGAATGTGGAAAACAAGCGGACTTGAAGGTCTTCAAATCCATCCAGATCTTGATAGATGATCCATAAGGAGATAAATACAAGGGATTGTGAAGGCAGAACTTACTGGGGGTGGGACTAAAGAAACAGCTCTCTTTTCATGGGTGCGATGGTCCAAGTCCTGGGGGCCCTAGCATGGTTTGTGTGGGTTACCCCCCACTCTACAAACTAAGCTTCTTCAGGACAGGGACCCCATCTCTTTGCTGCTCAGTGTGTTTCTGGCACCCAGTATGGATTCTGCACTTTAAAATTGGACGAACGATAGATTTGGAGGGGAAATCAAACAGGAGTTCAGATACCTGTTAAAAAAAGTTTCTTCTCAAGAGGGGAAATGCCTCCAACACACACATACAGAGTCTAGACCAAGGAGTCCATCTTCACCCTTTTTCTGCACCCCCCTTTGTGTCTGTGTCCCCTAGTAGAATAGCTGCCCTTCCAGTGGAGGGAGGCATCGCATCCCCCATAGGCCTGGGGCACTTAGGGGCCTTTGAGGGGATGCTTCGAGAAGATCCATTTCCGCCAGGTAAAGCACCGTGCTTCAAGGGAACCACTAGGGGGCGAGCTGGTACCAGCGAAGCGAGGGCCTCGGGCACCGGCCCTCGCTCCCTCACCGCGCAGGGCGAGGCCGGTGCGTCCCGACCCACTCCTGCGCCTCCTCAAGAGCTATTTGACAGTGGGGGCGGGGCTTGGCTTCCGAGGGTAGGCGGAAGTTGCCGAAAGGGCTCGGGGGCTTTACGCTCCGTCGGCCTCGCAAGGAGGCGGAAGTAACCGATTAGCACCGGAAGTTGTCCGGGGCTGCCTGCGCTTGTTCGCAAGTGCGCGGGGCGCCAGTTGCCATGGAGCCGGCCGGGCCTTGCGGTTTCTGCCCGGCCGGGGAGGCCCAGCCCGCGCGCTACACCTGCCCGCGCTGTAACGTGCCCTACTGCTCGCTGCGCTGCTACCGGGCGCACGGCACCTGCGCCGAAGACTTCTACCGGGACCAGGTGCTGGGAGAGCTCCGCGGCCGCAGCGCCTCACCCAGCCGCCTGGCCGGCGCCCTACGGCGGCTGCGGCAGCAACGCGAGACCGAGGATGACCCCGAGGACGCGGGCCTCAAGCCTGGCCCGGCGCCAGGTGGCCTCACCAGGCTCTGGGAGCTGCTGGCGCCGGCCGAGAAGGCGGCCTTCGAGCGGCTGCTGAGCCGTGGCGAGGCCGGGCGGCTGCTGCCCCCGTGGCGGCCGTGGTGGTGGGGCCGCGGGGCCGGGCCGCGGCTTCTGGAGGAGGTGGATGATGCCGCGGGCCGTGACCCTACGGAGCTGGAGCCCACCCCCGCGAGGACCCCACCGGAACCCGCGAAGGAAGCCGCCGCCGAGCCGTTTCTCGAAGACGCTCCCGAGGCCCGCTCGCCCACCGTGCCCTCCCGGATCCCCACGCTGGCCAGCCTGAGCCGCAGCCCGCCCTCGCCGCTCGTGCGCTTCCAGCTGCCCAACGTGCTGTTTGCCTACGCGCACACTCTTGCCTTGTATCACGGCGGCGACGATGCGCTGCTCTCCGACTTCTGTGCCACGCTGCTTGGCGTGTCGGGAGCACTGGGTGTGCAGCAGGTCTTTGCCTCTGCCGAGGAAGCCCTGCAGGCCGCAGCCCAGGTGCTCGAAGCAGGCGAGCATCCTCCCGGGCCCCTGGGCACACGGGGCGCCATGCGCGAAGCTGCCCGCATCCTGATGGGCGAAGGCCCGGCAGACCAGAAGGGCTACACGCTGGCAGCACTGGGGCACCTGGCACAGACCCTGGGCCGGGCCCGGAAGCAAGCCGTGACCACAGAGGAGCGAGATCGCCTCTACCGGGCGCGGAAGAAGTGCCAATTCCTATTGGCTTGGACCAATGAAAATGAGACGGCCCTCACGTCGCTGGCTCTGGACTGTGCCAGGGCCCATCGAGCCCATGCTGTGGCAGCGGAGGAGGTGGCAGCCCTCACCGGGGAGTTGGAGCGGCTTTGGGGAGGCCCCTTGCCACCTGCGCCAAGAATTCTCATCAAGGAACTCCCGGGCTGATCTGGGATCTCCCTGTCTTTAATAAAGCTGTGACTGGTCTGCCCTGTCAGCAGTGCCTGCTTCTGACCCACAGCTGCTGTCCACCCGCCCCACCCCCGGCATCCCCAGACTCTCAAGCCCAAAAGCCACCTCTCAGCTTGTCCTGGATCCGAGCTGACCCAGCCAATTTTTAAACACCCTGGCCCCAGAAAGGGAGGGAAGTGGTACCATGGCTTCCAGATGTTTATCCAGGAGGAAGAGCAGCGCCTCCACTCCCATTGTTGGGCACTGGCTGCATTTCTTCTTGCTCCAGAGCCCTTGTCCCAGACTGTTCGTCCCTGCTTGCTGGAGCTCAGAGCGGCTCAGAGCCCAGGCTCCCGGTGCTGGCTGCACTGACAGACGGGTGGGCACCTGCCCTGCCTGGGTGAGCAGAGCCGCTTCAGTAGACGTAGGGCAGGATTCGGTAAGGCACGCGCCGGCAGTACTCACGCCAGGCCAGGCCGTACTTCCGCAGGCACTGCTGCTCGTCCCGGGCCTCGCGGTGCACCAGCAGTGCCGTGAAGTAGAGGACATAGAAGTAGGGCAGCAGGTGGGACACTCCTGTGGGGAAGTGGAGGCTGTGACCGCCCAGCAGCCCCCCAGTTCACAAAGGTTTCCCCATCAAATGGCTCACAGGGACACGGGCTCCTTTGGAAGGTCTGCAGCACGGTGCTGGCTCGCAAGCCTGGCATGGAGGCCCGCCCCCTGCCACTCACGGAGTCCTTCCCAGCTCCCTGACCCCTCCCTCTGCTAGGGGATGGGACATCCCCGTTCTCACCTCCGCACCCAGACGGGGCATCCTGTGGTCACCACCTCTGTCCCCCTCATGTGTGGTCCCCATCCCGTGCCCCCCCAAGCCACTCACCACAGGGCAAGGACCAGGCCAGAGCCATGATGAGGTCTCCAAGGTAGTTGGGATGGCGGACCATACCCCACCACCCAGACACCAGCAGCTGTCGCCCCGTGGCTGTGGGGATGGTCTCAAGGCCTGGGGGAAGACAGGGAGTGGGATGGGGGAACCGGCAGGAGGCCAGCTACACTGCTTCGCTCATGGCTTCCTGGCAGCCCAGCTCACCAGCCACTCTGGGGTCAGAAGGGTTCTTCCGGAAGGTGTTCTTCTGGGAATTGGCTCCCCTGAAGATGTAGTAACCAACAGCTAGGGGAAGGCATGGGCAAGTGGTCAGGGTCGAGGTTTAGAGCCTTCTAGGTGACCCTGACCATCCACCCGCAGCCCAGACTCCATTCGCCTGGAGACCTAGGACCCAGCCCTTCCCCCACACACACCCCCATCCCCACCCCTGTGTTAGAGGAGCACCTGAGGCTTAGTATCAACAGGGTGCTGAAGAAAAGGCAGGAATGAATGAAAGGGGGAGGAGCCCCGTCCTGACTGACCATTCATGAGGCAGATGACGGAGGCCATGGGCAGCCCCAGGGGCTGCGGGTGGTGGAGCAGGAACTGGGCCTGCAGGCTGTAAGTGAAGGGGACCCACGCCAGGTCCCCAAAGGCCAGCATGAAGCCAAACCCGTCGTGCGTGATGTCCATGGTGGTGAGGACGGCCTCCTGCAGGGATGGGACCCAGACACACCCGCTTAGTCCCCATGAGGTCCTCAAATCCCTCCCGGCCTCTTCGCCCGGTCCAGCCTCACCTCGTGCCAGAGAGCATCGGCCACATAGAGTAGCTGGAAGCCATTGACCAGCCACATGGCCAGTGAGGGAGTCCCCCGAAGCTCCGCTTCCTGCATCAGCAGGCCCAGGTTGATGAGGACCTGGGGACATGGGAGAGGGGGGACAGGGCAGTCTGTCTCCAGCCCGCCTCCACGGAGGGGGCAGCACCTGGGGGGGCAGTGGCCAGCCTTTCCCCTTATCTCTCTCTCGGCTCTCGGCCACTAAGTCCTTGGCCCTTTGCTGAATGGATCCAGCCCCTGTACCCGGGGCAAAGACTGCCACGGTTGCTTCCAGAGGGGCTCCCTGCCCATGGGCTCTCGCCTTGTCCTGTAATGTTCCTTTGAGGAGAGCAACATAGAAAGCCACTGGACACGTCAGGCTTGGTTTTAAATCTCCGCTTTCCCACTTGGGCAAGTTGCTTTCCCTCTCCAAAGGCTCCTTCCCCCCACGCCATGTGGTAAATGGAGTTAATCATGAACCTGCCTCACGTTGCTGTTGGATTTGTTGACACGAGGCATGTTCCTGGCTCACAGTAAATACACATGAGTAAACCCCTTCTGGTAGCGCTGGGTTGGCGCTGTCACTAACGTCACCACTTCTAACCCTCACCAGAACCTTCGCAGGAAGTTCTCACTTTATCCCATCTTACATGTGGGGAAATCGCCTTGGAGGCCAGGGTGCAGATCCACGGTGGACCCTTGGCCTCCTCTCACCTCTAGTCTCCAGGGTGACATGAGGGACGTTGCCCGAGACCCTTGGGGAAGCTGTGACCACAGTCCAGCATGGGTGATTATAACCCATAACCACAGTTGGCATGTCCTCAAGGCCACTAGTGATGGACAGCTTGCTACGCCCAATGATCAGTCTCAAGTTCTACGCCACTAGGACCAGCAGGTGGCATAGCATCAGCCTCTCCTGTCCTCAAAATTGAGTTTGAGCTTGATTTATTTAAAGTCGCACCTGCTCACCTAACTCCCTCCATGCTTTTTCTCCCTAGCACATAGCACCCCTGCCGTGCTGTACAGATTTCACTTATGTTTTGTCTGTTTTTCCTCGAGTGTAGGCTCCGTAAGGACCGAGTTTTGTTTTTTGGGTTTTGTTTTTTTGCTTTCCTATAACTTTCTTTCTCTTTTGTCTCCTTGTACCTGGAGTAGTGTCCAGGGCACTCAACCAGTATTTGTGGGATGAATGATTAATGGTTTTTATCTGTGCAGTAGTGGACCGGCCCTGCCCTGCTCAAACACTGCTTCCCCACCCCGCCCCTCCTCCTGGCCCACATAGCCATGCCTAGCATACCCAGCCGATGAGGCCAGGCCGCAGTTCACAGAAATATTTGAAGTCGAAGGACCAGATGCGCGGGTTGAGCTCCCGTCCCAGGAAGAAGTCATAGATGGGATTGCCTGGAGAACAACGGAGCCTGAAGACGCGAGCGAGCACCCCCATCTGCTTCTGTCTGCACCCTACTGGGACCCCTCTCACCTGAGTTCCCCCCAGGCGCCAGGGCTGAGGCAGGGGCCACCAGAGCCTTCAGATAGAGAAGGAGGCTGAAGATGAAGGCCGTGAGGGTGGCTGCAAAGGCCAAGGGCAGGAGCATTTCTGGGAGCGCCCCCAGAGGCAGCCCGGCGCACACAGCCAAGCCCACCAACAGGGCTGTCAGCACCAGGGCCTGGAAGCCTGAAACCAGTACACAATGAATCCTGGGGGCTGCGCCTCTACACCTGTGCCCTCGACCCCCGCCCCCCCGCAACACACAGACACAGTCCAAAGCCCAAGGAGGTCAATGACCTTGCCCTTGGCTTTCAGGGGGTCACCCCAACCACTGCTCTGGTGCATAGAGTAAGAGCAAATGCTGCGGGTAGGTGTGGAAGAACAAGGGACATGGAGAGGGACACTGAATCCCCCAAGGCTACCCCGGGCACACAGCGTAACACAGGCATCTAACGGAGCTTGGGGTTGGGGGCTAAACTCCACTGGGTCTAGAGCTCCACCCCCACCAGCACAACTCCAGCGCGGGGATCCATCCCCCCACCCCCTCGACCATGCACCGTTAATGGGGTAGCGCAAGCGACTCTTGTCCTTCAGTTCCTGTCCCTCCGCCACCTGTGAGCACAAAGAGGCTCTGATAAGGGGTGAGAGTGAACCCCCTCCCTCCGCCCGCCTCCCCCGAGAGCCGAGTCCACACCTTGCGCGCCGGCAATAGGTAGAAAGCCGCCTGAAGGCCGAGCCAAGTGAGCCACAGCAGCAGCATCTGCGGGCTCCACAGCACTTCGGGCCCCGGAAGGTAGGGGGGTAGGCCCAGGAGGCGCGCCGGGCCCGAGCGGGCCACCAGGAGCAGGTGGAACATGGTGGCAGGAAGCAGCAGCATCAGCGCCGCGGCGCCTGGAGACGCGGGGGCGATCGCGTCGGGCGTCCGTTCCGCAGCGGTCCACCAGGGCCCCCTCCGCATTCCCACTGCCCAGGACCCCTCAGGGCCCCCCACCCACATTCCCACTGCCCTCTTCCATACCCCGTTCTCAGCCCTCAGCCCTTTCCCTTCCATCTTGAGCCCCGCCCCCTTGCTCCCCCGAAGATCCTCCCGCTCTCGGTGCAATCCTCCACAGATCCGGTGCTCTGCAGCCCCTCCCCAGACCCCCGCAACCCCCAGATCCCTCTGCCTCTGGACACCCTTCAAAGCTTTCCATTCTCAGATCCTGCTCCTCTGCCCTGCCCCCCGCAGCCGTTTGCAGTTCACCCCACTTCGCTGAGCCTGACCCCAGATTCCACCCTTGCCCCATTACCCAAGGGTCCCCCGAATTCCAGGGGAGGCCGGGAGCCCTGAAGAGAGGCCATGGTCTCCGCTCCACCGCGGGGGGAAGGGGTACACAAGAGTCCGTCAGAGAAACACAGTCCACCTCATCCGGAGGACATGAGCCTGGTGACGCGGGGTATCAGACCGCTACACAGGAACCTGCTTGGTCCCCGCTCTCGGACTACCACCACTGGCGTCCCGAGGTCTTTAAATGGCCCCACCCCCGGCCCATCCTGGGCCCAGCAATCCAGCCAATCAGCTCGGGGGGCGGGTCGGCTGCGGGCGCCTCCCGAGCCACCTCACAACTCCACCCCGAGCCGGCCCTGCCCCCGCGAGCCAGAGGGAGGAGGAGATAACACGTCTTTATTGCCGGGTCTGGAGGCCGGGAGGGGAGGGGGCCGCGGACGCACTGGAGACCGGGGGATGGGGAGGTTGGGGCGACAGCGCAAGCCCGCGCATGGCAGCGGCCCCGCCTAGCCCCGCTCGCAGATGACCTCGACGACACTGGGTTCCATGGGCACTGGGTCCGGGCAGCGCAGGGCGGCCGAGGCCACCACTTCATCTAACAGCAGGTGCACAAGCTCCTCATCGGCCACGAAACGCCACAGGTAGAGCTGTAGGAAGTGACAGTCCACCTGCACCTGCTGCAGGCCGAAGCGCCCAAAGGTTCGTAGCCGCACGCATTCGAGCAGCGTCTTCAGGCTGATCTTGATGATGCCGGTTAGCACGGATACCTGCGGGCAAGGATACAGGAATGCAGCCCCGGGACAGCCAGCATTGGGAAGGAACACTGGGTCCCTGAGGGCACCCGCGTTTTGGGCAGGGGCCAGAGAGACAGCAAGAGGCCAGGATGTAAAAGTCCCAGGACCCCCTAAGAGGGAGGGACAGATACAATGTTGGCACCATCTTCTGGAGAACAGACAGGGATGGCCCAACGATCAGAAATAGAGGTGGGAGTCAGCACTAACATGGGGAGCCGAGAGGCTTGCTGAGTTAGAGACAAAAGAACACCAGATGCCAGAATGTGGGCTGGTTTGGGGCAGAGACGAAGGTGTGGACAGAAATTCCTGGGGAGGACCGGGACTACTTTAACGACAAGGACAAGAGTCAAAGTGGCATTCTAAAGCACATCCAGACCCAGGCTGGGAGCACACCAACGTCAGGGCAGAGGGCCAAGGGATATGGTGATAGTGGGGCTCTGAATGACCGTTCACTCCTAGAAACAGCCCAGAGATGGAGCCTGGGTAGGGACCGAGGTTCCCTGACTTAGTATGGGACTGCTTCAGCCAACCTTCCCAAGGGCCCCTGGAAGGTGGGGTCACTGCGGGCTCAGACCTTGTTGAACTCCACAGGGCTGAACACGTCAATACGCTCAGAAAACAGCTTCTGGATGTTGCTCAAGAGATTAGTGTCCATTGGGGCGCTGGATGGTGGGGAAGACAAGCAATCAGAGCCCACCCTGCACCCCCGTCCTCCTCTGTCCATCCCCCCAGGGTGACCCTGGCCAGCCAGACCTGGGCGTGTAGCTAGGTGCGTAGCGGCCCTGCTGCCTAGAGCTGCTGTACACGGAGAAGGTCCTTTTGCTGGAGTCGCTGCTCTGGGCCTTGCGGACACCCTCTTCATACAGAAGCCCCACCTGGTGGCAAAAGGAGGCATTGCAAGGAGGCCAGAGCAGAGGGAGCCTCCAGGACACCAGAACACCCTAAGTGACAAACTCACTCGTCAGGAGAGTCACAGGGTAGCGGGGACCTGGCATCTAGTTGGTACCTGGTCATTGTTTGGAGAACCGGGGGAGTAGGGCAAAGGCGGGGCATAAGACTTGGTACTGAGGCCCCATCTTCCGTGCTAGCCCTGCCCACCCTGATTCCCTGGATGAAATGGGGGCAAAGACACCCCCGAGCCAGGGCTGAGGAGGAACGAGGCCACAGATGCGGGCACTGATGTCTTCATCTTCCGAGGGCTGCTACCCCCACACCCACAGCCTGCATCAGGAGCCCCCGGCCGGCCTGGGGGGAAGCACCTGCACGTCAATCGCCGTGGTGTCCTCCACCACCCGCTTCATGACGGCACGCACGTTCCGGGGCTCCAGGGTGCTGAGCCAGTCCCGGGTCTCCACACTCTTGCGCAGCATCTGCGAGATGACCAGGCCCTGCACCTTCACATAGTGGGTCAGTAGCCTCCGTGCTGTCTCCCTCGCCTCCGCACACAACGTGCTCACGGGTGTCACTGGAGACTGGTCCTGAGCCGGGGGTGCAGAGAACAGAGAGACAGTGAGTGCTGGGGGCAGCTCAGGGGCCCCTGCCAGGCAGGAGCAGGGCACAGGCTGGGCCGGGGCAGGGCCTAGGCAGCTGGCCTGAGTCTGACCACAACAACCCTGTCCGTGGGGGACCACCATCCCCGACCCTGCTGCGAGCTAGTGGTTCACCTGCACGAGAAACTGCTCATCAGTGAGGGTGAGGATGTAGGAGATGGTGGCTGTCTCATAGTCCAGGCAGAGGCGGGAGAGCAGCAGGAGCAGAGCTGGCGGTGTGGCACCCCCCTTCTCCCCGGGGCTGTCACAGAAGCTCTGCGCTGTCTGGCACATGGAGCGGATGAAGCCCACGATGAGGCCCTCGCGAACACCCTGGCTGCAGAACTCGCCCTGTGAGAAGGAGGGCCCGGGATACACAGCAGGTCCCCTCTCCCAGGCAGGGGCTGCTAGCGACCCTCGTCTGGGACCCTAAATGCCCTAGCCCCTCTCCAAGGGACAGCTTCCTCCTGCATTCCAGGACCCAAGAGTAGCTCCCCTGCTTGGTGGGGGGTGGGGGGTTGCAAAGGGACAAAGCCAGTGCCGGGGACCCTGCCTGCAGATGCCCTCCCAGCCTTCCCCTCCCCTCCAGGCTGTGCCAGCCTTCCCCTCCCCTCCAGGCTGTGCCAGCCTTCCTCCTGATAGTCTGAAACCACATCCAGAGCTCCTGGGCAAGGGCTGGTGCCCTGCAAACTGCCAAACTCTAGGATGAATAAAAGAATGCCCAGAATGGGGGTGGGGGGGGATATGCCCAAAGGCAGGCCATACCCGGAAGTAGGGCTTGTTGGAGAAAGACACCTCCTTGGCGGTGAAGAGGTGCACAGCTGCTAGGGAGGCCTTGATGTGGCTCAGGATGGAGCTGGCCACGTTGGCCAGCAACTCGGCCAGGCCGGGGCCTTCCTTTCCAGCCAGGCGAGGTGCAGCCAAAGCCTGCCGCACGTCGGTCAGGCAACCCAGGAAGGCGGCACGCAGGCCCTGCAGGTGGTGGCCCAGGCGCTCCCGGGCCACCCGCTCCACGATCTCCGTGGCGGCCTCCGCCAGCCCTGCAGCGGCCAGCAAGGCCCCAGGCGCGCGCAAGCGCCGATGGAAGCGGTCCAGCGCCCGCACCAGCAGCGAGTTGTCGCCGCTGCCCTGCTCCTGTGCCAGCCTCCGCTCCACCAGAGCGAAGTAGCGGCCACCCAGCTCCCGGGCAAAGGCCGCCAGCTTCTCGGCACCCGCCGGGCCCTGGGCCGCAAACAGCTCCTGGTAGGCCGAGGCCACCTGGCAGAGGCCACCCACGAAGCCACTTCCTCCGAGATCGGTGAACTCTAAGACGTCGGGAGCGGGAGGGGAGGGCCCCAGCTCTGCCTCCAGGCTCCGCAGCTCGGCCTCCAGCCGCCCGCGGGCGTGCGCCAGGAACTCGTCACACAGCTCCTCCGCGGGCTCGCCCAGGGCCAGCAGCAGCTCCACGCACTCTGCCTGCTCCGGGGCGCCGGAGCCGCCCTCCCTGCGAGGTGGGAGGTGGCAGTGAAGGACAGGCTGACACAAGTCGGGGTGGGGTGGGGGAGACGCCCAGCGGGGTGGGTCAGCACCGCCGGGGCCGCACCTGAAGCGCTGCCGCAGCTGCTGAGCCAGACGGGCCGTGATGACCTGGCAGTCGTCCTGGATGGCGCGGAACGAGGGCAGGTGCTGGTACTGCTGCAGCACGGCCCGCGCGCGGCCCTGGTAGCGCACCGCCTGCCCGTAGGCGCCCAGCTCCACGCACCTGGTGAGGCGCGAGGGCAGCTCGAAGAGGAACTGCAGCTTCCGCAGCAGCGCGTGGACACCTGGGGACGGGGACAGGTGGTGTGAGCCCCAGGGCTCCGGGGGGCCCACTCCGGCTCTGGCTCCGGGGCCCGGCCCACCTGCTAGCTTGGTGATGCGCTCGTGGCGGTCCTGCAGGGTGGCGCTGATGCGCGCGCTGAAGTCCGTGATGACCGCCATGTTGGTGGCCAGCCGGTCCATCTCGTCCTCCATCTTCCGGAAGTCATTCTTCATCTTCCGGATGGTGTCTGGGCGGGCAAGGGAGCGGGAGAAGGCAAGGGGGATACTTGGCACAGGGGCGGCGCTCCGCTTGAGGCAGGGTCCAAATGCTCCCCCCAAACACACACTCATGCACGTGCACGCGCCTCTTTCCCAGATGCTCCTGAGCCAGCTCAAGGGTCACATTGATGATTCAGTGCAAAAGGGTCTGCCATGGTGCTTGGTCACAGTAAATGGAAGGGAGCACCCCTGGTGTGCCCTGGTGCAGTGGGGAGAGGCTTATGGACCCACAGTCCCTGCACTCAAGATGCCAAAGGAGAGCACAGAGCACTTGGCAGGAACCTGTCTGCTCCTGCTGAGGGGCATCCTCTGTGTCCAACCCACTGCCTGGCACAGAGGAGACACCTCCATGTCCTTCCCAGAACGCCCAAGCCCTTTCACTTCACCTTCTGGAACACAGCCAACCCTCTCTGAAGGTCGTTTCCCTTTTGTCTTAAGGGAAACCTGCCTAAGGAGACTGTAGTTCTCATACCCAGTGCCTCAGAGCCTGCCCCTTGACACCTCTAGATAGTTTCTACTCTTCCTCCCTTTTAAGACCCCAGCTTCTTGGAAGACCATGCCATCAAACTACACTCCTCTTGCTGCCATCTCTATTGTCCTCGGTGCCACACATCTACGTTGCTGATCACTGTCACCTCCTTGTGGACAAGAACATCCATCCATATGGGGATGCCTGGGTGGCTCAGTCGGTTAAGCATCTGCCTTCTGCTCAGGTCATGGTCCCAGGGTCCTGAGATCAAGCCCCGCATCAGGCTCCCTGCTCAGCGGGGAGTCTGCTTCTCCCCCTGCCCCTCCCCCCAATCCTATTCTCTCTCACATCCTCTGCTCTCTCTAATAAATAAATAAACCTTAAAAAAACAAAAATAAAAACCCATAAAGAAAGAAATGTATTATTGGGATAAGGGTACCATTCCAAGTCAGTGGGCAAAAGATGAATTATTCAACAAATAGTGTTGGGACAAATGGAGAGCCATTTGAAACAAAAGTATAGCTGGATTCAGACCTCACACCTAACACACACACAATCACACACAGAGCAGATGAATCCAAGTTTAAGTGTGATTTAAAAATGTAATCACAAAAGTATGTGAAGAAAATCAGGGAGAATTTTAAATAATATTAGGGATGGAAAGGTCACTCTACAACACCTCAAACTCAGAAGTCATCAAAGAGGAGATTAATAAAATTGTTTGATCTGCAAAAACCACCATGAGCTAAATCAAAAGACGAACTTTTTAAAAAGATTTTATCTATTTATTTGAGAGACAGGGAGAGGGAGAAGCAGACTCCCTGCCGGGCAGGGAGCCAGATTCGGGGCTCGATGCCAGGACTCTGGGATCATGACCTGAGCCAAAAGCAGATGCTTAATGACTGAGCCACCCAGGCGCCCCAAAGATGAAATTTTTTAAAAAGGGGCACCTGGGTGGTTCAGTCAGTGAGTGTCTGCCTTCAGCTCAGGTCATGATCCGCTCGCTCTCTCTCATGCTCTCTCGCTGTCCAATAAGTAAAATCTTTTTAAAAATAATAAATAAGGGCGCCTGGGTGGCTCAGTGGGTTAAAGCCTCTGCCTTCGGCTCAGGTCATGATCTCAGGGTCCTGGGATCGAGTCCCGCATTGGGCTCTCTGCTCAGCAGGGAGCCTGCTTCCTCCTCTCTCTCTGCCTGCCTCTTTACCTACTTGTGATCTTTCTTTATCAAAAAAAATAAAATCTTTTAAAAAAATAATAATAATAAATAAAAATTATTTATTATTTTTAAGAAGAGCTTTATATTTAAGAAGAGCTGCAGGTCATTTCACAGAGGGCTATTTTTCCTTAGTATATAAAGAATTCTAAATCAATATGAAAAAGAACAGCCCTATAGAAAAATAGGAAAAAGACATGCACAGGCAGTTCAGAGACAAGGATATCAAACAGTTCTTAAACAGGCAAAAGATGTTCCACCTCCCTCACAGAAGAATGGCAACTACAGAGATTTTCACTTTTCACCTATGGGATTGTCAAAGATGAAAAACGTTGGTGACAGTATCGACCAGGGTATTTACGAAGAGCTATTCTCTTAGCGGCCGGTGGTCGTGCAAACTGATGAATGTTTATGGAAAGGAGCCCGGCAACATCTACCTGCAGTCATCCATGAGCCTTCCCACCCATACCTGGTTTGTGTGTGGCTCCTGGGCCATGGGAATATTCTCTGAGCAGGCCTGGGGCAGCAAACCAACTTGGGGAGACAGCAAGAGAAGCAAGGTAAGAAAAGAAACATCAATGACAATGACTAGGAAAATCAAAGAGAACAGACACAGAAGTTGCAGGGAAAAAAACAGAGAAGATAAGAAAGAACCCACAGAGCTAAAATCTATGGAGCAACTGAGAGGTTCTAAAAATTTACACAAGGAAGCCATGAATCAGCAAAACGAGCTGTTCATGTTAGCAACACGGTCTATGGCACAAGACCCACTCATCCTTATTCCTAGAGATGATTCTCTAGAGAGGAAAGTTGCTAAAAAGTAAACTCATATAAATGAAATGACTATACTACTCGTTGGGGCCCCACTGTGGAGGTGTTTGTATTTTGTTAGAAAAGGATGATTGCATTGCCAAGCCACTGACAGTGAATTAAAGAACACCGCACACACAGTGCTGTGTAGTTAAAAACTGAAGAAAAGGGGGCGCCTGGGTGGCTCAGTGGGTTAAGCCTCTGCCTTCGGCTCAGGTCATGATCTCAGGGTCCTGGGATCAAGCCCCGCATCGAGCTCTCTGTTCAGCCGGGAGCCTGCTTCCTCCTCTCTCTCTCTGCCTGCCTCTCTGCCTACTTGTGATTTCTCTCTCTCTCTCTCTCTCTCTCTGTCAAATAAATAAATAAATAAATAATCTTAAAAAAAAAACAAACCTGAATAAAAGGAGAGCAAAGGCAAAAGAGGGAAGCTGAGGCACCAGAATGATCATGGGCTAATGGTCATGGAGAAGCCTGGAAGCCCAAGAGGCATTTCATCCTCCCCCAAATTCTGTTTTGCTTATAAACAGTGTAACTTGCTGACATAACCTCCTTCCAGGTCTGTCAAATGATACCATCAAAAGAGCAGATTCCTTTTTGGAGTAGGTATTTGGGTCCTTGAGGCTTAGGTTCAAGGAAATTTGCATCTGACTTCCAAAGGGGAAAAAAAAGAATCCAAACACTACGTCGTCACTGAAACAGAGTAAAAGAAAACCTCCTGCGGGTGTCATTGTTGCTGAACGCACAGGCGCAGAGCCACTGAAATGGAAATAAAAGTTGTTACCGTGTGAAAAAGCAACAACACAAAAACCCACACCACTGAGTAATAAAGACTGCAACCGCACGTCCTTGAGCTACCTGCAGCCTGTTAAGAAAAGCAGCTTTTATCAGGGCAAATGTTTGGACACCGAGATCCTAGCTTGGGAGAGGAGTGGGTGGTGACTGGTAGGAGGCTGCAGGGGGCCTTGCCAGCCTGGGTGCTGACTGCGGATGGGTTCCATCCAGGAAACTCACGCAGCTGTCCTCCTGTGACTTTTCTGTACGTCTGTGCACCTTCAATAATGTTTATTGCTCAGTTGCTTTGTCACTGCCTGGGGAAAGGAATGGGAAGAGGCTTTTCACGGTACAACCTTTGAGACCTTTTCAGTTTTGAAACAGATAAATGCCATATTACATAATCCAAATGTCGAGGCCAGAGGTTGGCAAAGTGCAGCCTGGAGGGCAAACCTGACTTGATCCCTGTTTAGCATTTTGGTTTTTAACTGGGATATGATCGGAATACCATAAAATTCAGTGGTTTTGGGGGCACCCTGGGTGGCTCAGTCAGTTGAGCATCTGCCTTCCTCGCAGGTCATGATCCCAGGGTCCTGGGATCGAGCCCTATGTCGGGCTCCTTCTCCCTCTGCCCCACTACCCCCACTCACATGCTCTCTCTCTCTCTCTCTCAAATAAAATCTTTTTTAAAAAATTCAGTGCTTTGGGAGCCTGGGTGGCTCAGTGGGTTAAGCCGCTGCCTTCGGCTCAGGTCATGATCTCAGGGTCCTGGG